>NW_020837987.1:2309149-2549149 GCF_003676395.1 Aethalodelphis obliquidens | reverse complement strand
TGATGCCAGGGCTCATTAATAAAAAAGGCATTGCTTTCGTTTTGAAACCTCCTTTCTGCTTAGGGTCAATTCTGAAGATTTTCATAAAATGTCCCGATGATCCTTTGTTAGGAAGTCACTGTTTGCGTCCTCAGAGGGTGGCTGGCGCCGAGTGCCCAACCTAGGCCGGGCTCCTCTCGGCTGCCCTGAACCCTAATAGGCAGACCAGCATCTGGAATCTGGGGTTCAGGGTTTTCTCCACGTGGTGAGGACTTACACATTCCCACTTTGCGAAATCACATTATTCTAATGAGTATGCAAATGAAAGGAAAGCTGTGGGAAAGCTGGGTGAGTCGCTTGTCAAAAATGTTTTCCTGGGGAGGGGGTGTTGCGAAGGGGCGGGGGAACCAAGCTCCCTCGTTTGCCGAGTGGCGTTTTCTGGGGGACTCGCGTTGGGTGGCACATGGCCAAGTCTGAAGGAAACACATCTTCATTGATGTGCCTATTGTTACTGGTTCTTATTCATGGTATTTAAACAACTCATGCAGGTTTTGACAGCATTTCCCTTTTCCTATTTACATAAGACTTATTTTGGTAAAATCTTGAAGAACAGTGGTCTAGGGAGGTGGGGGAGAGAAGCAAGGTCAAGGCGGGCTTGGGTGTGGTCCCAGCTGAGCCCCCTTAAAAGCTCATGTCCAAGAAAGATGCTGAAAACATTGGTCATGGAGACACAATAAGAAGCTGGGGTCCTTCGTTAGTCTGCTGGGCAAATAAACCACTCTTTAGGGAGAGGTAGATACAGAGGGGGCAGAAGAGGATAGAAAAAGGCTTAAAAAATAAAATAAAATAAAAATAAAGTAAAATGTTTACTACAAAAAAAAAAAAGAGAGGATGCTAGAAGGCAACTTTCATTATGTCTAAAATTGATGTCTGGCCCTATGTGGCCTTGGGCTTTTATTTTCCGTGGAATGGATAGGAAGTCTGGTGCTTTGTCTCCATCACCAAGAGTGGGTCTGTAGACGTCTGAGGTCTGTCTGTTAATGTCCTTACAGCGGTTTACCTGGATCCTTGGTGCTCAGACAGACAGCTGGGCACATCTCCATGCAGCCCTGTCTGACATGCGTCTTTTCAGAGTGGACCAAAGTGATACAGGTCCCTCTGTGAATACGGCACCTGTCAGACATGTAACAAGGTAGGTTCAAAAATAAAGTTTGGCACCACTCAAAATAAAATAACAGTCCTGTGAGGGGTGCAGAGAACACCCCCAGAGGAGGGAGACAGTTTGGAGGCTGCCATGTCAGTCAACCTGGGCTCGGGGGCCAGTAAGGAACACAGGTCGACTCTGCACCTTTTCAACTGAGGGATGGTTCATGTATGTTGTTAATAAGATGTTAATTTTCCATAGCATGCTATTAGATTGCAACACATTTTTTAGGGAAAGATGTTATCTTTATGGAGTTGACTTATTTGCAAACTTAACATAAGCTTTCAAACCCACAGAAAATATGGCAGTGTGTTTATATTTAAAATAGATTTTTAAAAATCCAGTGAGTTACTGTGAATTTACTTACCACCCAATAATACAGGGATAAAAATAATTTATGCTCCTATTTTAATTAAAAGCAAATCATTTTTGTCAAGCAACGGGAGCTCAGTCTAGTGGTTAGAACATGCAGTGGGAGTGGTGACTCTTTTAGCTTTCTTCTTGGCTGGGCGTGGACTGTCTGCCTGACTGGGGGCAGGCACTTTACCCTCCCTAAACAGCTCTCTGCAATCCTTATAGATTGCACTAAATCCACCCAAACCACGCTGTGTTGAGTCACTAACCAAAGGCATCCCATGTGGCAAAGTCCCAAGCCCTGGTTTGAGATGTTGACAGTTGACATCAAGGACGGAGAGATGGTTTCGGGGTGGAAGGGCTGGCACTCTGGCCAGCAAGGGGGTGTAGGATTTTCCATTTTATCACGAAGTTGGAAGTTAGAGAAGCAAAGTTGGAAGTTATGTTTGAAGAGTCTGTGGTTGATTCTCCTGGCCACTGAAAGACATCAAATGCCCATAGACACAAACATGCCAGAACCACCTCTTATTCCAAAGGCTGGCCTGTGTGCCACAGTCAAGAGGAGGGATGAGATCATAAAGGGAAGAAGTTTGGATAGAGATCATGACCGTAAGAGATGCTGTAGCCCACAGTCACACTTGGTCCATATTCCCTCAACCAGCACATGGTTATTGAGCACTAAATTTGTACTTGGTTTGGAGAGGAGTCAGGTGTGTGTGGCTGGAGCAGCTGGGGAAGACTTCGTGGCTAAGGGAGAGTATTGCTGAGCATTGCTCCTTACAGGAGTTTTCTCTGTCTTCTAGGGATTATAACCATGTCCAAGGCAAGGTGGCAGCCCTCAGTGATAAGTAAGAGCATTCCCAGCTTGTGGTTGAGTGTCGGCTTTCATGAAGGAGATCAGAGCAGACTCCACCTATTTTCTATCACTTAGGTAGGGATTAGGATGTAATTGGCTGGTGTGTAATTGGATCCATGTAATTGGATTGGTGCAAAGAGCACTGGACTTAGAGTCTGAAAACTGGGTTTGAACTTTGAACATCTGCATACTTACTCTATGATCTTGGACCGAGCTCTTCATTGATACAGTGTCTGCAGCCAGGAGATGTTAAAGTTAAGATAAGATGTATGAGAACATGCTTTATAAACTGTAAAGCACAGTGCATGGAGACAGTAACTTATCTTGCTCTCTGACTTGTCACTTGCACCAGCTTATTTGTAATCTGGTAACACAAAGAAGAAATTTTGTATCTCCCCTGGGATTGAGTACGCAGGTAGGCATCAATTAACAAACATTGGTCAGTGGGTGGTAGGTGGATGGATGAATTTGTATCAGCTGATTCCAGAGGTGTCTGAGACCCTCATAACAATAATGCCTGAAAAGGTCACTTAAGGAGCAGAAAATCATTTGGTTGGAAAATGAGCAAGCATACCTGTCTTTTCTCTTCCTATAGTAATGAACAGCTCTGTGCCATTTTGTTTTCCGCCAAGTGCAGGAGTGAAGCAGGATGGGAAGAGAGCAAGAGGCTTATTGCCTGGCTCCCTCATGGGGCACTTTCCCACCAGGGTGTTCTTTCTTTGTGTAATGGATCTGAAAGTTGTCCTGTTTCCTCTCCTACCCAAGCAAAAGTCACCAAATCTGGTGAATTTGGCAAGAAGTCTCCATTAAGCCATGAATGTGCTGGGCCCCATAGAGGTTTCAGATTAACAGACCAGGAAGTAGGACAGTTCTTGTACTTGAGCCACTAGGGAACTTGGGTCTCACCTTCAGGAAATAATTAGAAAGGGCCAAGAATTTAACTTTGGTTCTCACAGTAAGTGTGAAAGACTTCAGGACACAAGATTTGAATTTAGACCTGCCTGCATTTGAATTTTTACTCTTTGTAACTTGGATAAGTAGTCTAACTTCTCTGGGCCTCCTTGTGGGTAAAATGGGTATGAATAATATCTCCTTAATATTATTGTCACAACATTTAATCATGTAAATATTTATTATTACTATCAAACATGCCTCCAAATCATTCAGAAATGGGGGAGGTCAATAGGGGTTGGCATAGTCAGGAGAAATGTCATGACAAAGGAAAACAATTAGCTGGACCATGAGGTTTCCAATCCATTTCAGAGAAGCAGAGGATGATCCTGGTGAGAGGGGCAAAATTTTTTTCTTTTTGTTGCCACAGGAACCTGGAAGGCTGTTTAAGAAGCAAAGGAAGGGACTTCCCTGGTGGTGCAGTGGTTAAGACTCTGCCTGCCAATGCAGGGGACATGGGTTCAATCCCTGGTCTGGGAAGATCCCACACGCTGTGGAGCAGCTAAGCCCATGCTCCACAACTACTGAAGCCCATGTGCCCAGAGCCCGTGCTCCGCAAAGAGAAGCCACCGCAATGAGAAGCCCGCACACCACAACGAAGTGTTGCCCCCACTCAACACAATAAGAGAAAGCCCACGTGCAGCAACAAAGACCCAATGCAGCCAAAAAAATATATATAAGTAAATAAAACAAAGCAAACAAACAAAAAAACCTCAGTGGCTTAAATAAAAAATCATTTATTTAAAAAAAAAAGAAGCAAAGGAGGGAACATAGTAGCCAGGCACACTGTCTCACAGGACATCAGGTGAAACATCTGAGGGGTGAGGAAAACCAAGAAATTCAACAACCAGGTAGTAACTAGAAGTTGAGAGTAGAGGGTTAGGGGTGTCAGGCTGGGGAATACTTGAGGGTTGTCTATTCACTCATTCAACAAAATGTTATGGAGCATCTTCTCTGTGCCGTGGTGATGTAGTTTAAAAAAAATCCCTTCTAGAGCTCACATTCTAGTAGGAGGGAGATGGAATACACTTAAACAGTTAAATAAGCTGTGCAACATGATAAAATATTCTAAGTTCTGGAGCAAGGGGCCTATGGAGTGTCAGCGGAAAGGGGGTTGATCAGTTTAAAATTTGGTGGTTAAGGAAAGCTTCACATTGAAGGTGACATTTGAGCAAAGACTTGAAGAGGGTGACTCAGGGAGACCAGTGAAGAGGCTAACACAAGAATACAGATGAGCAAGGATAATTTTTAGGTCACAATGGCTGCTGCCATGCTCTTTAGAGCTGCTGAAGGGCCATCAGGGTTGACTACTAGGCTGGATGTGGGTGAGAGAGAAAGAGAGTAGTTGGGGTGTTTCCAAATTTGGGGGCTGGGTAAAGTAAGGATTGAAGTGCAGTTGACTGAGATATAGAAACCTGTGCAGGAGTAGGTTGGATGAGAGATGAAGATTAGAGCTCAGTCTGGGGTACATTAAATGTATGAATGCCCATTAGACAGGCAAATGTCATCCCAGGTAAGTGGTTGGATATATGGGTCTGAAGTTCAAGGGAGAGGTCCTGGCTGGAGTTATAAATTTGTTGAGTTTATCAGCATACAGATGGAATTTAAAGCTGTGAAACTAGATGTACTCATCAATGGAGTGAATACACAGAGATGAGAAAAAGGGTCCAAGGACTGAACTTTGAAGCACCTTCCCACTGAGATTGAGAAAAGGAGGAGGACTCAGCAAAGGAGACTGAAAAGTTGCAACCAGTAATGTAGGAGGAAAACAAAGAGCGTTGTGTCCTGGAAGCCAAATGAAGAAAATTTTCTAAAGAAGAGGGAATAATCAATTGCACCAAAGGCTGCAGATATGTCAAACCCATAAGGGCTGAGAATTTACCTTTGGATTTAGCAACATGGTGATCATCGTTGACCTTGAGTCTACTGAGAATGGCCAACATATGTATACTAGAGCATTTTATTGAATTAGGTGCAAAAGATCTGAGTTTTGGACCCAAGTTCACCCCGTTCTTTTCTGTGTGACTTTGGGAAGACTACTTGGTCTGTTGGGATCTTGTTTGTTTTTCTTTCATCTGTAAATGTGAGATGATATTAAATACTGTTCATCTGTTACTCAGGTGTTTATGATCTAGGGTCAGTCTACCTTGTAAGATATAATCAGAGTGACTATTATTGATTTGAATAACCTACGGAAAGCTTTGTGTACCTCTAAGCTATCTGGAGAGAATGTATTATTACATTATCATAAGCATGGGTAGCACCAACTTTCTACCTCAGGATTCCATGCTGTTGTCTTCTGGTGTTAAATGCAGAGTTGTCTGTTTCTTTAATTGTTGTCCCTGTGCAAAAACTTACAAAATAAAACACAAAACAGAATGAAATATAAACAGAAAAGGAGAGATAAAGGACATTAACATCAAAGCAATGCAAAACAGCTTAAACGTTTTACAAATTATTTATTTTTCTTAAGAGACTTCCAGCCACCCCAGTTGGCTTGGCCAGAAGAAGAACATCTTCTCTGTTCTTTGCTGTTTTCTTTCAGGAACAAACCCCCTTTGTATTAGTCAGGTTAGGCTAGGATATGCTATAGTAACAAAAAGCTCCAAAATATCATGGATTAACTCAACAAAAGTGCTCACAAATGCAATTCCACTGTAGGTCTTCAGGATGGCCTTCTTCTAGGTATAACTCAGCAATCCAGGCTTCACCTTCTTAACATGAGATCTCCCCAGTTTTTGTGACGGGAGAGGAGAGTGCAGCAACCAAGTCTTGTGCCCCAGAGGTGGCTATGTTCCTTCTGCTCACAACTCATTGGTTTTAGTTAGCTCTGAGGCCACTCAACATACAAGGGGGTTGAGAAACATAGGGGGCATACGGACAATTAGGCAGGTATGGCTGTTTCTGCCACATTCCTTCAAAATCGTCTCATTTTCATATGCAGAGCCATTTGTTTTCCCCAAATTTAGTTTCTAATGTCCTTCTTCAGGCTTTAAACAAATCAACATCCTTCTCTTGTCTCTGGGCTCTGTCTGGGATTGGGAGGAAGATGCAGGAGATGGGGCGAGCTTGTTCCTTAGATAAATTATAATGACCAAGTGGGCCAATGGTCGTGAGTACCCCTTGCAGACTGTAAAGCATCACAGTCACAGAACACATTTCTATAGCACTCACTCAGTACCAGGGCTTCATAGGGATTAATGCAATTCATCTTCACACAAACCCATGAGTCAAGCACTATTACTAGCTCCACATTGCAGATTAGAAAACTGAGGTAAGGAGAAATTAACTTTTCCAAGGTCATACTGGTAATAAGTGTCAGAGCTGGGATTCAAGTGCAAGCTGTCTGACCCCAGAATCTTGATCATTAGAGTACATTGCCTCTTTGCAGAGTTGAGCAGTACAAAAAGATGCACAAAATTGTGCATCTTCCCATCCCTAATGGAGTATATTTACCACAGTTCTGAGGCTGTAGTATCCACATTGTAGCAGCAAGATACTGGGAAATGATCCCTACTAATAGGGCTCTCTGCTTTTTGACTTTTGTAGGTGTGACTGCAGACAAGGGTGCTTTGGGAAGTGGGTTGTGAGATCAACATTACGAATGTTCACCAATATCTACTTTTTTCCTACCTCTGGCAAGTGGAGAATGATAATTCCTCATCCCTGAAGTTAGGAAGGACCATGTGATTAATTCTGGCAAAAAAAAAAAAAAAAAATTGATGTGTCAATTCTGGTGAAAGCATGTAAGAATTAGTCCTTGCTAGAACATGCTTTCTTCCTCAGTGATTACGAAAGCATGTAATTCTATGGAGGTAACACGAGACGAAAGCAGATTCTCTTGCTGCACCATCACAGGGAGGATACCTATTTCAGAGAGTTCCCTGGGCCTACAGTGGCATTGCAAGAGCAAGAAATAAAATTTCATTTTAAGCTTCTGAGATTTTGAGCTATTATGTCACTGAAGCAAAACTCAACTTAGGCTGACTGATGTAGGCAGTATTTTGAAATGTGAATCAGGGTGGATTTTGAGGTGGGTTGGACAAGAAGAAGGGAAAATAGGATGAGAATTTTGTTGTCACTTAGTCTATTTCTTTTCTGGGCATTTAGAAATATAAATTACTTTGAACCTTTTCTTGTTTTATCTTGGCAGTTGGGGTCAGTTCCTCTAAAAGTTGTCTCCACTTTGCCACAGAGGCTTCTCAGGGGCAGCATGGGGGAGAAGCCAGGCACCTGGGGTTATACAGGGACTTGGAACTCCTACGACATTCCTCTCTGAACTCCTAATGTCCTGTCTCTTGGGAAGGGCTAAAGACCACGAGTGAAAACTCATTTCTTGGATTTCTGCTTTGGAGGCAATATTTTCCCAGTAGGTCATGGAAATTGAAGTCAGTAAAATGTATCCGTTTCATTCTTTAGAGCTTTTCTGGAGAATGATAATGCGGTGTAATCCTTGACACCCTGCTTATCTCCCAACATTTTCCCAATCTCTCAACAGCCACTTCGCAAGGTACCAGGAATGATGGTTCCCAAACCTTGGCTATTAGCATTTCCTCAAGCAATTTAACATGGGCTTCATGTAAAATAGAAGGGGAGTCTTCGAATACATCTGAGATGGCTTCACTTCTCTCTGCACTGCAAGATCAGCTTCAGGGTTTGATTTGTAATACTGAGGAAATCCAAAATCGGAGGGACTCTTGAGAAGATTAGCAGCGTTTTCATGCAAGAGAGGAAAACGAATATCTTCTCTGATATTCCCATTGTCTTCCTAGTTACCCTCTCCAGGGCCTTCCCTTTCTCTCCCTTTACACTGCCTGGTAAAGTCCATAGTTTATAATGAATGTGGTTCAAAACTCATATTCTAGAAGCCAAATGACCTCTCCCCTTCTTCCCCTAAGAAACAACCTTAGGAAAGAAGGGCTGAGTTGATGCGTGGAATGATTTCTCAGGTTTGAGTCCTGGAGTCCTTCCCTTACTCACAAAGCATTTGTTCTTTTAAAGGAACCAATATGTTTGTGTAACTGATGTGAAACAAGCTTGACTCCAAAAAGATTTAGCTTAATATCTGCCTATGCCTTCCGTGGGCTGGCCGTCTGCAGGATGTGCATTCAAGGCCTTGGCGGTGGCACAGCTCGTCACGTATGATATCGAGTACGTAAATGTGACGTGATGCCCGTGTACTCTTGAGGGTAATTCGATGTGCCAGCCAGCTCGATGGGCAGAGAAGCTATAAACATAGTTGTCACCAACGAGAAAAAGCGCCGGGTCGAAGGCAGGCTGGAGAAGCAGGCAGCATTGGAACCTGTCTCTGAGCCCTAATGAAAGTGTTAATTAGCGTATTACAGAATTTACGGTGAGAACAGCCCCTCCGCCAGGCCCCTCGGTGACACGCTTTTCATTAACCACTTCTTTCTCTGGCCCTCGCTTCTTCAGCGTCCTTTCCCCATCAAGGCGCATTCAGGGAGGAGGGAGGCAGACGGAACCGTGCTACAGAGGGAGGCTTTTGGGGGGCTTTGCTAAAAAGAGAAGGCCAGTTGGGCACATGGCTGTCTGCTGTTTATAGGATAAGTACACATTTAATCTACATAATCGTTAATCTTCCTTTATGTAAAAATGATTAGTAAATAGGGTTTTTAAGCAACTGTTTAGTTTACACATTGGCATCATAGATTAACATATTTCTAAGACACTTGATTCTATCACTCTGCCTAATGATTTGTCACATGATTTATTGGGTAATATGATAAATCATGTGCAATTTATTGTTTATCCTATAAAGAGTGCAACAATTCGTTAAACAGTGATGAAACCCAGACGTTTCCTGTGCAGCACTCAGGAAACCTTGTTGTCTGCTGCACTCAGTGGGGCGAGCATTCCCCCAGGATAGGGTGCCCAGGTTCAGAGCATGAGGCAGTTAGACTGAGCTTAAATTAAATAGTTTTAGAAAATAATGGTGCAGTCATAATCTTATACTCTAGCCATATTTATTTTATATGGAAAAATAAAGTCTAAAGCATGATGGGTGTTAAATCCACGGATTTATTTGTGATAATAAATGTGGCATTCTTTGTTACAAAGGCATTAAACTTAATGGCAATGTTTCATGATACTGTATGGCAGTTGTGTTTCCCTGTCCCTGGCTGCATTTCAGGCCAAAGCACCTGCTGAAAGGCTTTCTGGAACATTTCTGGGTATTCCCCAAGCTCAGAGGACTTCTTGGTGCCCAGCACAGAGCTGAGAGCAGAGCCAGAGCCAGGGTCCAAAGTGGGGTCCTGATCACTGATTTTAAACCTCCTCCCCAGAGACATAGGGTCAAGAGAGCTGACCACTCCTCTCACCTTGTGGGGAGGGACCAGGGAATGCCCAGCTCTTCCAGACCTGACCTCTTGCCCTCCTGCCTCTTAGTTCTTTGCTGTCCCTTCCTTTCTGTGCAGGTGTGTTTGCCTGCCCAGCTACCTGGCTGCCTTCTACTGGCAAGAGAATCTAATTCTTATTCCTTCACTCTCAGTACCAGTGACCTTCCCAGCTCACTTGTGGCTCAAGCATGCATATGTCGCCTTAAACTTCAACAGTCAGAGCAGGACATCATCCACTGACCGTTCAGATTGTGTGGGTTTAAGCACAGGACCCAGGCGAGGCCAACCAGAGCTGGAATTAGTGGAAATAGCCTGAGGAAAGTGCCCAACAGTAGAAGTAAGGCTGGAACTGTTGGTGGCCACCTTGTCCTCCCAAAGACATAGAGAAGGTGCCCCTGAGAGTGAAGCTAGAACAGGTGATGACTGGAGAGACCCAGTCCTGTGTTAGTTAGTATATTACATGTTAAGTAGTATATGATGTTGCATGAGCCCCTGGATCCAGCCCTACCTGAAACAAGAACACCCTAGGACTTACTTGTTCTTGTGTTCTTTCTGTTCAAGCCAGTTTGGCATAGATTTACAATTTTAAAAAATTAAAAAATGAATATATATATATATATATATATATATATACACACACACACACACAAGCTCTCCCGTAAGGCTGAGTCCATATGTTTTCATCAGGAAAGCTTCTTATATGGAGAAGAGACGTTTCACTCTCTAATTTCCTTTCACCGTCTCTAGCAATGGCACACACATTGTGATTCTCTGAGTACAGGCTTTGTCAGAGGTGCCCTGTGGCTCTCACCTCACCCAAAATAGTCCCACCTTGATCTGTTTGATATACTGGACCTCTATGTCAAATTTCACTTTAAAAATAAGTTCAGCTATTACAAATTGAAGTATGTGGCACTTTATCTAGAGTGTAAGCTCCTGCAAAAAAAGCACAGTACGTTGTACATTGTGTATGGTGTATGGCACATGGTACCAGGCGTGATGCATGTTTACTTGGAAGGCCCTCAATAAATATAGACTAATTCTTTGAATAATTGGGGGAAAGTGAAGGCAATCTGAGTGTGAATGACACGTTTATTAAGTTGTCAAGAGGCTAAGCAGGACTTTAATAGAGGCTGTGTATTTTTAATGCAGAGGGTGTATGGTAGATTAAAGACTGCTACAAATTCTTTGCTATTCCTCCCATTGAAAGCTGGAGTCTAATTTCCCTCTCCTTGAGTCTGGGATGGCTTTAGTGACTTTCTTCATCAATAGAGTGTGGCAGAAAGGATGTTCTGTCTCTTCATTGCTAGGTCCTGAGAAACTTGTAGCTGCTGCCTAGTCCATTTATAACACTTACCCTGGAGGAAGCCAGGATCCATGGAAGAAGCCCTCATGTCCTGAGACTGCCATGCTGTGAGGAAGCCCAACCTAGCTGTGTAGGGGGGGGCACAGGGAGGGGTGCCTAGCCAGCTCCCAGCTCTCCAGTCATTCTGTCCCAGGCACCAGTCACATGAGTGAAGAGACCTTTGGACGACTCCAGCCCCATCACCTGACTGTAACCACAGAAGAGACTGGGAGCTGGAACTGTCTAGTTAACACACAGAAATAGGAAAAATAATGAGATATTGCTGTTCAGTTTGGGGTGGTTTGCTGTGTAGCAATAGACAACCAGAACTGGGGGGAAGCTCCTTTATCACACACGCAGCACATGTGATTCTCCAGTGTTTTAGGGACTTTGAATTACGTGATCCCTCATGCCTCTTCAATCTTCAGAACACAGCGTCCCCACAGATCCTTAGGGCTGACGGTGTCCCTTCCCATTCTGGCCCACATCCTGGCTGGGAGTGCCTGACGCAACAGAAAGACCCCAGGCTTCGAGTGAGGGCACCTGCGTTCCTCCCTTTTTCTGCCAGTAAGGAGCTGGCATCTTTGGAAGATCAGTTTTCCCCTCCTTCTATGGGTCTCAGCTCCTAGGACTGAGGTCATGTGTCCTGTCCTCAAGAAGCCCTCCTAGACCTTCCATCTAGGAGGAAGCCTGTCTCTCCACTCCCTCCCATCCACCTGCTGTCACATCACTCCATTCAGTTTTTATCAGAGCACCTGGTATCAGTCTGAATCTGGAATAGCCTTATTGATTTGCTTTATCAGTTTTCTTTGGTTTTCCATAGAATGGGAACACAGGGACAACAGAGACCTTGGCTTGAGCTCCATGGATAATGTTGAACATGGATAATATTGTTACAATGGATGGGCAGGCGCTCATCCCACAGCACACTCACTGTAAAGCATCTATGGTGCCTTCCGGCTTGGACCGTCGTAGATCTTAGGATTTGAGGACTAAAGAGCTTGGGACAGGCCAGGAACAAGGATATTATGCAGCCTACAAGGAATTAGAGCATGAGAGTGGTGATCCCTGCCTAACAACATCTCTTTTGGGGGATGCCCAGAAGACCTCAGGGGCTCCCTGAAGCGCTCAGCTAAATAAATTGTAGTGGCCGGGGGTGAACCTTTGGCCAGTTTCAGGTCCTCCCACCCCTGAGCAGCTTGTAAGTTTAGGAATGTGTTTATGTCACATCCCTCTTAATCCCTCATAAAATACTATTTGCCAATAATGTCACCCTGTAATTACATTTGCTGAACTCGCTCTGCCTGTGTGTATGCTGTTTTTTCATTATGTAGCTTCAACCTTTATAATGTTACCAATTGACACCATAATTAGTATAGTTTACTGCAGCACTGATTATGAGGGGCCTCCTTGTCAATCAGCCTCTGTTTGTTTCTGTCTGAAGAGCCATTATTCCTTTACCTCCAAGACTTGGCTAATTTTCAGGGGTGCAGGGCGGCGTGTGTGAGAAAGGGGCGCTCCCAGGGCTGAGACCGCCCAGCTCTTAAGTGGTCACTTTGCTTCCAGCCTTATGACATGTGGCCCTTAGCCAGAGCTCTGGGAGGAGGAGAAGCCCTTTGGGCCTGTGTGGAGGGTCAGGGCACCACGGGCCACTCCAGCCTCTCCCCAGGGGGCCCCGAGGTCCAAGCTCTCTGGGGCTCGTTCCCCCACCCAGCTCTCCCCCTGCCCTACCTGCCTCCAGGGGCTTCAAAGAGCTAACAGATGTGGAAGAGCTTTTGAAATAAGCGTGCCATATAAATTCAAGGTGTTTGGGAATGGTTTTCTCATAAACCTGCCAACACTATCTTTTTGGAAAAGACAGAAGTCACAAATCCACTCTCGTTTTAATTTACCCTGGTATTTCCTCAGCAGATGGCTGGAGAGCTGTTTGTCATGTGTCCTCTGTTCCAGGACCTAGAGGCTAGCACCTTCCCCGGAAACCCCAAGGACCAGGCCTCCCGAAAGCATGGGTCCGGTTTCCTGCGGTGCCCCCAAAGTTCATGTTGGATGGAAGGCCAGCACCCCTCCGGTCCCCCAAGTTCCCAGTGCCCTTTCCAGGGCTGTCTGGCTGCCCTCCCACGGGATGTCTCTGAAAGTCAGATACTTCTCCTTGTGTGACCCAGTGGAGAGTACACCCAGGCATGACCTACCTGCCTTCCGGAAGCAGGAAGAAGCTCGTCCCTGAGGTTCCTGGGCCCTGTGTCCCATGGCATGTAGGGCAGGTCACTACCACCATTGCCGCTGGCTGCGTATCTGTCTGCCCCACACCTGGGCCCTAAGTCCGGGCTGGAGCTGGGGGAGAATGAGGAAGTCCAACTTCAGCTGAAGGTCAAGGCTTATTCTCCAATCCAGCTCAAGCAGCCATGAAGCCTAAGCATCTCTCTCTGCCTCCTGACTCCGTTTCTCACTTCCTTCAAATCTGGAGATGGCAAAATGGCTAAAGGTGAAAGTAATTTAGACCTTCAGTTTAACTGCTTCCCAGGTAACATTTTTGGGGACAATTCTCTTACTGCTGTACAACCAGCTTCCATGGCGGGAAGCCCCATCGTCCACATGTAGCCCCTGACACTCCAGAACACCCCATCTGCTGCTCAAACCAGCCTCCCCCTGCCTTTCATCTGTAAGTCCCGATTTTGCCCTCGGACGCTGCACAGATCACGCTTGTTTCTCTAGAGTCCGCCCCACACCTTTTTTTCTTTCCTTTAGCTCATCTGTCTCCCTCTCAGGATACCTGAGGTACAAATTCCGAGGGTTGGCCTTTCACACTTGTCATGGCAGCGACCAATAAATCACGTAGAATCTCAGCCTGCCTTCTGGAAACATGTGGCCGCTCTTGTTTTCCAAGGTCTAACCTTTCTTTTCTATTCTTCTGGTGACCTAACACACACCCGTCTCTGGATGTTGCTGCTTGGGTGTTAAACGAATACCTACCATGCAGCAGCTGCACTGCAGACGGTGGGGAAGCACGTGAGGTCATCCCTTTCCCTTCTGGGACCCAGAGGCTGGCTGGGGAGGACGAGTTAGAGATTCACAGGGCCTGTTCTAACTTCAGGGGTCAGGTGGGGGGTGGCAGCGTCATGGTTCTCCTCGCCTGTGCCTAGGGTGACACCGTGGACCTCCAGCCACATGCCAGTTCTTTCTCTTCCTGGTCACCAAATCCCCTCATTTTCCTTCCCGGCATCTTCTTTCCCCATCACTGCTACTTGGAACTGAAACTCCTCTCTCTGAAGAGTCCTGACTCCACCCTTTAACACCTCCGTCCTCCTCATGACCCTCCTTGACTCTGTTTTCTTTCCAAAGCACCCCAGTCTCATTTTGGGAACTTGGAGGTGCAAGGGTCTTAGCAGACAAGCTCACCTTCCAACAGAGATGGAGAAAAGCATTTTGTAAACATCAGAGCAGATTCAAACTCCCAGTGGATGCGCATGTAATGTGGCTTAGGCGAGATTACTCTTGCTTAAGTTAGAGTCTGTGATTTAGCGTTCCTGTTTAGCTGCCGAATTCCACGGAGGATATTGCTGGATCCCAAATCTTTTGTCAGTGTAATTGAGCATAACATCTTTTCAGGTTTGTATTTCAAAAGATGCATTATCTCCTCTCATCCATTTGTTCTATTTGAGCTATTCAAAACTTTTAGCCTGCCCCATCCCTTGGAAGGAATTTGAGTTTTAGGCTGATAATTTATGTTTATGCTGAGAATGCGATTTCCTTTCTGCACACAGAATGATTAATAGACTTCTCTGTGTAAATTAGTGTGGGAGAGGATATAGGTAAATCGCTAACTTTCACTTTGTTCCAATGATTTCTTCAAGTTCTGTCTTATTCGTGCTCCCTAGTTGCAGGATTTTACCTGGACCTCATGACTTTTTTTTTTTTTTTTTTGGGTGGTACACGGGCCTCTCACTGTTGTGGCCTCTCCCGTTGTGGAGCACAGGCTCCGGACACGCAGGCTCAGCGGCCATGGCTCATGGACCCAGCTGCTCTGTGGCATGTGGGATCTTCCCGGACCGGGGCACGAACCCGTGTCCCCTGCATCGGCAGATGGACTCTCAACCACTGCGCCACCAGGGAAGCCCGTGAAGAATAGTTTTTAAATTTTTTAAAAGGTTGAAAAACTCAAAAGGAGAATAATATTTTGTGACACGTGAAAATTATACAACGTTCAAATTTTAGTGTCCCTAAATATTAAGTTCTGTTGGAACACAGCCACACTCATCCATCTATGTGTTGTCTAGCTGATTCCACAGTACCACGGCAGAGTTGAGTAGTTTCGACAGAGACCTTATGGCCGGCAAAGCCTAAAATATTTTCTCTCTGGCCATTTGCCGGACAAGTTCACCAACTACTGCATTAGAGAAAGAATGAGATTTCCCTTGTGCCTCAGGTGGATATTTGGGTTTTCGGATGCCTGGCTTCATTTGCTTGTCTGTTAGTTATCACATCTTAATTTCCCTTGGAGAACTCTCCCTCTGTCACTCTCAGCCCATATGCTTGAATGGTTTGATCCTCCCTCAGTCTGGTCCCACCCACAGATGGAGTACGTGACTTAAGCTGAAGCCAATCACCTCAGCACACTCCCCCCAGAGCACATGGATTGGTTCAAGATAGTCACTTGACTCAAGTGGACAAGTAGGGTCTGTGTCGGGGCTTCCAGGGGAAAAGCAGATGCTCTTTCTTTGAGATGTGAATCAGTGCATGCAGAAGTGGAAGAAACTACAGGCATCTTGTGATAATGAGGGACGTGATAAGGGAGTTAGAACTAGTGGCTTTTTTTCAGTCCCGAATCAAGTCAGACCTGATGTCCCTACCACTTGTCTGGTTAAGCCCATGAGTTTTTGCTTAAATATGTGTTTCTGTGGTTAGTGCATGGCATTTGTCATATGTGACCCTTACAGTAAAGGCCTGGCTCACATCAGCCTGCTGATCATAGGCTGGTAATGGGCTGGCCTGAGGGACCCCCATCACTGGACCAGACACCTGCTTCCATTAAAGCCAAGATTTGAGCTGATCTCAAAACCTCAGGTGGACTGCTCATGCCTTCCTAGAAGTGATGGGAGCACAGCTCTGGACCACAGCATGGTCTGCAACAGTGAGAGGGGGTGGGCGACTGAGCTGCTGCAGCAGAGGTACCATCACCAGCACCACCTGAGCACCAATTATCTCAGAGGAGGGCTTTGGGTTGTGCTGACTGGCAGAGAAACCCAGTGGTAAAGTGGAAAGGCTAGGGCTACACGGCTGGCTTTGGGGGCAGCCTTGATCCTTCATGGGATGTAGGGTCCCGAACAAATCGCCACGTCTCCATGGGACTTGGGGGTGTCCTCGATGGGCGTCATAATAACACCTGTCTTCCCTTGAGTGTTGTAAAAAGTAATCCAGTTAATCCAGATGAAAGCAGTGTGTAAACTGCAGGGCAATGAATGCACACTGCTGGTGGTTCCTGTACCCCAAACCAAGTCCTGCTCTCTCCACTACAGGACTTAAGGGGAAGGAAAGTAAGGCTCGAGTGTGGATAGAAGTGTCTCTTCTCCCTTTCCTAATCCTCATTTCAACAGGCTGCAGAAGTGGATGAGGCGGGTGTCATTAGCCCTGTTTGAGGGAGGAAGAAGCTGAGATTAGGGGGGTTGAGTGGCTTGTCTGACCTCTCACAGCTGGAACAACACCAGGTCTTCAGAATCTTAGTCCAGACATTTACAGTAGTCTTGCCTTCAGAAACAAAGTCTGGAAGAAGTCAGAGCAGCCTGTGATTGCCCTTCCCATTCTGGACCAGTTGTCAGCAGGATACACATGGGAACTGACAATGCTAACAGTAGGTCCTGGTGCAGCCCCATCTGCCCAGCCACCCACAGTGCCCAGGGATGTGGCTGGCTCTGGCAGGGTGTGGTCTGTGGCAATGATAGAGATGGGGTTCCTCTGGGTGCCCTCCATGTTGCAGACTACTCTGGGGTTTCATGGACAATTAAACGGATCCAGAAAACATGTGGCTGCTTGAGGTTTAAAAGAATCCATGCATATGGACTCAATTTCCTCTCTAGCACGAGTGTGTTTAAGCACAGAGGAAGAAATGCCTAGGATAGATGAATTTCAAGTGTCTGAAATCTCTAGCACCCAGACTCCCTCTCTGTGATGGCCCATTGTTTTTACGTAGTATCTGCTCTAGGTCTTTGGTTGCCTCAGAAAGGCCTATGCAGTATCATGCCAGGACTTGACCCCTTCATAGCAGGATGCTTCTCAAAACTAGTTTGTGCAGTGACACTTACTTGGACCCTCCTTTTGATTCTTCAAAATGGGTCCAGTTTGGATGGCTTATGGTGGTATTTCCTGCCCATATGGAAGATGGTGGGAAACAAGCTGGGTGTCTGAGATCTTCAGAGATAGACATTTCAGCCAAAGCCCAAGGTAATGATCCAGGATCCATGAATGGAGAGAGGCAGGCATGGCAGCCTGCTGGGGGGGTACCTCCAGCTCAAGGCCCTTCTAGAGAAAGTCCTTCACATCAGTTCAGGGGAGATGGGATGAGGAAGGAGGACTGAGACGAGAGATGGGTGGCGGCTAGAGAGGGTGGCTCTGGATGCAGCCCTGGAGAAGGGAAGCTCCTTTCCTGAAATCCAATCAAGCCTGCACACACTGCCAGGTTCTAGAACACGGCCCAGCATTTTATGGAGGAAGGCACTGGAAGGAAGAGAGGTCTTCATGAAGGAGATCAGTTGTCAACATTCTCAGCCCCAAACAAGTAGCAGGCGCATATGAGGGAGCGGGCAAGAGGGTTGCTGGGTGATGGAGAAGGTCGCTGGCCTGGAGTCAGGAGGCACAGCCTGCAGAGAGGCCATCCCCAGGGCATGCACTCACGGCCCAAAGAGGGGAGGGAGCTGCACAGCCTCTGTGGGCTGCACCTCTCCCTGCAGTTGTCTGGAGGGAGTAAGAAATCTTAGGGAGAGCGCCGACAGAAGAAAGGAGGGGCAGGGCTGCCCGCTTCTCTGTTGATGAGGGGAGCAAGGTGAAGGACCCTGCCTCCAAGTGACAACAGAGATTGGCTTACTCGGGAACTCATTTTCCACAGCCCCAGGTAGAAAAATGAACCATCCATTTGCTAGAAATGGTCCCAAATCCCCTCCCAGAGGCATACTGCTTTTACTAAATTCTTGCTATTTCTGCTCTTCAGGAAAAGCTGATAAGGTGGTATTTGTGTTTCTGGGCTTTGAAATTTGGAGGCAACTTGTGGTGAAAGAATAGGAGAAGAAATCTCTTGAAGAAAGTTCCAGATGTTGGGAGCATTGGCTGCGACCAAGGGGGAGGGTGGGGCTGGTCTGGGGGTCAGCACCTGGGGTGGTGAGCGTGTTTCAGAGCTCAGAAGCGGGAGTTTTATTACTGGCTGGAAAGCATGGCAATGGTAGTCTCTTAGTCTGTTCAGGATTGTTCTGTCTTCTTTTTCTGGTCATTCTAAGAACATATCTTCCTCAGATATAACTCAGAGGCTGCTCACTCCCTCTTACATATCCACCATCTGCTGGGATGGCCCCTGGGTCTCCAGAGAAGAGAAGACCAGGGCATGGCCCTCATGGGACTGTCTGCTCAGCTGGAGGGCCAGGTGAGTGCAGTAAAAATAAAGGCAAATATAGAGGTCCCACTGTTTCTGAATATCCAGAAGGGGCTGTAGGGCAGGGGTTGGCCAGGGAAGGACCTGGAGGGAGGTGAGCCTCACGGGAGCTCAGGGGCGTGGAGCAAAGCAAGAATGAGAAGGCTTTGCTTTTAAAGGGTGAGAGCTTTCCTCTCCAGCTGAGGCAGTGAGAGAGGAAGGATTCAGAAAGGGCCAAGAAAAGGAAGATGCTGGCTGAGTGCTTCCATCTGTGGCTCCGATTGAATTATGGGGAAAGAGGAGGTATAGGGAAGCTGTTGGCAGATCTCAACCACATTGTGGCAAATGAGACCCTTTGGCCTTTTGGAAAACCCCTGCTTTATTAAAATAAATTAAAAGAGATGGAATCCTTCTGCTCCCGCCTCTCCCCTCCGTTGTTTGAAGCAGGCACACGCTGCTCACCATTGTTTTACCTTCAGATAGCTTGCACTGGGAAGGGCAAACCTGTAATTACCCTGCCTGCTGAAAATGATGGCTGTCGCTTAAGAGAAAACCTGACTGCTTTCCTTCCACGGGGTCTCTGATTTGTGCCAGAGCATCTGTCTGTAATCTCTTCAACTAGAGCTTTGTCTGAGCCAGCCCAGTGGCAGGGAAATGACAGGGTTGCTGGTGGCCAGATGAGTCGGTGGGAGGAGCACAAGGTTGGTTCCTGGATGCTGGGCCTGCATTTCCAGGCTCCCTCCCACCCAGAGGAGGATTTTTTGGTGCAAAGAATGGTCCCTGCCACCACCAGGGAGAGCTCATACCCCAGGTCTCAGGAGAGGGGAGGATCCTGGTCAAACCCTGAAATAAATGTCAAGGAATCATTTACTGATTTAGTGTGGGAGCCTGGAACCAGAGAAATGCTCATCAGATAGAGTATGTGCAGTTGCAAGTGAGAGAAACCCAACTCAACTTGGCTTATCCAAGGAAAGGAATTTGCTGGTTAACTGATTGATTGGTTCACAAATGTTCAGAGATT
The DNA here is from genome assembly GCF_003676395.1 of Aethalodelphis obliquidens. Lineage (NCBI taxonomy): Eukaryota > Metazoa > Chordata > Mammalia > Artiodactyla > Delphinidae > Aethalodelphis > Aethalodelphis obliquidens. The sequence continues at coordinate 2,529,471 of NW_020837987.1, read as the reverse complement.
GGACAGACTCAACACAGTCTTGATTGATCTGGCAGCTCAACGACATCACCAAGCTCTAGCCCTTGCCTTCTGTAGGTTTGGCTTCATCTCACGATCACAAGATGACTTGACTGCCAACAGTTCCCAGGGCAGTGTGCTTCTTCTCTCACTTGATTGGAGGAACCAAAGTCAGTTTGAATCATTAAAACCATTGTGCTGGTTTGGGCAATGGAATATCCTGATAATCTCAAGCAGAGTCACATGTTCCATCCCTGGAGCTGGGGATGGATTTGACTTCATCAGAACCATAAGGAAAATTATGTAATAATTTAAGGAAAACAATGGAAATTATGGGCTGTTGGGAAAGGACACAGGGGACACGGGTACTAGGAGGGAGACTGATGGATGGCCACTACATACTTTATTTATTTATTTTTATTTTTTTATTTTTTTATGTCCATGCCTCTCTCTCGCTTTGTCACAGTTTACCCTTCCCCCTCCCCATATCCTCAACCACTACATACTTTAAAAGATTCCGTTGAAAGCCTTCTGTTTAGGTGAGTGATAGAGAAATGGATGTATTCTTACCCTGTAGTCTGGGCCACCATGAACAGTCATTCTACAATACTGGGTCAGAGGAACCTCACAGAGCATCATCCTCTTTCAAAGCTAATGCCGGCCTCTCCAGGAAAGAACCATCACTAGGTCACTAGGCCTCCAAGGACTAGGAAGGCATCACCTTATGAAATGTCTTAATATACTTTTGGAAAGCTACCCCTGTGTAAGGCATTTGTCCTTAGGAGTGTGGGAAGTCATTCCTTGTAACTTCCACTCATAGATGCTGACTTATCCAGGCCCTTCTGTCTCAACTTTGACTGCTCTTACTCTGCTTGGAACCCCATTTTAGTTCCAAAAAACTTGATTTCCTTATACTTTTTGGTGACCTAGGTCGGTCTCCCCCTGCCCTACCTTAAAGTAGGGTATCCTAAGGTCCAGGTATTTTCTGATGTTTCTTCCCATTCAAAACTTATCAGTCCTGGGGCTTCCCTGGTGGCGCAGTGGTTGAGAGTCCGCCTGCCGATGCGGGGGACGCGGGTTCGTGCCCCGGTCCGGGAGGATCCCACATGCCACGGAGTGGCTGGACCCGTGGGCCATGGCCGCTGGGCCTGCATGTCCGGAGCCTGTGCTCCAGAACGGGAGAGGCCACAACAGTGAGAGGCCTGCGTACCACAAGTATCATGTACTCAAAACATCACTAATCCAAGCTCAGGTGTTGGAGGCTGACGGTGGCTCACTGTGCCATGACAGTTATCATGTCTGATACGACAGGAGTCTTCAGAGCTGTAAATCAGTGCCTTAGATAAAATGGTGAGCTTGAATTTGACCTGTGGGAAAAAGAGAATTGGAGGTAAGAAAGTCAGTCAGAAATTTTTCCTGCCATGAAGGCAATTGTCTACTTGGCCTTTGCAAGTTCCAGGGGAAAGATGATATGGCTTCAAGAGACAATTTTGTAGTGCAGTTTCTGTCTTTGATCCCATGGCCTTTGCAAAGAATTCTGTTTGCAAGATCTGCCTCTAGCTTTCCAAGGGAAAAAGAGGGAGTTCCTTGAGTTTAAAGGTGGGCATACTGTCTGTCTTTCTGTCTCTCTGTCTGTCAGACAGACACAACCTTGGCCAGGCAGTAATTATACCAGAAATAGCTAAAAATACCTAGGGGGAAATCAAGGACCAAATTCGTGACATTGAGACAAACAGGAGTAAGTTTAGATATAAAGAAGAACTCTTAAAAAAAAGATATTTGTGACAATTAAGGCAAACTCAAGGAAACAAGGAAGATCAATTTTCTTGGAATTAAAAAATTTTATTTATATGCCTGAATTAGCATCAACATGTTACTGTCAGAGTTTGAGGTCAAATAACCTTTAGTTTTTTTTTTTTTTTTCCAGCTGTTGAGTTATAGAGTCTAAAGATAATAAAATAAAAATTCAGTTTCTGAGGATCCCTGGAACAGATTAGAGTAACTGGAAAATGGAAAACTAATCAATTCCATGTACTTTTCTGAAATGTGGTATTTATTGGGCATCTGCTCTGCATCTAGAACTGCACGGAGGGAAATGAGACAAGAGATGGCAAGATCCCTGCCCTCCAGGATTCAGATAACAAATACTTACTAAGAGCCCACTAACAACAATGTGTCAGGCTATGCCCTGGAGATGTGGTAGCAAACTAGGCAGATGCAGTACTAGATCTCATGGATCTTACACTCTAGAGGGGAAAGAAGATTATTTTAAAAGATATTCAGGATGCAAGGAAGGGACTGTTGGGAGAAACTGAGCCTCATAGGGAGTAATGGGAAAGGTCTCCCCAAGGAAGGGAGGGTTGGATTGAAACCTGAAGAATGAGCAGTCTAGTTGCAATGTCAAAACAAATTGGGCACAGTTCAAAGTTGCCTCTAAGGAGCAGTCTTGGAAACCATGGTGATTTGCTTATAGGCTTCAGACCCTCTCTCCCAGTACTAAATAAAATGATCAGAAAACTATCGGACTTTAAAGGTGCATGTCACAGATTTTGGGGAATTTCTGTTAGGAAATTTTGTTTGTCTGGTGGGAGACACCTCTTGCTAAAAATTAATGAGTTAATGTGGAAATTAAATAGTGTGTATTCTTGTAAAACTCCATCTATACCCTCTAATTTGGAGTAGAAATAGCAAATGCAAAAAAAATCCAATAAGCTGAATATTGAAAATTTAGAAAATAAAGATAATGAGATCACTACAAATTCAAACTCATGAGATGCAACCAAAGTAAGTCTTAGAAAGAATTCACAACCCTAAATGCACTCATTGTTTTGTTTTGTTATTTTTAATTTTTTAATTTTATTTTATTTATTTTTTTTATACAGCAGGTCCTTATTAGTCATCAATTTTATACACATCAGTGTATACATGTCAATCCCAATCGCTCAATTCATCACGCCACCACCACCCCCGCCGCTTTTCCCCCTTGGTGTCCATACGTTTGTTCTCTACATCTGTGTCTCAATTTCTGCCCTGCAAACTGGTTCATCTGTACCATTTTTCTAGGTTCCACATATATGTGCTAACATACAATATTTGTTTTTCTCTTTCTGACTTACTTCACTCTGTACAACAGTCTCTAGATCCATCCATGTCTCTACAAAAGACCCAATTTCATTCCTTTTTATGTCTGAGTAATATTCCATTGTATATGTGTACCACATCTTTATCCATTCGTCTGTCGATGGGCATGTAGGTTGCTTCCATGACCTGGCTATTGTAAATAGTGCTGCAGTGAACATTGGGGTGCATGTGTCTTTTTGAATTATGGTTTTCTCTGGGTATATGCCCAGTAGTGGGATTGCTGGATCATGTGGTAATTCTATTTTTAGTTTTTTAAGGAACCTTCATACTGTTCTCCATAGTGGCTCTATAAATTTACATTCCCACCAACAGTGCAAGAGGGTTCCCTATTCCCCACACCCTCTCCAGCATTTTTTGTTTGTAGATTTTCTGATGATGCCCATTCTAACTGGTGTGAGGTGATACCTCATTGTAGTTTTGATTTGCATTTCTTTAATAATTAGTGATGTTGAGCAGCTTTTCATGTGCTTCTTGGCCATTTGTACCTCTTCTTTGGAGAAACGTCTACTGCCCATTTTTGGATTGGGTTATTTGTTTCTTTAATATTGAGCTGCACGAGCTGTTTACATATTTTGGAGATTAATCCTTTATCCGTTGATTCGTTTGCAAATATTTTCTCTCATTCTGAGGGTTGTCTTTTCGTCTTGTTTATGGTTTCCTTTGTTGTGCAAAAGCTTTGAAGTTTCCCATTTGTTTATTTTTGTTTTTATTTCCATTACACTAGGAGGTGGATCAAAAAAGATCTTGCTGTGATTTATGTCAAAGAGTGTTCTTCCTATGTTTTTCGCTAAGAGTTTTATAGTGTCCGGTCTTACATTTAGGTCTCTAATCCATTCTGAGTTTATTTTTGTGTATGGTGTTAGGGAGTATTCTAATTTCATTCATTTACATGTAGTTGTCTAGTTTTCCCAGCATCACTTATTGAAGAGACTGTCTTTTCTCCATTGCGTATCCTTGCCTCCTTTGTCATAGATTAGTTGACCATAGGTGAGTGGGTTTATCTCTGGGCTTTCTATCTTGTTCCATTGATCTATGTTTCTGTTTTTGTGCCAGTACCATATTGCCTTGATTACTGCAGCTTTGTAGTATAGTCTGAAGTCAGGGAGTCTGATTCCTTCAGCTCTGTTTTTCTTTCTCAAGATTGCTTTGGCTGTTCGGGGTCTTTTGTGTTTCCATACAAATTGTGCAATTTTCTGTTCTAGTTCTGTGGAAAATGCCAGTGGTAGTTTGATAGGGATTGCATTGACTCTGTAGATTGCTTTGGGTAGTATAGTCATTTTCACAATATTGATTCTTCCAATCCAAGAACGTGGTATATCTGTTTGTATCATCTTTAATTTCTTTCATCCATGTCTTATAGTTTTCTGCATACATGTCTTTTTTCTCCTTATATAGGTTTATTCCTAGGTATTTTATTCTTTTTGTTGCAATGGTAAATGGGAGTATTTCCTTAATTTCACTTGCAGATTTTTCATCATTAGTGTATAGGAATGCAAGTGATTTCTGTGCATTAATTTTGTATCCTGCAACTTTACCAAATTCATTGATTAGCTCTAGTAATTTTCTGGTAGCATCTTTAGGATTCTCTATGTATAGTATCATGTCATCTGCAAACAGTGACAATTTTACTTCTTCTTTTCCAATTTGTATTCCTTTTATTTCTTTTTCTTCTCTGATTGCCATGGCTAAGACTTCCAAAACTATGCTGAATAATAGTGGTGAGAGTGGACATCCTTGTCTTGTTCCTGATCTTAGAGGACATACTTGCAGTTTTTCACCATTGAGAATGATGTTTGCTGTGGGTTTTGTCATATATGGCCTTTATTATGTTGGGGTAGGTTCCCTCTATGCCCACTTTCCGGAGAGTTTTTATCATAAATGGGTGTTGAATTTTGTCAAAAGCTTTTTCTGTATCTATTGAGATGATCATATGGTTTTTATTCTTCAATGTGTTAATATGGTTTATCATGTCGATCGATTTATGTATATTGAAGAATCCTTACATCCCTGGGATAAATCCCACTTGATCATGGTGTATGATCCTTTTAATGTGTTATTGGATTCTGTTTGCTAGTATTTTGTTGAGGAGTTTTGCCTCTATATTCATCAGTGATATTGGTCTGTAATTTTCTTTTTTTGTAGTATCTTTATTTGGTTTTTGTGTCAGGGTGATGGTGGCCTCATAGAATGAGTTTGGGAGAATTCCTTCCTCTGCAATTTTTTGGAAGAGTTTGAGAAGGATGGGTGTTAGCTCTTCTCTAAATGTTTGATAGAATTCACCTGTGAAGCCATCTGGTCCTGGACTTTTCTTTGTTGGAAGATTTTTAATCATAGTTTCAATTTCATTACTTGTGATTGGTCTGTTCATATTTTCTATTTCTTCCTGGTTCAGTCTTGGAAGGTTATACCTTTCTAAGAATTTGTCTATTTCTTCCAGGTTGTCCATTTTATTGGCATAGAGCTGCTTGTAGTAGTCTCTTAGGATGCTTTGTATTTCTGTGGTGTCTGTTGTAACTTCCTTTTTCATTTCTAATTTTATTGATTTGAGTCCTCTCCCTCTTTTTCTTGATGAGTCTGGCTAATGGTTTATCGATTTTGTTTATCTTCTCAAAGAACCAGCTTTTAGTTTTATTGGTCCTTGCTATTGTTTTCTTTGTTTCTATTTCATTTATTTCTGCTCTGACCTTTATGATTTCTTTCCTTCTGCTAACTTTGGGTTTTGTTTGTTCTTCTTTCTCTAGTTCCTTTAGGTGTAAGGTTAGATAGTTTATCTGAGATTTTTCTTGTTTCTTGAGGTAGGCTTGTATAGCTATAAACTTCCCTCTTAGAAATGCTTTTGCTGCATCCCATAGGCTTTGGATTGTCGTGTTTGCATTGTCATTTGTCTCTAGGTGTTTTTCGATTTCCTCTTTGATTTCTTCAGTGATCTCTTTGTTATTTAGTAACGTATTGTTTAGCCTCCATGTGTTTGTGTTTTTTACATTTTTTTCTCTGTAGTTCATTTCTAATCTCATAGTGTTGTGGTCAGAAAAGATGCTTGATATGATGTCAATTTTCTTAAATTTACTGTGGCTTGATTTGTGACCCAAGATGTGATTTATCCTGGAGAATGTTCCGTGCGCACTTGAGAAGAAATTGTAATCTGCTGTTTCTGGATGGAATGTCCTATAAATTTCAATTAAATCTATCTGGTCTATTGTGTCCTTTAAAGCTTCTGTTTCCTTATTTATTTTCATTTTGGATGATCTGTGCATTGGTATAAGTGAGGTGTTAAAGTCCCCCACTATTATTGTGTTACAGTTGATTTCCTCTTTTATAGCTGTTAGCAGTTGCCTTATGTATTGAGGTGCTCCTATGTTGGGTGCATATATATTTATAATTGTTATATCTTCTTTTTGGATTGATCCCTTGATCATTATGTAGTATCCTTCCTTGTCTCTTGTAACATTCTTTATTTTAAAGTCCATTTTACCTGATATGAGTATTACTACTCCAGCTTTCTTTTGATTTCCATTTGCATGGAATATCTTTTTCCATCCCCTCACTTTCAGTCTGTATGTGTCCCTAGGTCTGAAGTGGGCCTCTTGTAGACAGCATGTAGATGGTCTTGTTTTTGTATCCATTCAGCAAGCCTATGTCTTTTGGTTGGAGCATTTAATCCATTCACATTTAAGGTAATTATCAATATGTATGTTCCTATGACAATTTTCTTAATTGTTTTGGGTTTGTTTTTGTAGGTCCTTTTCTTGTCTTGTGTTTCCCACTTAGGGAAGTTTCTTTAGCATTTGTTGTAGAGCTGGTTTTGTGGTGCTGAATTCTCTTAGTTTTTGCTTGTCTATAAAGAATCTGAATGAGATCTTTGCCAGGTAGAGTAATCTTGGTTGTAGGTTTTTCCCTTTCATCACTTTAAGTATATCATGCCATTCCCTTCTGGCTTGTAGAGTTTCTGCTGAGAAATCAGCACCTAACCTTATGGGAGTTCCCTTGTACATTATTTGTCACTCTTCCCTTGCTGCTTTCAATAATTTTTCTTTGTCTTTAATCATTGCCAGTTTGATTACTATGTGTCTCGGCATGTTTCTCCTTGGGTTTATCCTGTGTAGGACTCTCTGTGCTTCCTGGACTTGGGTGGCTATTTCCTTTCCCATCTTAGGGAAGTTTTCGACTATAGTCTCTTCAAATATTTTCTCTGGTCCTTTCTCTCTCTCTTCTCCTTCTGGGACCCCTATAATGTGAATGTTGTTGTGTTTAATGTTGTACCAGAGGTCTCTTAGGCTGTATTCATTTCTTTTCATTCTTTTTTCTTTATTCTGTTCTGCAGCAGTGAATTCCACCATTCTCTCTTCCAGGTCACTTATCCATTCTTCTGCCTCAGTTATTCTGTTATTGCTTCCTTCTAGTGTAGTTTTCATTTCAGTTATTGTATTGTTCATCTCTGTTTGTTTGTTCTTTAATTCTTCTAGGTCCTTGTTAAACATTTCTTACATCTTCTCCATCTTTGCCTCCATTCTTTTTCTGAGGTCCTGGATCATCTTCACTTTCATTATTCTGAATTCTTTTTCTGGAAGGTTGCCTATCTCCACTTCATCTAGTTGTTTTTCTGGGATATTATCTTGTTCCTTCATCTGGTACATAGCCCTTGCCTTTTCATCTTCTCTCTCTTTCTGTGAATGTGACTCATTGTTAAATAAATAAATAAATGAAGAATAAACATTAAAACTCATAGAATATTTTTCTCTAAAATATTTTCAAGGTTTCAAACATGAGCAGTTATTTCAAAACTTTATTAAGGAAAATAGCCCCATGTTAAGTGCCTTATAATTTATTTAAGAAAGCTAGGAAAATATTGATATTAAAACTATGCTATATACCACAAAAGAGAGAGAGAGTGGGAGAAAAAAAAACAGATCATCTAACTTGGGAATGGGAATAGGGATTGGGAAATTTTTATTTATTCCCTGAGTCAATCTATAAATGTAATGCAATCCCAATCAGTCTTCTGAATGAAGTTTTGCAAATTGAAAAAAATATTTTATATATTTCATCTAGAAGAATAACCATGTGAAATGAATAAAAGTAAGTTGAAAAAGAAAAATATTTAGGTAAATCTTGCACCACCAGATATTAGAACATGTTATGAAGTCACATTGTTCAAAATTAGGTAATAGAAAAATAAGTCTATGGAAGAGAATAGTAAGATTATAATAAAACTTAATATATATAATTATTTATTATATGACAAGTAATGTTATGTATGAAATAATTAAATGGTTCTCGGGAAATTGCTTAAATATTAGGGAAAACAAATTAGTTATTTATCTTTTGAGGGTTATTAAGTTCATTCCAAGCATAATACTAGTCAGAAAATAACATGAATTTGCTTAAGACTTTGTATATTAATAGTATTGTGTACAAAATATGACCAGGGATTACCTCTGATTGATAGGACCATGGTGGTTCTTTCACTTTGTGCTTTTCACTTTTCCAAAATTTGTGAATTCCCTGCATTTAGCATGTTTTTAGCAGGAGAAATAAAGGTAAAAATAGATAGAGGTACATGTTCATTGCAGCATTATTTGCAATAGCCAAGGTATGGCAATAACCTATGTTCTGCCCACAGATGAATGGAACAAAAAATGTGCAGATATATATTTTATATATTATATCATATAGTTTATATTACATATATAGTATATTATTATATAGATATAATGGGATATTATTCAGCCTTAAAAGAAAGGAAATCCTGTCATTTGAGACAATGTGGATGAAACTGGAGAGCATTATTTTAAGTGCAATAAGCCAGACAGAGAAAGGCAAATACTGTATACTTATATGCGGAATCTAAAAAAACAAACAACAACAAAAAACCTCAAACTGATTAGAAACAGAATTAAAAGGTGGTTGCCAGGAGGCGGGGGGGGGGGGGGGGGGGGGGAATAGGGAGAGGCTGAAACAGAAGGTACAAATTTTCAGTTATAAGATGAATAAGGTCTGAGGATCTAATGGGTGACATGGTGACTAAAGTTGATAACAATGGATTGTATAATTGAAACTTGCTAAGAGAGTAGTACTTAAATGTTCTCATGAACACAAGAAAAGGTAAATATGTGAGGTAATGGACCTGTAATTATCTCAATGGGGGAGAAGCCTTTCACAATGTATATGTATATTAAGTCATCAGGCTGCACTCTTTAAAAATCTTACAATGTTACATGTCAATTGTACGTCAATGAAGGTGAAAAAGAGGGGTGGGGTAAAGTGTGTTGGTGCAGGACATCTTGGTTCAATACATCATGGGCCGAAAGCTGTTGCTCTTGAACCTCTAAGAACCATTTGTCTACAGATTAGAAAGCATTGATCAAAGTTTACTGATGCATAAAGACAGAGTGAAAGTCTGGGTGTGGGATCTGAGGATGCCCTAGGTGGGGCTTTGCTGCTGCAGATCCCCATCCACACACAGGAGGGCAGGAAAGCAGCCTGGTCGGGGGAGGTGTGGGGTCCAGAGACAGGGGAGAGTAGGGCTTCTCTGCAAATTCTCCTCCCAGCAGGATAAAACCCAACTGGTCATCAAGTATTATAATTTTAACCTATTACTGAATTAAATGTGCTAACATTTTGCTAAGGATTTTTAAACCTGTGTTCACAAGGGATGTTGGTGTCTAGTTTTTTTTTTATTGTAATATTTTCATTTGGTTTTGTTATAAGGGTAATGAAGGCCTCATAAAATGAATTGGTTAGCATTTCCTCCTCTTCAAATTTTTGTAATAGTTTGTGTGGTATTGGTATTATTCTTCTTAAATGTTTCATAGAATTTACCAGAGAAGCCATCTGGGCTTGGAGTTTTCCTTCTGAGAAGTGTTTTAATTGATGATTTCAATTTCTTTCATAGGGACATAGAGCTACTCAGATTTTCCACTTGTACCTTAGTCAGTTTTAGTAATTTATCTTGCATAAATTTGTGGGTAATATTCCTTTATTGTCCTTTTAAAGCCTGTAGGATACAATATGGTGCCTCCACTTTCATTCATATTATTTTTAAACTCTGCTTCTCTTCTGTTTTCTTGATCAGCAAAGCTAGAGCTTTATCAGATTTACTGATCTTGTTTAAAGAAAGCTTTTAGTTTTATTATTTTATTCCTATTGTTTATTTACTGTTGAGTTCTGACAGCTCTTTTTAAATTCCCATTTTTACTTACTTTGACTTTAATTTGCTTTTCTTTTTCTAAATTTTTAAATATCTTTATTGAAGTATAATTGCTTTACAACATTTTGTTAGTTTCTGTTGTACAAAAATGTAAATCAGCTATAAATATACATATATCCCCATATCCCCTCCAGCTATAAGTATACATGTATGCCCATATCCCCTCCCTCTTGAGCCTCCCTCCCATCCTCCCTATCCCACCCCTCTAGGTGGTCACAAAGCACCCAGCTGATCTACTTGTGCTATGCAGCAGCTTCCCACTAGCCATCCATTTTACATTTGGTAGTGTATATATGTCGATGCTACTCTTTCACTTCGTCCCGGGTGAAAGCTTAGATGATTGATTTTGGAACTTTCTTCTTTTCGAATACAAGTATTTAAAACTATAAATTTCCTTAAAAAAATAAATTTCCTTTTAAGAACTATTTTAGCTGTATTCCACACATTTTAATATACTGTAATTTTATTTTCATTTAGGTTAAAAATATTTTCTAATTTTTCTTGTGACTTCTGCTTTGACACTTAGGTTACATAGGAATCTTGTCCAATTTTCCAAGTATTTGATGATTTTCCAAATATCTGTTTTTTTATTACTAATTTAATTCTGTCTGACTTCTGTCCTTTTAAATTTATTAGCAATTTTGTGGCCCAGCATGTAATCTGTTTTGGTGATTATTCTCTGAGTGTTTGAAAAGTATGTGCATTCTCCTACTTTGTCAACAAAGTCAAGTTGGTCGATGTTCATAGCTTCTACGTCCCGATTTTTCTGTCTACTTGTTCTATCAAGTACTGACTAGGGATATTGCAACCCCCAACTCTAATTTTGGATCTGTGTCTCTTTTCAGTTCTGTCAGTGTTACTTTGTGTATTTTGAAAACCCGTTACTGTGTACATATATATCTAGGATTGTTCTGTCTTGTTCTTCTTTATCTTTGGTAAACATGTTCCTTTTCCTGAAGTCTATTTTGTCTAATAATAATAATACAGCCATTCAGCTTTATTTATGGGTCTCTAGTTATATTCCTTCTTTTATTCCTAATGTTGGTCATTTATATCTTCTCCCTCTTTTTTTTTCTTGGTTAGTCTAACTAGAGGTTTATCAATTTTATTGTTTTCATTTTCCAAATAATCAGCTTTTGGTTTTGTTGACTAATTCTACTGTATTTTTCTCTGTGTGTGTTTCATTATTTGTCACTCATTTTTTCAGGTGGAAGCTTAGATGACTGATTTGAGACCTTTATTCTTTTCTCGTATAAGCCTTTAATGCAGTGGTTCTTAAATGGGGGTGATTTTCCCACCTCCAGAGGGGACATGTGGCAGGGTCTGGATACATTTTAATTTTTCTAGTCTGTGGGAATATATCAGGGAGTAAAATAGACAGAAAATTTTCTTATGGAATTCTCATTATAATTGGAGACATAGGCAATGAAGAAGATTAAAATATATAATGTAATGTCAGGTGGTGATGAAAATCAAAGCAGGATAAAGAAGTAGAAAATGATGAATTTGGGCCAGTTGAGACTGGGTAGTCAAAGAAGGATCCTCTCACAGAATGATATTTCAGGAGAGACCTGAATAAAATGAGGAGGGAACCATATGACTATCTGTGGAAATAACTTTCCATGCAGAGGAACAGCAACTGTAAAATCCCTGAATTGGGAGTGTTGTAGCATGGACCATCGGGGTGGGGGGGAAGGAACAGCAAGGTGACTAACGTTGTTGAAGCCCAGTGAGCAAGAAGAAGGTGGTAGAAGACCCTGGGAAGTGTCATGCATCAGATTGTGTTGTGCTTTGCAGGCTATGGTAACAATTTTGGATTTTATTTGAAGCATGACCGGAAGTGAACATTTTGAGCAGTAGACACCATGAGGATCCCTGTGGTTGTTGGTTGGGAATAGAATGAAGGGAACAAACATGGAAACATGGAAACCAGCTGGAAGTTATTGAAATCACCCAGGTGAGAAGAGTTGGTGGTTTAGAGGGATAAAAGTGGAGATGGTTGTAATTCCAGATGTATTTTGAAAGCAGAATCTTGAGATTTACTAATGGATTGAATATGATATATTAGAGAAAGCAAGAGACCGAGGATGACTCCAGTATCTTATTCTGAGGACCTGGGTGGATGGAATTGCCATTTGCTGAAGTCCAAAGTTTGGTTTTAGCTGTATGACGTTTGTGAAGTCTATTCTTCATCCTAGTGGAGTTGTCAAGAAGCAGTTGGTTATATCAAGTTAAGAAGCCAAGGAAAAGTTCAGGAATGGACATGTAAATTTTGGAGTTTCTACATAATAAAATCTATTATTGTAATTTGGTACATTAATGGAGTAAAGCAGTAAAACCATTTATTTCTCTTAATAGCCATCCAAAAGCATTAAAAAAATCTATCATCATATCCTGACAAAAATAATAAGCCAGGGACAGAAGTAAATATGAAAAAAAGTGCAGCAAATATACAAAGTATTGGTTAAACACAAGCATTCCCATTAAAGTTAGGAAACATAAAAATGTTTACTATTATTCAACATTTTACTAGATGTTTTAGCCAACTAACAAGAGAGAAAAGGGAGGAAATAAAGTTGGGAAAAACAAAACTGTCTTTACTTGAAGATGATATGATTAACTACTTTAAATAATTCAAGAAGCTCTATTAACAATTAAATAATCAATTAACAATACATTAATATTGATATAAGATTTCAACAGAGTGGCCGGATACAAGATTAATATGCAAAAGTCAAAGCTTTTCTCTACACCAACAGTAACCAAGTACACTGTACCTTGCTTAAAATAGCAACAACAACAAAAATCTATACAATATTGTAGCTGGAAGTAAATAAATCTAACAATAATTATGACAAATTTTCTTGGAAAATCTAACATTTAATAAATTAAGATTTCAATATAAGTGGAGGATGACTTAATGTTCATGGCTGGAAAGATCTATTTTAAAAATGTTCCTTCTCTCCAAAATTATCTAAAAATTTAATGTAATCAAATTTGCGATGAGATTATTATGGAAATCGGCAAGCAGATTCTAAAATTCAAATAGAAGATAAATGGTTGTGGACAGCCATGTGATTTTGAAAAAGATGATCAAAAGAATGAACTTTAACCATCTGATGTCAAATTTATGAAGCTCTAATCATTAAAGAAGTGAGGTTTTCCTTAAGAATATACATATAGGTGGAAGAGACTAAAAATTCCAGAAACAGATCCTTGTATATCTTGGAGTTATGAGATGCACTAATGTTTGAAAGTAGTGGAGATAGAAAGGGGTGTTGAAGAAATTGGGAGAACTGGTCCTATATATTAGATATCTAACTTACAAAACTCACAAAATGAATTTAAGATCTATTAAAAACCTAAACACACATGCACACACAGAAATAAAATTGTAAGCATGTCAAAAAGAATTATAGAATTTAGTTCAATAATTTTAAAAATATAGAAAAGGTGGGTAAATTTGAAATTACCAAAGTTTTAAAAATATATAGAATCAGGAAACATCTCAAGTGAAAGGTGACACCAGGAGAAAATATTTGCATCAAATATGATGAGAATAACTCTCCAAAATACATGAGAATGTTTATAAATCAATAAGAAAATTCAAGCAATCTAATAGAAAAAAAACAATACAAGATATTTAAATAGTTGAAAGAGAGTCAACCAATTTGGAGGGCAAAGAGAAAACTTTGCTCCTTTTATTGGACTTCTAAAATTTATCATAGGGAGGCATTAGAAATCAGCACAAGGAGATATAACCAACCATGCTTACTGAGACATTGTTTGTAAATAGGAAAAACAAGAACTTAGATGAATAATGAACACCTTGGGAAAACTGTTAAGTAAACAATCGCCTAGAATGTTACTGCACATCTTTAAATGTCAGTACAAGTTTATATTGTCCTATGTAGCATGCTTTGTGACATAATCAAAAGGCAACTTTATTTTTTGTTAATTAATATCTCTTTAAACTTTATTCAACGGGGGCAATTTTTTTCTTTACCCCGGATGAAAAAGTGACAGCAGGCCCCAGGCTGTCTGTGTCCTCTCGGGTGAAGGGGGGTCAGGGGGACAATGGAATGGGACTCACTCTAGGATAACAACTACTGGAGAAGAAAGTCTCTATAAATCTTTTCACTCTCTTCTCTCAAGACTCTTTCGTATTACTCTCCAAATGACGAAATCAAGAGTTGAGAAACACATTTTCCTTTATGCCCTTTGCATGTTCTCTGTGCAGGGGGACTGATTAGTCTCCCACTTAGCTGGGTCTTCTGATATGTGTCAAGTTGGCATCTCAAGTAACATCAAACCCATACGAACCTCACTTTGACAATCTATTTCTTTTTTAAAAAGTTGAGGATTGTCCCTCATTTTTTCTTCTGTTTAAACCAGAATCACTACTCCATATGCCCAGCTTTCATGCTGCCTACCCTACAAGTCTCTTCCAACCCCCCATCAGGATGAATCTTGTCTTTTCTCTTGTATTCCTTGATGCATGTGATATGGCCATATTATTGCATTTTGTACCATGTATTTAATTAGTTCTGCATGTCTCCTTCTCCCCATCGAACTATAAGCCTCTGGAGGGCAGAGACTGTGTCTGATTCAGTTATGATCTCCCTGACATATTCCATAGCCTTAGGCACTCAATAAATAGAACTTCAAGTATCCTCTGACCCTCAGCCTTGACTCAAGGAAGGGCTCAGGAAATCAGGTTTTCTTGGTGTGAGTGTAAACTGAGATTGAACTTTTTCAGCACCATATACTCAGGAAATGGAACACTTCATATTAGCAGATACATTTAATAAATGACAAATAGCATCAAACACAACATATTACACGTGCGATGTAGCATGTGTGAAGCTGAAAATGACTTTCCTGAGGGCTGAGCTCTTATCAAGTTCTCTAATGTTACATGAACATGGGTCCTTTAGCTTAATATATCCTCTTGATATTTCTTAGACATTTAAGAAATGGAATAGACTCAGCCGTATCCTAGCTTAGAATGCACGCTACTGATTTCCCCCTGAAACCCAAGAATATCTTCCAAAACACGATACGGATTCCCAGATTCAGGTTGACAAAAGAAAGAACAGCCCTTTGGAAGGCGAACAAGACCTGCGTTCCCTATTCAGCATCAATGTCCCAATTTCCAAGTACATACCCTCCTCCTAACTGAAAAATAGACCTGTCAAGTCCTTGGAATTTTGTTCCAGGTTGTCCGATAGTGATTTTACTATTTTTTATCCGTGGAACTGCCAGAGACCTTTTTCTGTCCTAAAAGTTATTTGGATATTTCTTTCTTTGGTAATGTTGGCAAGACATGAATGCACATGGGAGGTGTGGGGGGAGGCTTGTGTGGACGATGTGCTTCGTTCGAAGCTCATGGAAAAAGAATGCATTTACTGGTTCCTTTGACGAGCCTCAGGCTCTCTGAGATTAGTTTTAGATTCATAGACTATGGCCAGGCATTGCCCATGTGGTTCTGGCCTCTGCACATGCAGGAAAATGTCCTTTCCCCCAGGCAGGGCTTTTGTTCCATTGCAGTTGTCCCAAAAGCACTGGATGAAGAAAAAACTTTAGGCAAATATGATCCACAGCAGTTTTCTCCTTGCAGGAGGTAGGGAAGCTGTGGAAGGTAGTTCTCTGTAGTCTGTGGCCAGACCTCTGTACCTTGCAGATGTGTCTTGCAGGTGTGTGCCTCGAAGTCTGAAAACTAAGTTCTGCATCCAAAAAAACAAAAACAAAACAAAACATGAGCCTGGGTATTCATCCTCAGCCTGAACTCTGAGGTTGATTAATTCACACTGGGTATTCTCAAGCATGCCACATTGGGCATCCTTGGGCATTAATGGAACAAGTTCCCTCCTTGGGGTCCCAAGTCCTGGATTCTACCTTCAGTCTGATACACCCTTGCTCCTGACCTTTAACTGGCCACCCCTTTTTCCTGGACTGAAAATAATAATTCCTACCTCATTAGTGATTTTATGAGCAAATAAAATGCTGTGCACTTTGAAAAAATATCAAAACACTCAAAATGCACATTGTTAACACCATCCATGTAAGGCTTGTCACTACTGATACAGGAATAACATCAATACTCAACTTTGCCTTGCACAAAGCCAACTTTTCACAATGCTTTCACAAGTTTTACCTCATATTTTCCTTTGAACACCATTGACATGCCCTTTGCCTGAAACTGTAGGAAGAGAGGAGAAAGAAGACAGGACAAATGACAGGGAAGTTATAGTCTCAAAGAGCACCTGTATTAGCTGGGGAGATGGAATATATTTACAACATGTTCATCTTATTTAGACTAATAAGGTTTACATGAATCAGGACTGGACATGCCTCTGTGCTTTGGGTGAACAGATGGAGGCCAATTCAACCATTCCATTCTTGGGACTTCCCTGGTTGTCCAGTAGTTAGGACTCCATGCTTTCACTGATAAGAGCCCAAGTTTGATCCCTCGTCGGGGGACTAGTATCCTGCAAGCTGTCTTCCATCAACTGCTACCCTATTGCTATTGTCCCAGCCACAGACAAACTGGAGAAAACAATGGCCTCTACTTTTGCAAAGAATGGTCTGTACCATCTGTACTATTTTGTTCCCCTTTCCTTACCCCCCCTCCCGCCACTCCCAATGAAGTTCATGTCATTGGCTTCTACCCTCATCACTCTACCAACAGTGGTATTTGTTCATCAATGACCTCCATGTCCCTAAATCCAATGGCTGCTTTGAATTCTTTACTCCCTTGACCCTTAGCAGCTTTGGGCACTGGCGGCCACAGCCACATCATTGAAACCATCTCTTCCATACCCTCTTGGTTCTCTTTCTATCACTCTACAATCTGCTTTTCAGTCTCTTTTCAGGCTCATTCTCTTCTCTTCAACTGTGAGATACCAGAGTTGTCCAAGATGTTTCCTACTCCTCATTTTTCCTTGGGAAATCTTCTTTACTGTTTCTCTTACCATGTGTACATACTTACTTAAGCTTACGTAATCTTGTCTGCAATGAAAACCTCTCTGCTGAGCACTGGATTCATATTTCTAGCTAGTTTCCATCTTTACTTAAATAGTTCAAATGCATTCTAAACTCAGCATGTTCAAAAGAAAAAATTATGATTTTTTTTCCCAAACCTGACCCTCATCTCTAGTTTCCCATTTCCATGGATGTCACCCCTACCTCATCCAGTTATGAAAGAGAATTTAGGTTTTCCTTGAAAACTCTCTCTCCCTGGTCTCCATATTCCAAATATTGCCAAGTCTCAATGGCTTATCTCCTAATCTATATGGAATATGGACTCTTCATGGTCAGTGCAATCAGCCAAGTTCATGTTACCATCTCCATCTAGAAGACTATGCAGTAATTATCAACTAACCTACACTTACTCCACTGTTTTCTATGATGTGTCCAGAGTGATCTTTGTAAATGGAAAACTTATTGTTTTAGAATAACGTTATTTCCTTCTCTCCCCTGACTTTAACACCTTCAACCAGGAATTTCATGTTCAATGCTCAGGAAAAAAAAAAAAATCACACACAGCAGAATACAGAGAAAAAAATTCTAGTTGTTGAGATCCAAAGTTAAGCCTCAGAGGGATGGAAAGGAGTTATGTATGTAGACAATAGATTTGGAAGAGTTCCTATAAATAAAAGAAAAATTTCCCATATCCTGTGCTGAAAAGAATTCTCAAGATGGAGGATATGGGTGGAGATGAAGGGCCTGTAACAAGAGAAAGAGAGATTGTTGGGGCTTGAGACAAAGGGACCAGACCTTCGGGGCCCAGGAATATGGAACAGAGGCAACCCAAGCTTCCCTTACACAATCCACAATCATGGCTGATGACAAAGAGGCCCTCCAGTCTCCACCTGAGCCAGGACCAAAGCTGCACCACCCTGAAAAAGGAGGTAGAGAGATATCTTCCCAATAGATGCCAGTAGTCAGCATCTGCTAAATCTTCTGTTCCACTGTGGTCAGCATTGCCTGTTGACCACCAACAGGAGAGACACACCTCCAACTGAGGCTTTGTCAAGTTGCATCTCATCTGACTCACCTCTTGATAGCAAACCCTCCTTTGAAGACCCACAAAACTCTTAAACTCTTAGAGTGAATGAAGGTGGGGCTCTGCAGCCTGGATCATGGTGGCAAGGTGGAGAAGACAGCATTGTGAAAACCCTGACAAAAGGAGCTGTCACTCTTTTGCTTAACATCATTCCATGAATCCTCCAACTCTTAGCATGGCCTTTGGAGCCCTGAGCGATCTGGCCCCTGCTGACCTCCCCTATCTTTTCACAATCTTTTCCTCTTCATTTCGCCTCCTTGATTCACTCTACATGAGCCACCAGACTTTGACTGCCCAGGACCCCACCCTATTTATCTGTAATCTCAGCTCCATGTCACCCCCAAAGAGGAGCCCTTCCTCATGCCCTGTGGCTAAGTCAGATTCTCCACCCCCTCCACATGCTTTCATGGAGCTGAATCCTAATCTTTAACTCCATTTGCAATTAGACATTCATCAGTGTGGTGATTTGATACATGGGTATTCCTCCAACTAGACCCTGTACTCCATGAGCTATTTTTAAAGTTTTTTGGTCTCTGTTTTATATATATTCACCATCTCTTCCCTAAATCTTAGTACTCTTGGTCAAATCACACACCTCTCCAAGAGTCAGTTCCTGGAGAATAGCAGGGTTTTGTCTTATTGCATGCAGTTGGGGGGAAGATCCATGAACAATTTGTAAACTGTAAAGTGCTAACCAGATGTGCAGGATGGTAGTTCCTATCCTGTGAGCAGCTCGTTTCTATCTTGACAGCTCCTTGTCAGCCTCCTTCTCCAGGACCTTTCCCCCCAATCTCCCTTATCTGTGAAGTCTGCTGTCCAGGGATGTTAGGAATTCAGTCTTCAAAGTCACTTGCCATGTACCTTTTTGCAGGCAACTTTTGGTTAATGATTTTTGCTTTGATGTTTTGTTTTATTGGCAAGCCCGACAAGCCACTACTGTGCGCGCCGTGCTCTATGAGGTTTTATTGTCTTGCATTGTTTATGCCTTGTCTGTGACAGGTACTAGCAGCACTTACCACCCTGTGATTTTCCAGCAGTGAAAATAATAGAGGAATTTCATACAGGTAAAATAATTAGTGGTTTAGAGAAAAAAAAAAATGAATACAATTTGTCACACAGAGTATTAGTCTTTTTTTTTTTCTTTCTGGTGTAAGTGTCAGTTTCTGGGGTTATTAAGACAGATTACACAGAATTTATCCTTTAAATTATGAATTACTGTCTCCCAGTTGCTCCCTGACATTGGGTGGTCCAGACTCTGCAGGTTTGGGTGTCCAGAACCCGTGGGTCAGAGTCACTGTTGATGACCTGGGTGTTTTTAACAAATTTTGATTCATTTGGTTTTATTTTTTAAATTTATTTTACTGAAGTATAGTTGATTTACAATAATGTGTTAATTTCTACTGTACAGCAAAGGATTTAGTTATACATATATGTATATACACACAAATACATATATTCTTTTTCAATTTCTTTTCCATTATGGTATATCATAGGATATTGAATATAGTTCCTTGTGCTATATAGTGGACCTTGTTGTTTATCCATTCTATATAGAAGAGTTTGCATCTGCTAATCCCAAACCCCCAATCCATCCCTCTTTTGTCTCTGTGTTTGCTTTCCTCGCAGTGGACAGCACTGATCCAAGAACATTTCTCATCTTGTGTGTATATACCCCTCACCCATGGAACTGTGGCTCTCTCCTGCCACTCCTTTTCAGGGTGGAGACAGAAAGCAGAGAATGGCAGAATTCAAAGTAGCCTTGGAAATTTTGCTGGACCTTGAAAAGACAAACAAACAAACAGAATGTCCAGTTAAAATTGAATTTCAAGGACTTCCTTGTGGTCCAGTGCTAAAGAATCTGCCTCCCAATGCAGGGGATGTGTGTTCGATTCCTGGTTGGGGAACTAAGATTCCCACATGCCGTGGGGCAACTAAGCCTGCACGCCACAACTACTGAGCTCACACGTCTCAACGAGAGAGCCCGCGTGCCACAGACTACAGAGCCCATGCGCGCCACAATTAGAGAGAGAAAACCGGCATGCCACAACTAGAGAGAAGCCCGTGTGCCACAACGAAGAGTATGTGCTACAACTAAAGATCCCACATGCCACAATGAAGGCCCCACGTGCCACAACTGACCCGATGCAGCCAAAAAAATTAAGAAAACAAATAAATAAATATTAAAATTGAATTGCAGATGAACAATGAGTAAATTCTTAGTATATTCATGTCCCATGAAATATTTGGGACATACTTATACTAAAGAATTTTATTCATTGCTTATCTCAAATTCAAATTGCTTATCTCAGATTCATTGCTTGTCTGAAATCTGAAATTCAAATTTAGCTGAGTGTCCTATATTTTACGTGGCAACCCTAGTCCAACCCCCTCTGTTTTAAAGGTGAGAACATGGATACTCTGATTGGGGGTTATTTCCAAGATCTCACAAATTCACCCTGAATCTGACTTTGGGGGTTTCAACTTTGTTTTCTCTCTCTGTGCACCTGCAGTACACTTTCATGCCCTCGAGGATGCTCAGCTGGACACAGGGGGAGGAGGTGGAACCCACCAGAAATTGTGTTTCCCTGTACCTGTGTTTCAAAATCTCTGAGCTGGGGAGTGAGACAGGGCCATTTTATTTTATTTTATATTATTTTACTTTACTTTATTTTATTCATTTATTGAAGTATAGTTGATTTACAATATGGTGTTAGTTTCAGGGGTACAGCAAAGTGATTCAGTTATTTTTTTATATAAATTTATTATATTTATAATATTTATATGTTATTACAAGATGTTGAATATACCCTGTGCTATACAGTAAATCCCTGTTGCTTATCTACTTTATGTATGTATAGTAGTTTCTATTGTTAATCCTATACTCCTTTTTTTTACATCTTTATTGGAGTATAACTGCTTTTCATTGTTGTGTTAGTTGCTGCTGTATAACAAAGTGAATCAGCTATATGTATACATATATAACCATATACCCTCCCTCTTGCGTCTCCCTTCCACCCTCCCTATCCCACCCCTCTAGGTGGTCACAAAGCACTGAGATGATCTCCCTGTGCCATACAGCTGCTTCCCACTAGCTATCTATTTTACATTTGGTAGTGTATATATGTCAATGCTACTCTCTCACTTCGTCCTAGCTTACCCTCCCTACTGCCATGTCCTCAAGTCCATTCTCTACGTCTGCATCTTTATTCCTGTCCCACTTCTAGGTTCATCATAACCATTTCTTTTTAGATTCCATATACGTGCATTAGCATATGGTATTTGTTTTTCTCTTTCTGACTTACTTCACTCTGTATGACAGATTCTAGGTCCATCCACCTCACTAAAAATAACTCAATTTTGGTCCTTTTTATGGCTGAGTAATATTCCATTGTATATATATGCCACGTCTTCTTTAACCATTCATCTATCAATAGATACTTAGGTTACAGCCATGTCCTGTCTATTGTAAATAGAGCTGCAATGAACATTGTGGTACATGACACTTTTTGAATTATGGTTTCTCAGGGTATATGTCTAGTAGTGGGACTGCAGGATTATATGGTAGTTCTATTTTTAGTTTTTTAAGGAACCTCCATACTGTTCTCCATAGTGGCTGTATCAGTTTACATTCCCACCAACAGTGTAAGAGTGTTCCCTTTCCTCCACACTCTCTTCAGCATTTATTGTTTATAGATTTTCTGATGATGCCCATTCTGACCACTGTGAGGTGATACCTCATTGTGGTTCTGATTTGCATTTGTCTAATGATTAGTAATGTTGAGCATCCTTTCATGTGTTTGTTGGCAATCTATATCTCTTCTTTGGAGAAAGGTCTATTTAGTTCTACAGCCCATTTTTGGATTAGGTTGTTTGGTTTTTTGATATTGAGCTACATGGGCTGCTTGTATACTTTGGAGATTAATCCTTTGTTAGTTGCTTCATTTGCAAATATTTTCTCCATTCTGAGAGCTGTCTTTTTGTCTTGTTTATGGTTTCCTTTGCTGTGCAAAAGCTTTTAAGTTTCATTAGGTCCCATTTGTTTATTTTTGTTTTTATTTCCATTACTCTAGGGGGTGAGTCAAAAAGGATCTTAATGTGATTTATGTCATAGAGTGTTCCGCCTATAAAACTCTAAGAGTTTTATAGTGTCTGGTCTTACATTTAGGTCTCTAATCCATTTTGAGTTTATTTTTGTGTATGGTGTTAGGAAGTGTTCTAATTTCATTCTTTTACATGTAGCTGTCCAGTTTTCCCAGCACCACTTATTGAAGAAGCTGTCTTTTCTCCATTGTATATCCTTGCCTCCTTTGTCATAGATTAGTTGATCATAGCTGTGTGGGTTTATCTCTGGGCTTTCTATCTTGTTCCCATGATCTATATTTCTGTTTCTGTGCCAGTACCATACTGTCTTGATTACTGTAGCTTTGTAGTATAGTCTGAAGTCGGGGAGCCTGATTCCTCCAGCTCTGTTTGTCTTTCTCAAGATTGCTTTGGCTGTTCGGGGTCTTTTGTGTTTCCACACAAATTGTGCAATTTTCTGTTCTAGTTCTGTGAAAAATGCCATTGGTAGTTTGATAGGGATTGCACTGAATCTGTAGATTGCTTTGTGTAGTATAGTCATTTTCACAATGCTGATTCTTCCAACCCAAGAACATAGTATATCTCTCCATCTGTTTGTATCATCTTTGATTTCTTTCATCACTGTCTTATAGTTTTCTGCATATGGGACTTTTGTCTCCTTAGGGAGGTTTATTCCTAGGTATTTTATTCTTTTTGTTGCAATGGTAAATGGGAGTGTTTCCTTAATTTCTCTTTTAGATTTTTCATTGTTAGTGTATAGGAATGCAAGAGATTTCTGTGCTTTAATTTTGTATCCTGCTATTTTACCAAATTCATTGATTAGCTCTAGTAGGCTTCTGGTAACATCTTTAGGATTCTCCATGTATAGTATTCTGTCACCTGCAAACAAGGACAGTTTTACTTCTTTTCTGATTTGGATTCATTTTACTTCTTTTTCTTCTCTGATTGCTGTGGCTAAAACTTCCAAAACTATGTTGAATAACAGTGGTGAGAGTGGGCAGCCTTGTCTTGTTCCTGATCTTAGAGGGAATGGTTTCAGGTTTTTACCATTGAGGACATTGTTAGCTGTGGGTTTGTCATATATGGCCTTTATTATGCTGAGGTAGGTTCCCTCTATTCCCACTTTCTGGAGAATTTTTATCATAAATCGGTGTTGAATTTTGTTGAAAGCTTTTTCTGCATCTATTGAGATTATCATATGGTTTTTATTCTTCAGTTTGTTAATATGGTGTATCACATTGATTGACTTGCATATATTGAAGAATCCTTGTATTCCTGGGACAAGCCCCACTTGGTCATGGTGTATGATCCTTTGAATGTGCTGTTGGATTCTGTTTGCTAGTATTTTGTTGAGGATTTTTGCATCTATGCTCATCAGTGATATTGGCTTGTAGTTTTCTTTCTTTGTGACATCTTTGTCTGGTTTTGGTATCAGGGTGATGGTGGTCTTGTAGAATGAGTTTGGGAGTGTTCCTCCCTCTGCGATATTTTGGAAGAGTTTGAGAATGATAGGCATTAACCCTTCTCTAAATGTTTGATAGAATTCGCCTGTGAAGCCATTGGTCCTGGGCTTTTGTTTGTTGGAAGATTTTTAATCACAGTTTCAATTTCAGTGCTTGTGATTGGTCTGTTTATATTTTCTGTTTCTTCCTGGTTCAGTCTTGGAAGCTTGTACTTTTCTAAGAATTTGTCCATTTCTTCCAGATTGTCCATTTTATTGGCATAGAGTTGCTTGTAGTAATCTCTTATGATCCTTTGTATTTCTGCAGTGTCAGTTGTTACTTCTTTTTTATTTCTAATTCTGTTGATTTGAGTCTTCTACTTACATGCTCGAACCAAAAGACACAGACTGCCTGAATGGATACAAAAAGAAAGCCACATATATGCTGTCTACAAGAAACTCACTTCAGACCTAAGGATACATACAGACTGAAAGTGAGGGTATGGAAAGAGATATTCCATGCAACTGGAAATCAAAAGAAAGCTGGAGTAGCAATACTCATATCAGACCAAATAGACTTTAAAATAAAGACTGTTACAAGAGACAAAGAAGGACACTACATAATGATCAAGGGATCAATCCAAGAAGAAGATATAACAATTACAAATATTTATGCACCCAACATAGGAGCACCTCAATACATAAAGCAAATGCTAGCAGTCATAAAAGGGGAAATCAACAGTAACACAATCATAGTAGGGGACTTTAACACCCCACTTTCACCAATGGACAGATCATCCAAAGTGAAAATAAATAAGGAAGCACATTTAAACACAATTAAATAAATAGGCTTTAAATGACACATTAAACAAGATGGACTTAATTGATATTTATAGGACATTCCATCCACAAACAACAGAAAACACTTTCCTCTCAAGTGCTCATGGAACAGTCTCCAGGAGAGACCATATCTTTGATCATAAATCAAGCCTTGGTGAATTTAAGAAAATTGAAATCATATCAAGTATCTTTTCTGACCACAACACTGTGAGACTAGATATTAATTACAGGAAAAATATGTAAAATCTACAAACACATAGAGGCTAAACAATACACTACTAAATAACCAAGATATCACTGAAGAAATCAAAAAGAAAATTAAAAAAGTACCTAGAAACAAATGACAATGAAAACACGACAACCCAGAACCTATGGGATGCAGCAAAAGCAGTTCTAAGAGGGACATTTATAGCAATACAATCCTACCTCAAGAAACAAGAAAAATCTCAAATAAACAACCTAACCTTACACCTAAAGCAATTAGAGAAGAAGAAGAAGAACAACAACAAAAACACTCAAAGTTAGCAGATGGAATGAAATCATAAAGATGAGATCAGAAATAAATGAGAAAGAAATGAAGGAAACGATAGCAAAGATCAATAAAACTAAAAGCTGGTTCTTTGAAAAGGTAAACAAAATTGGTAATCCTATACTCCTAATTTCTCCCTCCCTGTAATTTGACCTCTGGCTAAGATTCTAATAACTGCTCTGCCCACAGCTCCTCTCCCCCACACAGAGACTCTCACTATAAGGGTTTCTGCTCCTGTGGCAGTACCCTTATCCCACAATGCCTCATCTATTCTCTCTGCTTTGGCCATGACAGTTCTCTACTTTCTTCTTCTTTTTCTTCCTCCTTAAGAATGTATCAACTTCATCCTCAACATTTTTGGAAGTGGAAATAGCAAAGCGTTGCCTCCCCAGTTTTTTCCTTTAATGCATTAGAACTTGCACACTGGGGCACAGAGAAGAGAATGGGTGTGGCTTCAGGGCAGGGGTCTCTTCTAGGAAGAGGGGGTGCTAGTGGTAACTCACCATTCATGAACATTCCTCTGTGCCCCACTCTGTGTCAACAGTCCTCAGAAACCCACCCAAGCAGCACTGGCCACCAGTGAGGTTGATGAAAATCTTAGTTGAGTAATATTTTAGGAAGTGGAAGAGGACAGTTATGTGTCTTGTATATATACATATATATGTATATAAGCAAAAAGCCCCAGCTCTGATTATCACCACCCTATCTCCTCATAGTAAATAACTCAAATATTTAAAGAAACAGCTCTCATGACAGAGCAAACTTGGCAGAAAACAGCCGAGGTGATAAACCAAACCTTGGAAGACCAGGTAGCATTTCCTCCGAAAGACTGTCCAAGAGCATCCCCAGAGGCACAATTAGGGACAGAAGATTTATGAAGTGGCAAGGTCTGGGGATTTAGGGTTCTCTTTCCTGTGGGTCAAAAGGAGGAAGAAAAGAAAAGAAAATTATATATCTAGTAAAAAATGCAAACAAAATGTTTTCACGCCACTGCCACTGTGTACCTTCTTGCCATGGAGCATGGTGGCTGCTTGCCAATAGGTCATGATGAATTATAATGGCTGGAAGATGGTCAGAAAGGTGGCATGCAGTCCCTAACTCCTTATTCACATTGCATCGGTGTTCCTAGGCACAGTAGTGAGAAATACACACAAAATAGAGGCATAAGCCTAGGAATGGAGGAAATAAACAGGAATGTTCCTGGGGCGGGGTTGGTGTGGGCAGTCACGTGGGGCAGGACATGGAGAAGAAATGTTCGTCGATGGACAGAGGGGGGCTTTGGGGTTTGTGAGATGGAGAGGGTTGTCTCTTGCTACCCATGGGAGTGAGGAGCAAGGATCTTTTTTGTGACTTGTGAAGAGTCTTCTTTATTCCAACAAATGCTCTTGACTTAAAGACACTCACCGAAGACCCTGGGAGAGTTCTTTGGAGCTCAGCACTCTCTTTCACCTGGGACCAGCTGTGAGCCTTGAGCTCCCACTGATACAGACCCAGTATCCAAGCCCAGCCCATGCTCCATCCTCCCTGCTTCCCTGCATGGGAGAGAGCAGGCATCCCAGGCTGTGTTTGCCCCCCACAAGCATCATGCTGTGTTTGGATGAGTGGTGGAATTGATGAATTCTTTCCTAGCTGGCGGTAGATGGGAGACACCAAACACCCATTACTGTCTCTTCTCTTCCTCCAAATTCACATCTGCCCATCTGCCTTCCTTTTGATGAGACCCTGTCACTCAGCCTGTCCCTGGGATGGTTGGTTCCTGCAATGCCACTGGACTGAGTCTGAGAGGTGGTGTGTGCCATGGGCTGCATGTGGGGGGAGTGTGCGTGCACATGTGCACTGCATACATGCAGATATGCCAGGACGGGTGTGCATACATGTAGATACATAGAGTCAGACATTTTCTCTGCCTGCATTCAAGGAGGAGAATGTTGCAGAGTGTGCTTGTCAAGAATTTTGGACCGGTGCTCTATGCCATTATCACAGAATGAATATTGGTGAATCTCACTTTAACTTAGGGATCATTCCAGGGTAAAAATGCCATTCATCAGAATTTTGAAGAGGAAAGTTCCCGTGGCATTCCATTCGCCAGGATGGAGATGTATGGGCATGAGCAGTGGAAATTGAAAAACCATGTTAAGTGGTTGAAGAGCCTCCAGCAGGAGATGGGGACCAGCCACTTGCGCAGTGCTGTCAATGGATGTTGTCAGGAGAACAAAAGCCTCGTTTCACAGCCTTGGGCAGGGGACTCTGACAACACAGAGATGAGTGTCTGTGTCCTCCTTTGACCTATGGAGATCAGGGGAGGTGAGACCTCAGGAGGAGCAGTCATGGGATGGAGCGAGCCTGGGGCCAGCAGCTCTCCTGTTCCCTGTGAATGAGGGCAGGGCTGGAGGGTGAGGGTGAGAGGGAGGGTGCATGTCCCACGTTCCAGTGATTCCAGGGGATGTGCTTGGTGTGGGGGTTGAAGATTGTTGTAGTCATGAAACAGGGGAGGCAGACTGCTAAACAGATTGTTGCATGTGGGACCACACATAGGAGGAAGAACCCATCCCCCAAATGCAAGAGCACCCCAGCTGAGAGACAGGTGGCCAAAGAAGCTGAAGGTTGTCATGAGTGAGGTGGGGCAGTGAGCCCACAGCAGGCTGCAGATGCTCAAGCCATTTTGGTGCAGAGCCCTCTATGAGCATGTGGCTGCGTGACCTGCAGCTGAGCCCCAGTCCTGGAGGGAGAGATGGAAATAAGGGATGGGAATGGGTAGACTACATTCAGTAAGACTCTTTCTGGGCAGGTGTCAGGAACCTGAAATAAGGGGAATTCCCCAACATTCATTACTAAAAGAATAGCAGCAGTGCTGCTTGCAGGCCCAGCTGCCTCAGGGCAGGGACAGGGTTCGCAGAAAGAGAACCCATTTCTCAGTTCTGGTAACAAGATGGCTGAAAGGCCACCATCACCCTGATAAAAAACCAGACAAAGATGTCACAAAAAAAGAAAACTACAGGCCAATATCACGGATGAACATAGATGCAAAAATCCTCAACAAAATACTAGCAAACAGAATCCAACAGCACATTCAAAGGATCATACACCATGATCAAGTGGGGTTTATCCCAGGAATGCAAGGATTCTTCAATATATGCAAGTCAATCAATGTGATACACCATATTAACAAATTGAAGAATAAAAACCATATGATAATCTCAATAGATGCAGAAAAAGTTTTTGGCAAAATTCAACACCGACTTATGATAAAAACCCTCCAGAAAGTAGGCATAGAGGGAACTTACCTCAGTGTAATAAAGGCCATATATGACAAACCCACAGCCAACATCGTCCTCAATGGTGAAAAACTGAAACCATTTCCACTAGGATCAGGAACAAGACAAGTTCGCCCACTCTCACCACTGTTACTCAACATTGTTTTGGAAGTTTTAGCCGCAGCAATCATAGAAGAAAAAGAAATAAAAGGAATCCAAATCAGAAAAGAAGAAGTAAAGCTGTCACTGTTTGCAGATTACATGATACTATACATACAGAATCCTAAAGGTGCTACCAGAAAACTACTAGAGCTAATCACTGAATTTGGTAAAGTAGCAGGATACAAATTAATGCACAGAAATCTCTTGCATTCCTATACACTAATGATGAAAAATCTGCAAGTGAAATTAAGGAAACACTACCATTTACCACTGCAACAAAAAGAATAAAATACCTAGGAATAAACCTACCTAAGGAGACAAAAGACATTTATGCAGAAAACTAAGACACTGATGAAAGAAATTAAAGATGATACAAACAGATGGAGAGATATATTATGTTCTTGGACTGGAAGAATCAACATTGTGAAAATGACTATACTACACAAAGCAATCTACAGATTCAATGCAATCCCTATCAAACTACTAAGGGCATTTTTCACAGAACTAGAACAAAAAAATTTCACAATTTGTATGGAAACACAAAAGACCCTGAATAGCCAAAACAATCTTGAGAAAGGAAAACAGATCTGGAGGAACCAGGCTCCCTGACTTCAGACTATACTACAAAGCTACAGTAATCAAGACAGTATGGTACTGGCACAAAAATAGAAATATAGATCAAGGGAACAGGACAGAAAGCCCAGAGATAAACCCATGCACATATGGTCACCTTATTTTTGATAAAGAAGGCATGAATGTATAATGGAGAAAAGACAGCCTCTTCAATATGTGGTGCTGGGAAAACTGTACAGCTACATGTAAAAGAATGAAATTAGAACACTCCCTAACACCATACACAGAAATAAACTCAAAATGGATTAAAGACCTAAATGTAAGGCCAGACACTATAAAACTCTTAGAGGAAAACATAGGCACAACACTCTATGACATAGATCACAGCAAGATCCTTTTTGACCCACTTCTAGAGAAATGGAAATAAAAACAAAAATAAACAAATGGGACCTAATCAAACTTCAAAGCTTTTGCACAGCAAAGGAAACCATAAAGAAGATGAAGAGACAACCCTCAGAATAGGAGAAAATATTTGCAAATGAAGCAACTGATAAAGGATTAATCTCCAAAATTTACAAGCAGTTCATGCAGCTCAATATCAGAAAAACAAACAACCCAATCCAAAAATGGGCAGAAGACCTAAATAGACATTTCTCCAAAGAAGATATACAGATTGCCAACAAACACAAGAAAAAATGCTCAGCTTTATTAATCATTAGACAAATGCAAATCAAAACTACAATGAGATATCACCTCACACCAGTCAGAATGGTGACTACAAACAATCTAGAAACAATAAATGCTGGAGAGGGTGTGGAGAAAAGGGAACACTCTTGCACTGTTGGTGGGAATGTAATCTGATACAGCCACTATGGAGAATAGTATGGAGGGTCCTTAAAAAACTAAAAATAGAACTACCATATGACCCAGCAATCCCACTACTGGGCATATACCCTGAGAAAACCATAATTCAAAAAGAGTCATGTACCACAATGTTCATTGCAGATCTATTTACAATAGCCAAGACATGGAAGCAACTTAAGTGTCCATCGACAGATGAATGGATAAAGAAGATGTGGCAGATATATACAATGGAATATTACTCAGCCATAAAAAGAAACAAAATTGAGTTATTTGTAGCGAGGTGGATGGACCTAGATTCTGTCATACAGAGTGAAATAAGTCAGAAAGAGAAAAACAAATACCATATGCTAACACATATATATATGGAATCTAAAAAAAAAAAAAAAAGGTCATAAAGAACCTAGGGGCAGGATGGGAATAAAGACGCAGACCTACTGGAGAATGGACTTGAGGACACGGGGAGGGGGAAGGATAAGCTGCGACAAAGTGAGAGAGTGGCATGTACATATATACACTACCAAATGTAAAACTGATAGCTAGTGGGAAGCAGCCGCATAGCACAGGGAGATCAGCTCGGTGCTTTGTGACCACCTAGAGGAGTGGGATAGGGAGGGTGGGAGGGGGACACAAGGGGAAAGGGATATGGGGATATATGTATATTTATAGCTGATTCACTTTGTTATAAAGCAGAAACTAACACACCATTGTAAAGCAATTACAATAAAGATGTTACTCCAATAAAAATGTTAAATAATGTGTATAAAAATAAATAAATAAATAAATAAAAAATATATAAAAATAAATTTATTTATAAATAAATAAACTCCAATAAATATGTTAAAAAAAAAAAAGCGATGGCTGCAACAGCTCTGACATCTGCACCCACCCTCAAGTTTAGCCTGGGATAGAATGAGAGCTTCTGACCAGCATTCCCACAGACAATCTGCTTACATCTCATTGACTCTAATTTAGTCACATGTCTAACTCTAAACCAATCACTATGGACAGATGAATGCAAAGTGTTAGTTGCCTGAATTATGATCTCATGATCCACCTCTGAGCTTGATATGGGACAACTTAAAGAAAAGGGCTAAGAGTGCTGGAAAAGGGAGTTTCTAAGAGCAAAATTAGAAAATGAGGGTACCATTTCCAAGTGAAGGGTGAATGGATACAAAGGAGGAGGAGCATGGAATGAGCATCCAGGGACCTGGCTGTGGTCCCAGCTCCATCACAAAATGTCTGTGTGAGCCTTGGTGACCTTCTGGACCTATTTCCTATCCAGGATGACCATTGAAGTCCCTTTCAGCTCTGTCCCTGACTCCTGTCAGATCCCAGGTGAAAACTCACAAATAACACTAGGTTTAGCTTCAAAGCCTCTTAGAAAGTCATTCTTAAAATAAAACTTAAAAAAAAAAAAAAAACCACACAAAAAACCATAGACAATGGATCTCTCCCAAACTGTAGGAAACATGGTCCTCTGTTCTTTAAGAGAAACAAAAGGCTGATGGATTACTAATGAATTGTAAGGTGATTGTGATGGCAAATTTCAACACCAAAAGTCAGCAAGGAGTTTGGGTGAAACTGTAAATTTGTGATTTCCAAATCTGTTGAGAATAATGGTGTGCAGATCATATAGAACAGAACAGAAATATAATAAACGTTCTTTTAAAATAAGCATTCTCGGGTTTGCCTTCATCTGGGGAGATGGCACCCTGAGAGAGGGGCCTTATGTCCTCAGCTTCTCCCTCAGGCTCCTGGTGCCTGGAGGGGACTTGAATCCTGTCCCTTTCCTCTGCAGACACTGTTGGGTGCTGGACACAACACAGACAAGCCCTGTCCCTCTGCAGCTTTTAGTCTTACAGCCATCAATCAATAATTCCTCTAATCAAAGCGTGACGAGTTTGATGGCACTGCCCTTCTTGTGTCAAAGGGACATAACTTAGACTGGAAAATCCATGATGTTCTCCCCAGGGAAGTGGCACTTAACCTGATACAGGTGGAAAGGGGTTGGCCAGGGGAAGAGGACAGAGGAAGCCTTCTGGAATACAAAGGGGATAGGGAGGGAAGGAGCTTGGGGATTCTGAACCCAAGTTAGCGTGGCTGGGGGTGGCTAGGGTGCAGAGAGTGATGGGAAGGGAAGTGGAGATACAGGCAAAGGCAGTATCCTTGAGGACCTTACAGGCCAGGGAAAGGACCCTGCAGTTTATCCCAATAGTGATGGGAAGCCAGAGAAAGAATTTATTTTCTTACACATATTTTTTATGCAGGGGAGTAGCATTTTTAAAAGATCACATTGTGTGGAGAAATATAACCCGATTTACGTTTTAAATGATTGCGCTGGCTCCTGGGTTGTAGGGGAGCAAGAGAAAAAGGAAGGAGACCAGCAAGAGGCTGCATCAATCATTGAGATGAAATATGAATGGAGAAGAGTGTTTGTAAAACACATATCTGATAAGGTGTTACCAAGTGAACTTAGGTCTGCTTGCCTGGTGCACAGCAAAGCCAATCTACTGACACGGGGTTGTGGTGAAGGAAAGTGCAGCGCTTATTGCAGGGCACCAAGGAGAACAGGCAGCTAAAGCTCAAAAGACCCAAACTCCTGATGGCTTTCAGGGAAGGGTTTTTCAAGGCAACATTAGGGTTGAAGGATATGGGGTGTGTGAACAGCTTGTGGTCATTCTTCTGATTGGTTGGTGGTGAGGTAACATGGTAATATTTTGGGAAACTCAATCATCAGTTTTCTGATACCAAGTGGTCTGGGTCTATGTGCTGGTGGTCAGCATGCAGTCAACTTCCTCCACCAGGTGGCAGGGGTGGAGTGGTCTCAGTTTCTGCAAAACAACTCAAGGATATGCATCAGGATATTGTCTATAGCATGTGAGAAGGAACTAAGGGTCCCTGGCTTTGTTTCATGGTTAAGCTATTATTATATTGTTTTGCTTGACTGCTTTCTTTTATTTCTGTATTTTGTCACTTCTTTAATTATTAACTGATTAAATTTTCTCTTAGGAAATCAGGGAAGGCCTAGGAGGCTAAAGATTTTCTATAAATAAGAAGCAGGGGACATGAGGGTGTCTGTCCCCTGGAAGGTCCCACAGGATCCTGCTCGGTTTCAATGGGACTTGTATCCAAAATATATAAAGAGCCATTATAATTCAAATAAAAAGATAACCCAATTGAAAATAGGCAAAGGACCTAAATAGACATTTCTCCAAAGAAGATATACAAATGATCGATAAGCACATAAAAAGATGCTCAACACCATTAGTTGTTAGGGAAAAGCAAATCAAAACTACAATGAGATATCACTCTCCAACCCAACAAATTGACGGTACACTTAACGCTGCCCAGACCCCCTCAATGACTCAGGGTACCGAGAGGATAAAGTCCAGATTCCCTAAAACATCTTAGGCTGTATGGACCCTACCTGCACCTTACCAGTTCTATCTTCCATCCTGCCCCCACAAAACCATTCCATCAATTCTTTAGAATTCTCTGACTGCATCCCCCTCTGGACTTGGCTTTGCTTGTCTTTTGTGGAGACACAGGCTAAATGTCTCCTCACCTAAGCACCTTTCTCTGCTCCTCCTCTATGCATCCCAGCACTGTTGTGCTGCGACCTGTAGATTTGTTGCCAATTTCTGCTTCCACACCAGCCCAGGAATACCTGGAGGGCAGTTTCTGGTCCTGGAGCTGTGTTCCACACAGAGGGCCTGACAGGAGCCAGTGGTCAGTGAGGATGGCTGAATCCATATCCTTCTGAACTGCCTATCCCTCTGTGGCACTGCCCTCATCCCCGTCTCCTCCTACAGGCAGCCAAGATCCTCAGGTGCTGCCAGATGTGGGATGGGCCAGAGTGTGGGCAGGACACTTCCTGAAGGTCAGGTGGAGAGGCCATGAGTGGCAGATGCAGGGTTAGTCTTTTTGGAAACAGAGGGACATAGAACAGAAGCACAATCAAAGGAACAGGAAACGATGTGCAAAGGAGAGATGACCTTGATCTTAGGAATTGCTTCTCCTGGGAGGGAGAGGGCTGGGGACAGTTTAACTGCGATCTTCACAGCCATGTGGAATTACTACAGGGTAGGAGATTATTCTGCCTCACTTGAGGGCTACACAAGAGAAAAGCAGAACAACCCAGCTCTCCGAGCAGCCCGTTTCATTAGGGGTTACCGTCACTGTTCATCTCCTAACCACAAGCGCCTTGCACATCAAAGTGTTTCAAAGGCAGTTGCCTCTTCATCCTCCAAAGCATACTTTCACTGCAACTTCCTCCACGAACCCTTCTTGGTATTTCCCCCAGAGAAGTCATGGGTCTGCAACCCCACTTGCTTTTGCCTCTTTCATCCCTTTCACATCTGGACCTTGGTTGTAGTTCATCCCTAGATTGGGAGCCCCTAGGGTGCAGGGGTGACATCTCATTCCACTGTGCCACCACCACCTGGCACAGCAGGTACCCTGTACATAGCTTAGGCTACCAGATTCCATGTCAACCCTGCAAGGCAGACCCAGCACATACCCTGATGCCAATCACACAGAGAGGGGAAATGATCTCACATAGCTATGTTGGACCAAGCAGCTTCCTGCTCTTTGGGCACCTTGGTGCTTTGTACACATAGCATCTTTTGTCGACTTAATGTTTGGGGAGGAAAAATACTCTGCTTAGAAAGTGGCCTTGCCTTCTCCACATCAGGGTCAGTCTCAGACAAGGACAAGGACATTGGGATCCTTAAAGCTATCCTCAGCCCCATGCTGAACCCAATCATCTATAGCCTCTGGAACCCTGATGTGCTGGGCACCCTGAAGAGGGTGCTGATGGGGAAGTGCCCCCCCACCCAGAGTGAGAAGGCAGGGGCATCATGATGCCCCTCCCTCTTTGAGCGCCCTCACTTTCTTGTGCTGAAGGCTTGGATGTGGGCAGGGGAATATTCAAGGGTGGATTAAGGAGGAAGGAAAGTAGATCATTTGGGCCAGGGTGGAATATGGTTTGCCTTTGACTGCAGAGAAAGGCTAAAGCTTAGAGAAAAGAGTATCTAAATATCTGATAGAAGATGGATTAAAGACAGATGGGAGAAAATTATAATGTGGGTCAGGAAATGGGACACAAATAAACTATGTTGGATTATTTATTTATTTAATGTGTTAAAAGATTTTTTTTTGTTGTGGACCATTTTTAAAGTCTTTATTGAATTTATTACAATATTGCTTCTGTTTTATGTTTTGGGTTTTTTTTGGCCACGAGACATGTGGAATCTTAGTTCCCTGACCAGGCATCGGACCTGTACCCCCTGCATTGGAAGGTGAAGTTTTAACCACTGGACCGCTAGGGAAGTCCCCTATGTTGTATTTTTTAAATTTAATGACTGTTCAATTGAAATACATTTAAAATCTTAATTAAAATAAAATGCTTGCCCTCCCCTCTTTAAAAAAAAAAAAAGAAAAGAAAGAAAGAAAGTGACCTTGGCAGTGTGCCCCCTCGGGCTATGGGGGAAGATGTGGTAAAGGTCAGGTGAGAGGTTGGTGATGCTGAGATCCCGCCAGAGGACAGAGGATGAGATGGTGCATCTGATGCCTGAGAGAGAGAAGCTGGGCAAGGCTGAGGTGAGTCTGTTTTCCTAGATGTAGAAGAGACAAGACATACACACACACACACACACACACACACACACACACACACACACACACCCCTCCCTTCTCTGGGACCCTTCAGTTCTGACTGTCACCTGGAATTGTTCTGACCATCTGTCAAGGCCTTTCAGCATCCTTTGGTGGTGGAGGTGGGACTTCTTATAGCGTGTCAGTCACGCGTCAGTTGGAACACACAGCAGCCCTGGGGACGTCCAACACAGAATCCCAGACATGTAATTGGGAAGCATTTTCATCATTTCCTTCCCATAGGTTATCGAGTTGACCACTGAACAGGCCAGACATAAGGGAAAGCAATGTTTGAAAACTTCAATTTTAGAGTCTGTTAAATTAGGGATGCCTTATTCTGATTTAAAGAATAAGACCATACCTTACAGAGACATTCACTGTGGGATAGCTTTGGACAGTAAATTCCTTTACAGTATAGTTTCACGGGTTTTTTGGTTTCCTTTTAAAACAAAAGTAAGCCATGTACATTTTAAGAAAATTCAGAAATACCCATAAAGATGAAAAGAATCACCTGTTACCCCTAACGTCACCACCCAGAGATAACCACTCAATATTTCGTTGCATAATTTTTTAGACCTAAGTATATAAATAGAGATGCATGTTTCATATGTGGTAGACATTTATACAAGTCACTTTATATAGGATATTTATTTATTTGATTTTAAAACTAGCCTGATTGATACTCTTCAAGGCATATAATTTCAGATGCATTTTTTTCCTCTGTGATTGTCCCAAGAAAAATCTTTTGTCTCACTGCCTTTGTCTATTGTCCCATGACCTCTGAACTGGGAGACAC
This sequence comes from Aethalodelphis obliquidens, assembly GCF_003676395.1. Classification (NCBI taxonomy): domain Eukaryota; kingdom Metazoa; phylum Chordata; class Mammalia; order Artiodactyla; family Delphinidae; genus Aethalodelphis; species Aethalodelphis obliquidens. The sequence goes on along the minus strand of NW_020837987.1, from coordinate 2,492,864 downwards.
CCTGACATGTCACTCACTGCACCTATGCCTTTTTCACTGGTAAAAGAAAATGGGCAAAGGGAATTGTGAATACACATAACTGAGGAAGTAAGGTGATTAACATCTCTTAAGGAATTTATAAATTTATTTATAAATTATGTCTGGATCAGGGATGATCTTGTTGTATGATTTTCTTTTTCCAGAGAAATGGTTAACGATTCATTGACTTTAGGGGGTGCCATAAAAATCTAATTTAACCTCTTGATTTTTATTAAAGTCTTTGGTCTAAATACTCTGTCAATGAGAACAATGAAAAGTATATTTCTGCCTTTCAAAGACTTGGCTTTGCCAAGCCGAGGACCCACGGTCTCCTGAATCTTTAATCTGAGAATGATTTTCAGACTAATATTCAAACTCAAGTACAGAGACATTTCCCACCGTCCATCCAAACAAAATGAAGTCAGCTTTGACTGTGCAAAATGTCGATGAATTCTTCAGAGTAAATCAGCCTTGTCAGGGTGATGCAGACCGTCAGCTCTTTGTGACATAATATAATATGAAATGATATTGAACAACATGCGTTTGGCACTAAATTGTTAGCGGGTTTTAGCTTTGACAGCAGCAAGTTTATTGCTTTAATCCCAAGGTCTTTTAACCCTCTTTGACATAAATTGAGGTTGGCTTTTGTGAAAAAAACTCCACTTTACTCTCTCTTCCCTTACCTAAAACTGCTTTTAACAATTTATGCTAGTACACCAGACACTCATTTTGAGTGACAAAAATAAAAAAAAGAGATCTATTAGAATAGAAGGGAGAAAAGGCCAACTTAGGCTAAGCAGTCTGCATCTCTTTCAGTGCCCACATCACAGCTTTCTTCGGGTGAATACACATTTTAAGTTATAATAATTCGTGGCTCCTGCAAGTAACGCAAGGCATGGCAGCAGGGAAGGTGGAGGATGGCCACTGCCAGGGAACCAAAGCTCGTAATTGGAAACAGAAGCTGGTTTTGCATTTTGCTCCAATCGAACACATTTCCATATACGGGCTCATGCCTTCCTCCTCCACCACCTACCTCCATATATTTTTAGAGATCAACGATGACTTTTCTTTTATAGAAATGGTTTTGAAACACTGCTTTAGTAACTGTGGCATATAAATAAAGACTCCCCCAATTTTATATCGTAATTGTAGTACCAGGACGGCCAATAGGCTGTGGTATCATAGAACGAGAAGATTGGAGAGGTTGCCGAGTCTTTCTCTTCAGTCTCTAGCCCAGGGATGGCATCTCTACCAGGGACCCCTGCAAACTCTGCTGGGATGATTTTGTATGCTCCTTGCCTCACAAGGGAGACCCTTCCATTTCAGAGGACTTGTGAGCCACCCTTAGCCTCTCTGTTCCCGTTAGGGCAGGTGGGTGAGCCCAGAATGAATCGACCATGCAACAACCCCATGAGTCTGCCGATCTCTGAACGCAGTGACCATTTTTTCTGTTTCCTAGATGTAAAAGTCCTGATTTCCTTTGTCCCAGTAAGTATACATTTGCTACCGACCAGGGTTGTTGGCCTACTTAATCAATAGAAATCGATCAGAGGCCAGACAAGAAATTCAGGCAAGGCTTTATTGGGGCCCTGGCTGCAGCAGGGGGGAGAGAAAACGAGTAACAGGTTCCCTTGCTCGCTCCCTGAGGTGGGGCGAGCTGGTACCTTATATAGGGTGAGGGTAGGGGCGGGTCCAGGGGTCCGGCTGGAGGGGAGGCTTCGGTGATTTACCCACCCCTGTGGTGGTGGTGTGTGAAGGGGCATGCACAGCACCCTGCTTTTGCTCCCGACCCCCTGTTTTTGCTCCTGGCTCTTCAGAAGCAGCAGTTGGGCTTTCTCGTCTGTTTTGTATCTTGTTGTCCATAATTTGCCCCAACTGTGCACGCATGCAGTTAGTTTTAGTCCCTTATAGTTTCTTTGTATTTTGTTGCTCAAGGAGACATTTGTCCAGGTGCCAGCATTGCAGCAAAGCGTCCCAGGTCCGAGGCCCTAGCCTGTCTCACACTCAGGCCTTTAACCTAAAGAAGTAGTCAGAAAAATTTCGATAGATATGTGTAGACAGCAGTGGACTGTGGTAATTACAATCTTGGCTGAAGCATCAGACAGACCTGGGTTTAAAATCCAGCTCTGATCCTTGCCCACAAAGTCATAGCCAGTTACTTACTTAAAATCTCTAAGTTCATTTTTCTCATCTATAACGTAGAGAAATGAGCAGTATCTCCCCTCTAGGGTTGGAGGATTAAAAGATAAAGCATAGAGAATGCTTCTTTAGTACAAAGTCATTCTGCATTTTATCATACCAGCATGCCCACATCATTGTTTATAAATATGAATATCAGAACCAACCTATACGCATTAGTAATGTCACGTGACTATTCAAAATAATTCTGTACATACATTTTATAGACAAGGTACACTTGCCTATTCAAAACATGTATTGTTATATATAAGAATAATATGTATCACTAATTGAAGAAAAGCAGATTATGGAATCATATGACTTCCATTTTCTAAACAACTTATCATATAAGGCACTATGTAAAAACTTGAAGGGATAGGCACCTCTGGCTCTTGAGATTGTGATTTCTGATTTTTCTCTTTCTCTTTTGCTTATCTGTATTTTCTACATGTTGTTACTATAGTATAGGTATCAATATACTTGCACAATAAAGTTTTAAAACAAGAAGAAAGAGTATGTTTCTCAAGTGATTCCCATTGCACGTGGTTGAAATTCCTTCTCCACCTTGAATGCTAATTATTGGGTTCCTTAGTTTATCAATGCCTCTCTAATCATGTGGACCTGGATGTGCACATGGTACTCCAGATGTTTTCTCATCAAGGCACAGAGCCAGGTGGAGCTGACGCCTCCTTTCCCTGTAAGTGGAGCGCATCTGATTTGTGCACAGCTAACTTCCTCTAGCTGCTCTGCAGCAGACCCTTAGATTATAGGTCACTGTCAGGATGGTCTATGCCGTGGATGAGAGACTTTTCCTGTGCCCCCCAACTCCTCAAACTCTGGGATTATCTCTCATTTTGGCAGTGCCCCTCTTCCTCCACCATTTCGCCTCCCTTCCCTCTGTGATCGGACCCAGCTGGCATGGGATGGGAGATGCTACCAAGTCATTGCCACAGACAGTGGCCAGTTAGAAACGCTTTATACAAGAGTATGTTATGATAAGGACTGTCAGCTCCCTCACTGCCTTTTCTATTTCTAGAGGTTGAGATCTTGCTAATACATTTCTCTCCAGTTTAAATCTGTTACGTAAAACTAGGCTCAAGCTTCAATTATTTTCCAAGTGGTTCAATAGTTCAATAAATTATTCAGGGTTACAGTTCACATCACTTTAACCAAATAAACTGATCTGGTTATGTGAGATGACAGTAGTCAGACCGCAGGTGGGCACAGTACACTCCCTTTACAGCTGTTTTATTTCTTTTCTGAAAAAAACACAAGGCCAACAATTCATGCATTAATCATAGCCAAGCAGATGTAAAGAAAGCTCACCTCTCCACTGTGACTCATGATCAGTGGCTCAAAAATCCACTGGAAGTCATGAGAAGGAAGGATGCTCCTTCAGGGTCCCCAGGGCAGGCTAGGAGATGTCACATCCCTTGGACCTGAACCACAAGACCTCAGGCTGGATCTCTGCAAGCTAAGGCTACTTCCCCAGGGGACAGAGGGGTGGAGGGGGTGTGGGCTGTGTGTAGTTGGAAGCCTGAAAGTGTCTTGAGCAGAAGGAGCTATTTCCAAGGGTAGACATAGGGATCTTCCCACTCTGCTCTCCTTTTGGACAAACATGTTAGCTTTCTTAGCCCGTAGGGACACTCCAAGAAGGGTCCCGAGGACAGTTCTATCTACTCAAGACCACCTCTGCTGCCATCCAGATTGGGTTTTCAGGAAACTCCTTCCAAGGCCCAAGGAAGGAGAAAATGCCCTGTCCACACCTGCCCCAGGCTTTGTTCTGTGGTCATGAGGTGATGCCCATCATGGCACCTCCAGGCTGGGGGCCCCACCAGCCCTGCCAGTTTGTGGCTGAGTACAGAGAGGCCACACCTTCTAGAACACAAACTCTGGCTGTGTATCCCACACCTACACCCCCGGGGTCTGATAACTCTGGGACTCTTGGCAAGACATGAGCCCCTGTTTGTCCACCATGGAGCAGCTTGTGCCCTGATCTTGGTGACTCAAAATTTATTGGCTGCCTGACTAAACATGTCCCCAAGCCTCCAAGCTGCAGGGGTCATGCTGACCTTAAAAAAACCTCCAATTCTGTCCTACCTACTGTAGAAAGCCAAGAACCTCTTTCCCAGTATCTCTGAGGAGTCCTGTGTGCCTTGCTTCTCCTGCTTCTCTCATTGAGGCATTTGGAGCCTTGCCCTGTGGCTGTTTCCTCTCCACGTCGACACAGGCGTGGGTCACCCCCCCCACTTCCTTCATCCTAGCAAATGGCAGGAGAAGATAGTAAACTTTCATGGAAGACTGGAAAGGAGAGGGAAAGGGGCTTTATTTGCAGCAGAGCTCAGACCTCCAAACCCTACATTCTGCTCTCTTTTATAAGCAGATAAAAATCTACTCACCTTTCTCTTTCTGACTTACTTCACTTAGTATGGTAATCTCTAGTTGCTTCCACGTTGCTGCAAATGGCATTATTTCCTTCTTTTTTACGGCTGAGTAGTATTCCATTGTATATATGTACAGCAGTAATTAACACAACATTGTAATTCAACTATACTTCAATAAAAAATAAATTTAAAATAGTCTACTTGCCACTTTCAGACCACATCTGGAGATGGCAACATGAGGGGCTCACAGCCCAAGCCCGTCATAGTATCTTTCTTAGAAAATATTTCAGACTGGGGAGAAAGGATGTAGGTCCCCTAGCAAGCAGATGTGGTTGTGGTCATTTGTAGTTTAAAATAGAAGTTCTTTTTTTTTTTCCTCTGCTAAACATAGAAATTGCCATCAGTGGTTACATCTTAGGACTGGGGTTGCAAACCGGCTACTTTGGGCAGTGTCTGTCTCACAGATGTGATTTGTTTTGCTTGCAATGAATTTTTTTTCCTCAAAATTAGCTAACATTTAAATATCAGTGGATTTTATCCAAAAAATATTAGATTTACATCTTCTCTTTAACAATCAGATTATCTGGTTACACTCAGGTCCACATTCTTCATGGCAGGGATTGGCCAGAGCTGGTTCAGCTGCTTCTAGACCAAGAGCATTTGGCTTGTCACTGACCCCACCAGGCACAAAGCCACCTGTCCCCTCACTGTCTGACTTCTGTGTTTGCTACTACAGTCCTGGAAGATCCAGAACAGCCTGGGCATCTAGGGACACTGCTTTAAAAATGTGGCCCTGACTGTTGGGCTTTGGGAATGACATGTAGAGGAAAGAGGCTAAGAGTCTGAAGACCTCTAGCCGCTCATTCATTTCTGTCTGTAAAATGAGGATCGCGCCTGCCCCGTTTGCTGTTGTGAAATTTTGCATGAAAATGTTCACGAAAAATGCTTTGAACTCTTCAGAGATGGCTGATAAAGTAAAAGTGATAGTTTTAGACTCTGGATACTTCAAACTCCATGAAACATCTGTATTATCCGTTCCTTCCTTTACACTTGAAATTGGATACTATTTAAGAAGGAAATTTTAGTGCTGCAGAACTAAGTTGAAAAAGTTGACAGTTCTCTCTGATTTGATGCCCAGACACATGTTGACTTTAATTCTTTGGGAGTCAAAGCCAAGCCTTGGGTGCAAGCTTGGCATTTCGGGGGCGTCGCCGTGTCTTTCGGGCCACTCAGGCCATGTCTCGCTGACTGCTGCATGTGTGCCTAGAGTGTTTGATATTCAGGGACTCTGAGTTCTATACAACCCACAGGAACCATGGGATTGCAGCAGGGGTGGGACGGTTGTAGGAGAAGCTGCCACGTCCCAGAGGGATCATCTTTGATCAAGGAGGCCACAAAGCAGATCTGGTTTCCCAACTGCTGGCAGCTGTTGCAAATGTACATTAGGGAAGATTTGCAGGCCTGAATTTCATTCATCCATCTATGGAATGTCCTAGCTCTTTGTTCCTTTCCGTGTGAAACCGTGGTAGTTTCCCAGTAGCATTTCAGGAACCACCTAAGAGACATCCTTCTCTGGAGACCCGTGGGAATCAGGAGGCACTGCTAGACCAAGTCTCTCCACCCCAGGGGCCCAGGACAACTATGCCTAATTCCACTCATGCTCTTTGAAAGCTTGGTAGCTGCTACCCAAGGGTGAGAGTTCTAGACCTATGACATCTAAAATAGATGCTGCTTCCACTCATTGCTTGTGAGTGGGTTTAGACTAAGGTTGCTGTCCAAGCTTTTGCACGAATTTCCTTCTAAATTCTTACTAAGGTGTATATTTGAGTAAGCCAACAATTCCAGCCCCTATCCAGACTGGTGATTTGTTCCTCAACTTGTTTCCTGGCATGTACCATTCTGTAGTCAGAGCTCCCACTCTGCCAGCAGAAGTGTGCAGGCCTCTTCTTTACAGAGCCCTCCACCCCCCTGATCCCTGTGCCTGCCGCTTTGCTGATGGCCACACAGTTGGGAAGTGACAGTGCCACCCTTCAGGGCCTGAGCCATTGTCCTAGGATAACATCTAGTCACTTAGTTGTGGGCAACAAACCTATTCACCTTGAACTCACTTTGATCTCCCTGGGACTTGCCTGGAAATCACTGAGCAAACGAACCGCCTTAAATTAGGACACGCATGCGTCCATGCTTTCCATTGTGTTTAGGAAGATGTTATTCTGGATTCGTGACCAGCCCCTGATCCCAGATCCACTCCCTGCCGTGGATACGTTTTCACTGCATTTATTTTTCTTTCCAATTCCGGCTTTCCAAATTGCCAGAGACAGGAGTCACCTCTCTGCCTCCCAACCTTAAGAGTATTTTGAGAGCAGCAGCCTGGCTAACTTTCCAGAGAACTTGTATGTAACAATTCCTAACCAGCCAAGAATACATTCAGGAAGCCAGGTCAATACATAATCTCTGACAGTCACCAGTTTCTCGACAGATGTTAATAAACGCGCCGTCTCTGTCACGACCTGGCTCCTGCTGCCCTGGCTTTCTGGAGGGTCTCGGTTGGCAAGAGAGGTGCAACCCCAACCTGCCTCAATGTCAAATGATGTGGCCAAGAAAAGTGATAGAGGGATGTCTGGGTGTGTTCATTGCCTGACCAATGAGCTTCTGAGGCCCATTATTTATTTTCTCTGAATCAGACTTTTGAGGACCGGGTACCCCTCCGCGTGGAAAGAATACACGGCTGGGCTCTGGGCTCCTGGTCTGCCCCTCCCGTGCCCTGACTTATCACGTGAGGTCTTGGAGTCTGGCCAGATCAGGAGACAAGGCCCCCTTCCTCCGGATCCTCCACTCTTTGTGCACAAGATGACACGGGGAAGGCTGAGGCTGGTGGGTGGTTAGAAGGATGAGATGGCTCCCACTCTCCTCCCTTCCCACTTGGTTGCCACCCCCTCCCTTTCTTTACAAGGTGGGAAGTAGCAAAAAAGCCCTTCTCCCTTTCTTATCTTGTTTTTTCTCCGAGTTCACTCTTTTTTTTTTTAACAGTTTTATTTCTTTTTATTTTTTATTCATTTTCTTAAATTTATTTTTTATTGAAGTATAGTTGAATTACAATGTTGTGTTAATTACTGCTGTACAGCAAAGTGACTCAGTTATGTGTGTGTGTGTGTGTGTGTGTGTATATATATATATATATATATATATATATATACACACACACATTCTTTTCCATTATGGTTTATCACAGGATATTGAATATAGTTCCTTATGCTCTACAGTGCAACCTTGTTGTTTATCCATTCTATATATACCAGTTTGCATCTGCTAATCCCAAGCTCTTATCTCATGACATAAAGACGTGGTTGGGCCACATCTTGTGGGCATCTTTGAGATAACTTTGAGATGATGTTTTGGCCGAGCTAGAAGACCCTCTAGCTTCTGAGACACGAGCTCAGCTCCTGTCATCTCTCTCTCTGGGATCCTTCAGTCTCTCAGCATTGCTTTAATTTATTTTTCTTTAAAAAAAATCCCACACTTCCATCATGGAGCTTTGCTACCATCCCTCTGTGCAAGGGCCTGCTCCTTTTCTATTTATTCTTTTACGTTCTCCCCATTTCCCACCCCTACAGGCAACTATTCTGATGCATTTAACATGGACTTGCTTTTTCTGTTCATATGTGTTCTTGCAAAATATGTACTCTTGATTTGTATGCATGCAATTGAATTTCATATAAATGGTATTGGTTGAGATATCATAGTCTTTTCTGAATTTCTCTCCCTCAGCACCATGTTTTTAAGACCCAGCCACACATGTAGACTGTTTTTCCCAGTTGATGCATGGGACTCCATGGTTTGCATCCACCATATTTTTATCTAGCCACTCACCCAAAGAGGAGCAACCCAACTGCCTCCAACTCCTCAACATGGCAGACAAGGCTACCATGAACTTCACTGCACATGTCCACTTAGGAGCATGTGTGGGAACTGGGGATACCCTGCAGCAGATCATTTTAAAATTTGACTTAAAGCTACTAATCGTTCTTCAGAATTGCTGCACCAGTCACGCTACCTCAAGCACTGGATTACATCCTTACATCTTATATCCCCAAGTTCCCTCCAACATTTGGCACTACCCAGCTTTCTCACTCAACCAGTCTAAAATATGTAAAGTAATATCTCATTATTGTTTTAATTTACACTTCTCTGATTATTAATGACTTTAAGCATCTCTTCGATGAGCTTACTAGCTTTAGAATTTTCTCATCTATAAATTACTATTCAGATCCTTTGACAATTTTTTCCATTGGGTTGACATTTTCTCCTTGTCGACATGCAAAAATTCCTTACATAGTCTAGAAACAGTAATCCCTTGTTGTTTTAGACATTGCACATATCTTCTGTTCTAGCATTTAGTAACTTTGTTCATGGTTTCTTTGAACAAAATCTTTTATTTCAATATCATAAAATTAATTCATTTTTTGCTGCCTTATGGTGGTTTGGGGTGAAGTTTTATTTTAAAGGTCATGGCCAATGTTATGAGGGAACAAAAAGAAATCACAGTTATAAGGATTGGGAGGGAAGAGATAAAACGGACATTAACTGCAAATGATATGATCATCTCTCCAGAATAACCAAAGGAATCAACACACACACTATTAGAATTAATAATAGAGTTCAGTGAGATTGCTAAACTCAAGATCAACATACAAAAATCAATAGCACTTCTCTACCCCAGCAATAACCAATTCAAAAATAAAACATAAAAATGAGCAGTGCATTTCTACCCAATGTATTTTATAAACGTTTTGTGTTTTGTTTATTTAAGGGAATTGGTTCTCTACTGTGGAACGTTAACAGATACCCCATACCTTAGGTGAAAACTACTACAGAGTAGAGGGAAGTACAGGGAACCAGTGAGAGAGTGACCCCCGAGACTGGAAGGAACTAGAGGCAAAGCTTCTTCAAAGTGTTTCAGGGTCTGTAGATTCAGTGTTGTGTGGATGCTCCTCAAGGTGAGGAAAACAGGTCTTTCTCACCTCTGTATTCCCAGCAACTGGTGTGTCTGTCACCTAGCGGGTCAACAATATTTATTGACAAATGAATGGTGTAGCATATTTACTAAGATCTTTGTGACCATTCATTGACAGCTTTCAATTAAGTCTCGAGAGAAAGTTTTCTAAGGGTAGAATTGATTTTGACAAATGGACGGGAACACAACATACAATATTACCATCTTTGGGAATAGGATATAAAAGTGTTCTTGTGGATAGTGACTTTCTATCTTAAGGATTCCTTGGATTCCCCTACTCAAAGCATATTTTTTATTGTGGTAAAATATACATAACATAAAATTTACCATTTTAGCCTTTTTTAGGTATTCAGTTCAGCAGCATTAAGTACAGATTGATGTGGAACCATCACCACCATCCAACTCCATAACTTTTTCATCTTCCCAAACTGAAACTTGGTACCCATTCAACCATTACTCCCCATTCCCTCTTCCCCCGAGCCCCTGGCAACCATCATTCTATTTTGTGCCTTTATGAATTCGACTACACTAGAAAACTCATATAAGTTTTGAATATTTGTTTTCAATATTTGTCCTTTTGAATCTGGCTTATTTCAGTAAATATAATACTTTCAAGGTTCATCCATGTTATAGTCTGTGTCAGGACTGCCTTCCTTTTTAAGGCTGAATAATATTCCATTGTATGTATATGTATGTATACGTCACATTTTGTTGATGGACATGTGGGTTGTTTACACCTCCCATTCTAAGGCATATTTATTGTGTGCATAATCTCTGCCAGATAGGTCATGGGGATGCAAAAGTAAATACAACACATGACTGATGCCCCTGAATTTCTCATGGTGTTCTTGGGAACTTATATATCTGAGCAAAGAATTTCAGTACAATTCAACAAAGAGGGTGTGCATATGAGCCCACGGAAGGGAGCTACTCTTTCTCTCCCTAGTGTAGGTGCAATTTTAGAACTAGGTCTTCCTGAAGGATGAGTGGTCCATCTGGCAGAGGAGGGGGTATCTTGGTGCTTTAGGCAGAGGGAACAATATATACACAAAGATAACCAGAGACTGTTAAGTGTCTCAGTGCAACTAAAGCATAGATTGTGTGATCAGAGTGGGCTGTATGTTAGAGGGAATAGGAGTGGTTGATCAACCTGGAAAAGTAGATGGGGGTCAATATTTGCAACACTATTTCCTAAGACTATAGGGAGTTGCGTACAACCTAACACACACACACACACACATACACACAGACATATTTTCTCTTTTAACACAAAAGGCAGCTTAATATACACACTTTGGCACATTGTGGGCTTTTTTGTTTGTTTGTTTTACTTGATACATATTGGCAATCTTTCTATATCCATATGTAGAAAGTGTCGCTGCTTTTTTATAGCTTCATATAGCTATTATATTGTATGGATGTACCATAATTTATTTAACTAGTTCCAAATAGATGGACATTTAGGTTGTTTGCATTTTTGCTCCTACAAGCAAAGCTAATGAATAACTCTGTCCAGACATCATTTCAAATGCATGCAAGTGTAACTGGAGGATAAATTCCCAAATGTATAATTGATGGGTCAAAGGGTATATACATACATAATTTTGATAGATGGTCCTGATTTGCCCTCCACAGGGGTTATACCAATTCATATTCCCACTAGCAATATGTGATGCCTGTTTCCCCAGAGCATCCCTAACAGAGTATTATCAAACTTTTGGATTTTTGCCAATCCAGTCGGTGCAAAAGGCATCTTGAAATAGCTTTAAATTGGAGATCTTTCATTAAAGTTGAGTTGCTCTTCTTATGTTTAATCATTTATATTTCCTTTTCTGTGAAATTTTTTGGCCCTCACTTTCAATTTGGTCTTTTCCTTACAAATTTTAAGGAAACCTTTATATGTTAGTCGTGTTGTATTGTGCTTTTGTTAATTTTTTAATCAAAAATTATTGTTGAATTTAGCATGTAATTTTTCTTAGTGTCTGAATTGATCGTATGTTTTTTCTCCTTACATCCAGTAATGGAATGACATATTTAGTGATTCGTCTATTATTTCACCATTCTTAAGTTTGTGAAATAAAACCCACTTTTTATAGTATAGTTTAATGATCTAATGGATTCTGTTTGATAATATTTTATACCTGGTTTTTGCACTAATATGCCAAATAAGTTTAGACTGTGATTTTTGTTTGTTTTTGCCCAATCTCTACCAGGTTTAGGCATAATGTTATATTTGCTTCAATAAAAGATCTTGGTAATTTTCTTTTATGTGCCCTAAAATATTTAAGCATTATTGGACCATCTGATTTTCTGAAAGACTTGATAAAATTTCCCCAGGCCTAGTCCTGTTTTGACTCCTTTTTTTATCAAAAGCTTTTATAGACAGCTTTTTATATTTTTGAATGGACATTGGTCTATTTACATTTTCCATCTCTTTGTATTTTCTTCTTCCTTTTTTGTGAGCAGGTTGATTAGTGGGCTATCTTACTGTTTTTCTCCCTCTCCTGAAGACACAGCTTGTGGGCTTATACTACAGTTCTGTGGGTTTCTATTCTTCTAACTTACTGATTTTTGCTTTTATCTTTATTAGCTCTTTATTTCTTACCGTTGTTTTATTCCTAACTTTTTAGTCAGATGCCTAATTCATTTGCTTTTATTTTTTATTGACCTAAGTTTTTGAGTTTATGACTTTTTTCTGAGTCCTTTTAGCTGTGTCCATATGTTCTGATATATAATATTTTCACTATTTTTTGTTTTAGAAATTCTTCACTTTCGGGTTGTGTTTCCTCTTTAAGAATATGTCTGAGTGATTTTAATTTATTTTTATTTTTCAGGTGGCAAGGACTTTTTATTTTCTGATTTTGTTGTTTACTTCTATTTTTATTACATTGTGATCAGGGAATATCATCTCCACTATTTCTGATTTGGGGGAATTTATCAGGGCTCCTTTGGGGCCTACAGTGTGATCAATGTTTTTGTTAATATTTCATGGGCATTTGAAAGAAAATAAATGATCTGTTGTCAAGATATGTAATCTGTGTAACTCAGTCCAGTCTGTCTTATTAATTATGTTATCTGGGGCTGCTAGAGTCTAAGTTTTTGTCCACTGGTCTGTCATGGAGAGAGTGCCAAATTGTCTCCTGTTCTTAGTGTTACTGCTTGTTCCTCCTTGCACCTCCTGTAATTTCTGCCAGGTGATTGTTGCTGCTATGTCATCTGAATGGTTATATTATCGCTGTGAATTTCTCCCTTTAGCATTATAAACGTCTGATTTTATGCTTTGATTACGAATCCTGCCTTCTCAGGTAAGAAAAGCATGGCCTCTGCTTCCTTTTGTTTATATCTGTCTGGTGTGCTTTTGAATATCCCTTTGTTTTCAACTTTGCCTAATGACTCGGTCTTACCTGACTCTTGAATACAGCTTAGGGTTGGCTTTGCTTTGTGGACCAACCTGAAAATATTCTTGATAGATCAACTGAGTCCATTTACAGTTACATGACACATATTTGGTCTTAGTTCCTACACATCATTGTATAACAGATTTTTGTTTGGTTCTTAGAGACCTCTACACTTTGATATATTTTGGCTCTTCCAATATTTAAGAGGCTTTATATTTTGCTCAAATCATAACTCCTGTATTATAACTTTCTATGACATCTTTAGTTATTATTTATTTAGACACTATCTTCTTCATTCTCTACCATGATTCATAATACAATGAGCAGATTTCCTTTTCCCTTCTCTTTCTTTTCCACCACCCAATTTTAGTTTCTAATATTATGTTAGTATAGACCTCAGGGCTTAACATATGCATATGATTTTATCACTAGACTTTTCATCTTTGAATGATATCCTTCAATACCAAGCTAGCATTTGTGAGACAATTGTTCCTTCTTTGTGAGTTTTCTTCAGAGATGTAATTGCTTCTCTTTTCTTTTTAAGTAGTGACAAAATGTTTGGTCATAATTTTTACCTGCCCTATGAAAACATGACTACTAAAGAAGCTTTTTTATTTTGTTAAGTTTTTCTATCTATTACCAATTTTTCCTTTAGTGTTTTTGTATAGAAGCCATGGCTGCTTTTTGGCATTACTTATAATTGGGTATATTTGATTCCCCTCTATTAGATATTAGCATAAGTTTGACGGTAGGGGTGACAAGTGGCAAGGAAGAGGGTTAAGGGGCAGGAGAAGGTAGGGTCACCCTTCAGATTTCACAAGCCAAAGGTTTTCCCTTCTCTGTTGCTTCAAACACAGACTGCTTCCTGCAACTATGGCTCACTCTGCCCCTCTGTCCCAACCAGGCTAAGTGTGCTTCTCGCAAAAGCACTGCTCTCTCTATTTTCAATACCTATTGTTGAAAACAAGGATAGTTTTGCACTTCAGGTTGAGTCTTTTTCCTTTAATAAATGTCTCCTAGTTTGTCTTGCTGAGATACACCATCACTGAACTCCTCCAGCAATTTGCTGGGTTTCTTTTCACTTCCTCTTATTGTGGCTTCTGCTCAATCACAGCTGCTTTTGACAGCCTTACACACATTTTGCAGTCTTGCATTACATTTGTCTTTGAATTTCCCTGAAAACTTATAAGCATTTTTTTTGTTCTCCATCTTGCTTTTGTATACTTTCAGGAGAAGGAAGAAGAAAATTCCGACTTGTGAGATGAAGTTCCAACCTGAAGTCCAGTGAACACCTTGACTGAGTTATCGGATCCATGTGAATGGAGAGGGAGGGGAAGAGGTCGTGATGACCCAGGTTTCTAGTTTGTGCGGGTTTAAGGAATAGATGGTGAGTTTGATTTATCATGCTGGTTCCTAGAGCCTGCGGGACACCCAGGTGGAGGTATCGAGTAGTTAGTCTTCTGTAAAAATTTGGAGCTCAGGGAAAGCGGTAAGGAATGAGAGGCAAAAATCATTATTACTTTATTGCTTCTTCTGCCATTTACTGAGAGCTTGCTATGTTTCAGGGAATATATAAATACTATCTCATGTAGCCCTTACAAGAAAAGAAGCTCACAGATGTGAAGTCATACTGCTGGCAGGTGGCAGAGCTGATATTTGAACCCAGGTCTCTCTGATGCCAAAATCCATAAACATGCTTCCTCCGGAGTCATGGTGCCTCTACAGCGGGTTCACCACATTGCTTTGGTGCCTGGTGTAAATTTGAAGATAAGGCAGCGTATTCCTTCATATTTTTTCAGTGTTTTCCTGTGAACTGAGTCAGCAGGAGTAAGACACCTCTCACTGTCTCAACTGAGAACATGGGCATCTGAAGCAGGTAGAACCTGGGTCAACCCCCCGCTCCCACTGTGGTTGATTACATGAGCTTGTGGCTGAATAGCCCTGCACTGTGTTGTCATGCATTCTGATTCAGGTGGTGTGATGTGGTCACAGCCCTCCGCCCTGTGCCTAAAACGGCTAACACATGTGTATGGCATTGTGCTGACATGGATGCTGGGATCAACACAGTTGCACCAAACACACACCAATAACTTAAAGATGTGGATTTTGGATGACATTTTTTTTCCTTCCCCTGTTTATAAAAAAATATTGACTGCTTTGAGCTAGACCCAACAGGAGATGGTAAATGTTAAAAAGAGACCTGTCTAATTAAGATGGCATTTGTCTTTGAAGCACAGTTTCCCTCTGATGTCCCCAGTGATACCAGGTGGACTGGATAGAAATGGATGATATAGGAAAGGCAATGATACATTGATTTTTAGAATCATGCTCTTTCACAGTGCATGTGTGTGTGTACTTGGTCACAGAGTATAAATGTAAAAATATTTTTAGATTCATGTCACCTAGACGTATGAGAAATAGATCATTTTATCTTCTATTATTTATGCTTCTTAATATTTCATTTCCAAATGAAAGTGTATATTGCCATTGCAGTGTCTAACATGTGCCAAGCTTTGGGATAAAAGAATCATATTAGGGGATGGGATTCAATGAGTTAAGAAACAGGAAACACTGACTACAGGGTCTGAAACATAGTAAATCCTGTAAGAGTACATACTATTTTTATTATTACAAACAATATAATATTACAGATGAAAAGGGTGATATTTGGACAGACTCAGTAACTTGCTCAGGGTTACACAGGAGTTAGGAGGAAAATGAGATCCATATCAAATGACTTCAAAGCCAAACATTAACTCTGTCCCTCCCAAAAATATTTCTATGTAACATTCAGTGAGGTTTAATGGGATGAATTTCTGTGATTCATCACAGAAGTGAATTTCAAGTTTTTTCCTGGATAAAGAGCCAGTAATCCATATAATCTCATTCAAAAAAAAAAAAAGCAGGAAATGAGCATAAGAGCACTAATAAAGATACAATTTACTGATAATTCTTATCAGGTATTCATAGACCATAGATCTGTAGATTTCACAGACCATGTCTATCTATGCCTTAAATCCATATCCACAACTGACACAGGATGTGCAATGATTGTTATTGACCAGTCTTAGTTTTATCCAAACAAAGGAGAATGCAAAGGGCTCTTGGAGATGTATTTTATCCAGCACCTCCTTTTAACCTTGATTTCTTTCCTTTTGGAACCCACTGTCTACCTTATTCTTTCTAGATCATTCTGAGCATTGTCAACCAGAGTTGAGATACATGCTATCTTGTTATGATCTTTCTACTTTGTTACACACACACACACACACACACACACACACACAGACACCCCAATTGTGTTTTTCACTCCTCTAAAAAAAAAGACCTGCTCTCTTTTTTGTGAATTGCAAGAGGCAACTTACAAAAGAAACAGAAAGGTTACACCTGTGCTTTTAGCCACCAAAATGCTGTAACCACTACACAGTTTTCTTCTTTCTCATTTTGGTTTGAAGAATGCTAAGTTGTCACTGTCAAGTAGGAATTAACAACTCACTCCTTCTCTTTGGTGGCTTTGGATAAGCAAATAGCAATGGATATCTACAGTGATTTTACACGTAAGGGTTATTACCTATAGACCCTTTATATATTTAGATGTAAACTCTTCCCATCTCCATTTATTACATCCTTAAGCAAGGGAATGAATTCTCTGCATGGAGATTGCAGCAGCATCTGCTTCCATAATGTTAATGCCACAGTTACAAGCAGGAGTAGCTGGAATGAAGATTCTTCACCTGAAGTTAAATAGGGTCAGTTAATCCACATTTTTAGTTTCCACCAGGTCAGAAGTCTGAGGCGAGGGAGAAGGATTGGGAATGTATCTGCCAAGATGCTTTTGATAGAAAATAATAGAAAATCCAACTCAAACTGGCTTAGAAAATAAAGAGACTCTATTGATCCACTTCACTGAAAAGTCTATAGGTACTTAGATTCAGGTGAGGGTTGATCCAGCAACTTAATGATTTTGTTTGATATAGGCTCCTGTAGTAGTTATCTATCACTATGTAACAAATTATCTAAAAACTTTGTGGCTTATAGCAAAAAACCCTATATGTTATCTCATAGTTGCTGTGGGTTAGGAATTTAGGAGCAGTTTAGGTGGGCAGGTCTGTCTCAGAATCCCTCATGGGTTTGCACTGAAAATGTCAATTGGTTCTGTAGTCATCTGAAAGCTTGACCGGACCAGGAGGGTTTGCTTCTAAGATGGCTCATTCACATGGCAGACAGATTGGTTGTTGCTTGTTGGTGGGAGGGCTTCCTCACAACATGGCATGAAGTCTGAGCAGGGCAGTGGGAAATGTAAGGCAGTATAAGGTGTAGTTGCTGGCAGAGGGGGCAGAGGTGTGGACTAGAGCAGCCTTGAAATTCAAGAAAAATAAATTTATTTTCCTATCATTCAACTAAATTTTTTTTTTTTTTTTTTTTCGGTACGCGGACCTCTCACTGTTGTGGCCTCTCCCATTGCGGAGCACAGGTTCCAGACGCACAGGCTCAGCAGCCATGGCTCACGGGCCCAGCCGCTCCGCGGCATGTGGGATATTCCTGGACCGGGGCACAAACCCGTGTCCCCTGCGTCGGCAGGCGGACTCTCAACCACTGCGCCACCAGGGAAGCCCTCAACTAAATTTTTAATGCAAGCTCTTACTTTGTCAAGTCAATGAGAATAATCTTCCCCAAGTTGGGGGCCTTCCCAGGGTTCCCTAGACTCCTATATAATGACAAGGTTGGGGTGGAGGTGGCTGTGGTACCCCAGTGGTCATCTTTCCATCCAGTGCTGGGCCATGGTTGCTCAGTCTCGTCCAGGGTGCCTGTGGATGCTCTCATCACCCTGTGGGGCTCAACCTCAGGATGGCCAAGGACCAGCCCCTTCATGGGGACCTGCCAGCATCTAAGTGCTCTCTCTCCTTTGCTCTTCTTTCTTCTGGAGCATTTATGTATTCTCTGGGGGTAGGAAACTTTCTGCTAAGTCAGCACATGTCCTTCCTCACCTATTGCTCATGCCTTGGGGCCATTCTTGTTCTCTTCTCCTCCAAGAGAAGAGACTTTTGAGGCTCAAGTTCATTAGAGAATTATTTTTGTCTGTTTTCTGTTATCCATTTCTTCCCTCATGCAATGAGTCTCTGGTGACTTGAATGGGAGGGATGGTCAAGGGGTAATAGAGAATACAGGAGGACAAAAACACTGGTTACAGCATCAAAAATGGTCAACTGGGTTGCCAGGGGCTGGAGGGAAGGTGGGATGGGGAGTTGTTTAATAGGCACAGAGCTTCAGTTTTGTAATTTGCAAGAGTTCTGGAGATTGCTTGAATGGTACACTTTACAGTGATTAAGATGGTAAATTTTATTTTATGTTTTACCACAATTAAAAATTAAATAAAAAAGCAAAAAAAAAAAAAAAGGAATTTTCTTAGACGATTGTGTCTTATTCTAGGCTGTCTTAAAATTATTGAGTAATAAATTCCCCTGCCAATAAATACACTCCTACTGACCAAAAAATAAAGAAAGAAAACCCAAAACGGTCATGATTGGGAAATAAAACTGCTCCTGTTCAGATTGGGATAACACACCGGGAGCAAACTTGGACAAGGGGTCAATAGGGCTGGGCCATTTGGGAAAGTCCGTGGCGGAGGCACAAGGCTGAGCTGGAAGGGAGGAGGTGCAGGTGAGGAAGGGCAGAGAGAGGAGGAGGGGCAGGGGGTGCGCTGTGGTTGGGGGAATGGGATTGTGATGAGGGGTCAAAGTACAGAAGCACCATGGAGCTCACACTGCAAAGGTGTCTCTTTGCTTTTAAGGAAATGGCCCGTGGAGAAGCAGCTTTCTGTCAGGTAAGTCTGCAATTCTGCAAAAAAAAAAAAAAAAAAAAGATACCATGGAGAGGAGCCGAACTTGGGCCAGTATCCCGTTTGCTAAAGTAAACCAGGCAGCAGTCTTGGTGGGTTGCCAGCTCTTCATGCCGCGGCCCGTCCCGCGCTGAGTGGGGCGAGTAGCAGCCTTCCTCCAAAGCCCGCCATGCACGGTGACCAACCCAATCTGCGGCATCCGCCTCTCTGGGCTCCCCAAGATCCTTTCTCCCACGAAACTCCAAGGTGTGTGTGCGCGCATGTGTATGTGTGTGTGCGTGCGTGCATGTGTATGTGTGTGTGTGTGCACGCATGTGTATGCGTGTGTGTGTGCACGTGTGTGTGTAGGAGTGTGTCCAGGTTATTTCAGAACATGTGACATGTTTTCAAGCTGATTAATGCTCAGTAATGCTCTCATGTTTCCACCGTGTGTCCAGTGAGTCAATAGTACTATTTGCTAAAATGTCAGCTCAATGATAAAGGCTTCTAGAAGATGAAGTTTCCGGTGCCCCCTGCACCTGGACCCAAACCAGAAGGACCCCCTAGTATTATGACGTCGGTACTGATCGTTGACTACATAATCTCTCTAAGGCCTGTCTCATTATTGTCTTTGATAGAGGGAAAACACAGGTGAAATATTCCTTTGTGTTAAAGACAGACTAGGCATACAATGATATCGATGGCAAGCTCATAAAGCCAGTGGAGGACCAGGGAACCAGCCTAGAGAAGCGAGCACTGGTTTGGGGCTATTTGCAGAAAGGGGGCTCCTAGACCCCTAGACGATCAGAGACATGGAAGCAAGAGTACCCTCCTCCCCAGGATACTGCCAGAAACAAGCTGAGGGGAACAAGCAGGGAGCTTGATGAAATTCCTCAGAATCTGGAACATTTCTTATGAAAACTGGATTTTCTTATCTTCTCTTCCATGGAGAGTTTCTGATTAGTAGTTCAGAGCTCGGTGGAATTCACCATATATCACTATAAATGTTTATTTTATGTCCAGCTTATTCTAACATTTTTATTCATCTTAATGAGAAGTAATTGGCCTTCCTATTGCAGTGTTTCATTTTAAAAAAGGGAATATTAATAAGGAATGAAAGTGTACTAAAATCCATAACTATCTTCCCGGCTTTTACCATGCTTCTATCTATCCCAGAAGTCACGATTTTAGATTGAAAATAGTATTCAATGCATTTGAACCACATCCTTCCTGGGGCTGGCAATGCCTTTATTGTATGTCATTATGTCTTCTGGGAACCCTGACATTAAAACATATCCTTGGTTCTCACTTAAGCCAATTTTATAGGGCAGGGAAAGAAAAGACAACATTTTGCAATGAAAGCACCTTCTCCCATCTGGCAAAATGGCTTTCTGGACTCTATTGTGGCTCATTGTCTAAAAATAGGATGAAGACAAATAGTCATCATTTGCGAAAGCCCATGACAATAATGATAAATGAACAAATTTTTTGCCCTCTGAAGTCATTGCTTAAGGCTTTCTCTGGGATCAACAATGTTAAACTGGTAAACTTTCCTCATCTGCATCCGCAGAAGGTTTACAAATGGCTTTGTAAACAATTTTAGCCAGAGCGTTAATCTCCCCTCCAGAACGAGGGCTGCAAGATAGATGATTGATTTGCAATTTAAAATGACACTGAAACCCCTGAAACAGATATGAAAGAAACTTTCTGTGAATAATGTTTTAGTTGACAAGAAAAGATAAGGCACATCTTTCATCTGATAGTGGGCTGTTTTTGATAAATATTGTTCATAATGGAGAATTTTGAAATCATTAATGTGTGGATAGAATATTACTACTTTTTGACTGCGACTTTAGAAACCAGTTTCTTTTGGCAAGAGTTTTGTTACAAGAAAAAAACAGACTTGGGGAGATTCTCAAAAAACACCCATAAAAATACTCAATTGCTTGACCTGAGTCCAAACTAGTAAATGACGAGGGTGAATCTGCAAAGCATCTCCTCTGGTTGTGATGGTATCTCAGAATCACACATGCCACAGTTTCCACAATGATCAGGACAATATTGCTTTCACATCCCCTTTTGGTGGCATGGTAGATTGAACGGCAAGGGGCCTGCCCTGGAAGTGAATCTTTGTTCAGTTAGTGTCCTAGGTGCTCTCGCTACAAGCTCGCCTCCAGACCAGTCCTGCTGGGGCATTGGTCTCCAGGGTCCCGTGATGGGCAGAGGAGCTGCCCTGACCAGCACACACTGGTCCCAAAGGCCAGACCCCAGAGAGGACTTATCTGTCCCGCCTAGTCAGCGGCCCCACCCAGCGCTGGACTCTTTTCCCAGGTCCCTCGTCTTTCCCCCACCCTGTCGCCTCTTCCCCCTGCTCCATCCTCTCCCTCTCCCATCTCACAACAATGATAAGTGTCTGGCTGTAGAGCACCGGCCCACTCAATAGCTCAGTATTCTGGAGAACAGGCAGGCATACTGCTTGCAACAGCATGGCACTGGCCCTCACCCCCATGTGCCCTGACTGCTCTGCCAGTGCCCTCCTTCACCCCATTCTGTATCTGAGCCACACCCACCTCAGCCAGTCTGGAGCTGCCTGAAGGGACATCCCTTGGCCAGCCTCTATCATGATTGGCAGACGGCCCCTCCCCCCAGCAGGGCCTGAGCAACGGTTTCATCTCATAGAGCACTTGGTACATGGGAGAGCTACAAAACATAAATAAAATAATAAAGCTTATGGCCTGACGGGTCCTAGGTCACAATCCAAGTTATTTATTCCAGATTCTTCTGCTGGTTGGAGATGACTGGATTCAGGCCCTTCAGTGTGGGTCAGAAGAATACGCTTAGCATCATTAAAAGCACTCAATTATATTTAGTTTTATTTAACATCAGAAAGGAGACCTACCGTGTGCCCGGCACTGTTGTAGCTGCTGAGAATACAGAGGTGATTCAAACAGATGTGGTCCCCAGTCCTCACAGGGCTCGCTCTATGCCAGGGGTGAGTTTGCTGAGGATCACAGCCCCCAGGTACCACAGTTTAGTGCACTTATCAAGAACCTTGGAATGTCTGGGCTTTGCACATCACTTTTTTCCCCCATCTCATCTTGCAGAGTAAGTATAAAGCACTTTAATCAGATTTTCAGAGTTCTCTGTACTTGACTCCTGTCTACCTTATCAGTCTGTATCCAATTGCTATAGACTAAATGTTTGTGATGTGATGATGTTTTCAATGTGATGGTATTAGGAGGTGGGGCTTTTGGGATGTGCTTAGGTCATGGGGATGGAGCCCTCATAAATGGGATTAGTGCCCTTATAAAAGACACCTCAGAGGACCCCTCACCCTTTCCGCCATGTGAAGATACAGAGAAAAGACAGCCGTCGACAAACCAGGAAGTGGGCTCTCACCAAGCACTGAATCTGCCGGCGCCTTGATCTTGAACTTCCCAGTCTCCAGAATTTTGAGAGATAAATTTCTGTTGTTTATAAGCCTCCCAGTCTGTGGTAGTTTGCTATAATGGCCCAAATGGCTGAATATATACCCAAGACACCAATATACAGATTATGTTAATTCCCTTGGGCCCTGTGGTGCCTCCAAACTAAACGTCACCTATACCTACCGAAGTGTAGCTGACCCCAGCATTAGCACCACCTGCCAGCTTATACAGCTGGGTGGGGACTCAACTGTCCTCCTCTGAAGATGTCAGTTTGACTCTCAGTTCACCAAAGAGCCCATGACCTGGCCACAATCCAATCCCCCCACGCTACTACCACCTAATCAGTGGAAATCCTTGAATGATACAACCATTATCTGACCAGTTCTCATGGGACCCCAGTGGTTCAGCCCTAGTGCATGCCTAGTACCTGCCACAAGGTGACCCTGATTAAGGAGCTGCCCAGGAGAGCACAGGCAGCCTGTGGGCTTGGAGAAGGGGACTTGGCCCAGCTGGCACAGAACATCATATGTTCATGATGGCTGTAGTCCTTCTGGGTGGGAGGAATGGTGGCAGCAGACACAGTTTCCCTCCTCACCTCTTCCCTGCCTTTTCTCCTGCTTTTCTTTCTCCACTCTTTTCACTTTGCCTCTGTTCATATGGGAAACAAGCTCACAGTTCTGCTCTGCCAATGCCCCAGGAAGCGGACATTGTGTAGAATGTCCAAGAGCCCATAGAGGACCAGACCCTGTGGCCGAGAGCCTGGGAGTTCCTGGGCCAGGAGGTATTGGTGCCACTGAGTGGGGCCCAGCATGACCTCCCTGTGACCCCGAAGGAAACTGGACTGACAGCACCAGGTGAGGATGAATCAGTTCCTTGGAGTGGCCCCAGAGTGTATCTTTACTAGGCCAGTCTAGTGACTGGTGGAGGTAACCTGGGTTAGAGAAGGGTCTGGATTTCCCCATGTTCTACTGACCTGCCCCAGCTGTTGGAAGGCAGAGCTGCTCCAGGGACCAGCTTAGATGCATGCTCTCATTTCAGAACAGTGAGGAAGGGTGCCTGATATGATAAAAGCCAGCTCCTCCTTACAATCCTGCTTAAATAATAAGCAACAGCTCCACCAGCCCTATTTTAACACTAAGTGCACAAGGTATAAATTGCTGGGGTAACCATATTCATCCTCTACCTTATGTTTTGAAGTATTCCAACTTGCTTTCATTTTATTAATGTATTTCTTTTATCTTTTATCTGAATAGTGTTCTCTATGTAAAGTGACCAAATGTGATTAATGATGAATAGATTAAGATAGGACAGGGTGTTTGAAAAATGACTTAAGGACTGCATGTAAGTCACTGGCTAGAGTCCCAAAATGCAAATTCTGGTTAAGTTAATGACTGGAAAATCATGATGGCCCCAACTGCATGAGCTTTTGCATTATTTAAAATTGCTTCATAAACAATAAATATTTAGCATTTTATGTTAGAACGAGTTAATTATTTCTTAATTATTTCTATAGGCATTATGGTCTCAGTGTCCAAAGTTTCAGTGTAATTGACACATAGACAGCCCCTCTTATGCCCGGCAGTCCGGCATTGTTAAGTTACCACTCACTTTGCAAACAGTGCAGGAGTGTTCATGTCCCATTAGAGGTCGGCACTTTATTAACATGTCCGGAATCATCTAGTTTGCAGGAGTCTTCTTTCCCTAAGAAGCATCTGAGCATTCTCCTGGATGGGGTTTTTAGGAAGGGAACTTGTACGCCCATGCCCGCCTTCCCCTGACAAACGAGCCTTATCATCGGGCGGCTCTGTGCTCACACTCACCCTCTCAGGAGCTGGGGAGCTTTATGAAAAATAAATTAATAATGCATACCAAATTACATCTGCAAGAGACATTTAGGTGTATATCGCGGTCTTCAAAGATGATTAGATTTACATTTTGTTCAAGGGGACCTGTCACCCCATCCTCCAGGCACATCTTGAACTGCGAGTCTGCTGGTGCAGCCTGTGCACTGCCGGTCGCCCTGTGTGGTCACAGTCACTGGGCTCCAGCTGCCAGGTGCACCGTTTAGGACAGCAGCCAGGGGAACTCGAGGCTTAAGGCGACTTGACTGGAGCATTCAAGAAGGAAGCCGGAGGCTTCTGTGGGCAGGGGGCCATCAGTGTGGTCTGCAAAGGGACCCTTATGGCTCAGCCTGCAGTGCCTGGTGTGCAATCAAAAGGCATCTCCATCCTGGATATTCAACACTGAGGAAAAAGGCCACCTTCAAAGTTGTTTGGGGTTTGTTTGTTTGTTTTGTTTCGTTAAACCACAAAGAAGAAAGAAATATAGCAGCATAGATTGTTCCGTGCTCGTGCCTGCTCCGTGGTGTCCGCACACCAAGCCTGCTGCTTTTGTAGCAGGAGGAGAGTCGGTATTTATCAGGGTTCAGAGCCAGTTCAGCCCCACACTTGACAAATTATTTGTGGAATTGTTGTATTCATAGTCACTTAAATAAGAATCTGTCAACACGAAGGCTGAGCTTTGTTGCAGCGGGTCCCCTGGTTTTTCCCGCACACCCAGAGAATGATGGATTGGAAGTAATGCAAATTCACTACCATTTTATATGCTGGTGCCTTCCTCAGAGACAGGGAACATAGCTCAGGATCATCTTGTAAAAGGCTGTAACTGTGAAGGCCTGCTTCTGTGTTGGAAGTCTTGTCTTTTCTTCCCTCCTTCTTCTTCTTTTTTTTTTTTTTTTCCAAATGGGACTTTAGAACAGGGAAATAGAATTCAAATATTTTCCTCATGTCTCGTTTTGGAAAGCTCTCCTCACAGCAGGTGTGCATGCTGGCTCTTTCGGCTAACTCATACATATGCTTAGTCATTCTCTGAAATTAAAACAAATTGATAAATAAAATTATTTCGTTTTATGGCAACTTAAAAGTTAATACCCCTTAGCAGGATGTTAAGTCTTAACTCTTGAAGAGGAAGTGGAAAAAGCTAGGGGCCAGAGAAGCCAGCGGGGGCAGGGATGTGTGGCCAGTGTTTTACTCTGTTCCATTGGCCTGTGGGGCTCCTTATGCTTGGGTGATGGAATGTTCTCTCTGCTCTCTGAGGAAGGCTGAGCTGAGTCTTACCGTCCCTCTGACACGTAAGGAGGGTAGGTCTTTCATGGTCTGCCTTCCCAAGATTGCAAGGCTGGAAGGAACATTGCCAACAGGGGACGCCCAGATCTGGGGCAGCTGTTTCAAGTCTGGTCGGCCACTCCAGGGCCAGCTGAAGGAGCAGAGCCCAGGAGATGCCCCTCTGTCACCAGGACAAGAATTCTTCTCCCACATGGCAGGAACACTAGGAACAGATTTTTTCTAAAGATCTGTCTTTAGAATGAAGTTTCTTCAGAAAGGCTATAGGAGCCTCTTGGTTCCAGGTTTTTCCTACCCAAAGTAAGTCAGGAGGCCTGGGTCCCAGCCTTGGCTCTGGTTGGAATTCCATGTCTGCTTGGGTGAACCCCATGTCTGCTTGTGTCCAACCACCCCTGGAGGCCTTTGGAAACGTAAATTCTATAACTCCTTTGATACCAAACTCTAACTCAGGAAAAGCAGCTAGAGACTGACCCCCACCAACGAGGCCCAGAAAGGAACAAGAATCTCTCTGCCATTTCCCTTCCATTAGAAGCTTTGCAAAGGAATCCTGTTGCCTAAAGACATTCTTTTAAGCCACCGAGATTTACATGGTGGAGTACTACATCTGTGGCCCCCATCTTTTGAAAACTGCTGGAGAGCATGAAGAAAAAAATTAGAAAAACCCAACGTAAAAACAAAATCCCATGTTATATAACATGTCCCCTCAATACCACTGAAAAATATATGTAATATTTTGAAATCACTGACTAATTATTTCTAATCATTCCATAATAATTTATGGAGACACTCACTCCTTTGGACGTGTTCCTGTTTTGATCTAACGTATTCCTGAGCATGCTGTCAAACCTCCCAGTTTGGCAACTGACTTGGTTTTGCTGAATTTTCTTTCATGTGTCCAGATCTCTTGCCAATGAGGCTGTGGAACATATTTTGACAGCTTTGTCGCTAAGTTTGTTGCTACTTGTGTCTGGAACGGGTATCAAATTTCAGAGATTAATCTGTTTGTTTCCTCCCCGCTCACGATGTCTGCAGGATGCCATTGGTTTGCCTGGAGCTGCTCCCATCAGGGAGGAGGGGGTCAGGCCTTGTTTGACGGCCAGCAAGATGTATGGGGCATCTCAGCAATGCCTATACTCTGGGCCTGGCATCCAGAGCCAGGTGCCAAATGTGGCCGTTCTATACCAGAATGTCGGTGAGAAGCCAGGATTTCTGCAGCAAGAGGTTGGAATCCACATGAATGTTGACCCTGGGCTAGGTGTGGCTGCCCCCAAACTGTTTTTGTTCCGAGGGCAGACTTTCTATTAGAGTTTGGTGCATTACAAACTTAAGACCAAAACCTGACAAGACAAGAAGCTTGTGTTTCATTTCTCTTTGGGCCTGTCCTCCTAGTTTTACTAGGTACTACTGTTCTCTGAAGGGTACTTCCAGAATCTTCTAGAAGGATATCTCTCATAGCAACATCAACATCACCTGGAAACTTACTAGACATCTTCAGTCCACCCACCTCTTCCCAGATCTACTGAATCAGAGACTGTAGGGGTGCGGCCCAGCCACCTGTGCTTTTAGTAAAGCAAACCAGGTGATTCTGACACATGGCAAGTCTGGAAATCACGCCTCCAGATCACCGACCACATTGTCTTGTCAAGGGTCATGAGTTGTTTTTTTTTTTAAAATTAATTAATTAATTAATTTATTTATTTTTGGCTATTTTGGGCCTTCGTTTCTGTGCGAGGGCTTTCTCCAGTTGCAGCGAGTGGGGGCCACTCTTCATCACGGTGCGCGGGCCTCTCACTGTCGCGGCCTCTCCCATTGTGGAGCACAGGCTCCAGACGCGCAGGCTCAGTAGTTGTGGCGCACGGGCTTAGTCGCTCCGCGGCATGTGGGATCTTCCCAGACCAGGGCTCGAACCCGTGTCCCCTGCGTTGGCAGGCAGACTCTCAACCACTGCGCCACCAGGGAAGCCCAAGGGTCATGAGTTTTTTCTGATGGTTGATTCTTGAAGCCCACTTAAGTTGTATGTTGTCTGTTTTTGTTTACTAATAACTTTATTGAATCAACCCATTCAAACAAAGAGGCATCGCTGTCAGGCACGGAAAATTACATGCCCGCCACTGTGCTCGCTGGTGGGGAGGCCAGAGGGAACACACGCTCGCTGGACTTGAAGGAACTGACAGGTTAATGGAGCAGAGGCAACAGTACCTGGTCATTACTGTCCTGTGGGTTGTGCAGGGTACTGTGGGGACACAGAGGATGGGTGCCTTGGCTAGGCAGATGGGATAGGACAAGAGGAAGCATGGTCTAGGTTGAGAGTTTCAGGTCTGGGGGAGCAGAGCGGGGAGGCATTGTGGACAGAGAGACTGGCTGTGCAAGGGCCTGAGGCAAGAAATAATGTAGCACATCAATCCGGGAACATTAAAGTAGATGGGTATGCCTGATGGAAGAGTGAAGAGAAGCGAGGATGGAGTGGGAGGAAGGGGCTAGATCTTTCAAGCCAGGCTCAGGAGTTGGGGACCATTGAATATTTTAAGTTATAGCCACCGTGGTGGCTACAACATGGAGAATGATTTGGAAGGAGCACAGCTGGGGCCGTGGAGATTGACTAAGGGGTGCGGTGATCCATCCATTTAACCAATGGATATCACCAAGCTCCCACAGAGACAATGCAGCATACGGGTGCAGAAACCAGGCTCTGGGGTCAGATGGACCAGATCTAGTCTGCGATCCCGGCTCTGGGACTTACTACCTGTGGAACCTTGGGCACAGCGTCTCTAAGCCTCCTTCTCCTCACGTGTAAGTAACAGTAATAATGACATTCACCCCAGAGAATTGTGATGTGAGATTATGCACATAAAACACTTAGACAAGTGTCAGCACGTAAGTATCTAATATAAGAAACCATACTATTATTATTATTGTTATTATTATTATGTGTCAGGCATTTTGTTGGGTGCTGAGGCAACAGTGGTGAATAAGACAGATGTAGTGGCCTGTATGGAAGGTGCATATGAATGAGAGACAGTGGTGGTTTGGACCACATTGATGGTGTGGAGATGAAAGAAGACTAACTCAGTGAATATGAAGGGCACATGAAGGATGGTCAATAGGGCAGGGACGATAGCAACATACTGGAGGAAGTTAGAGGTATCTCTGGGGTTTGCAGTTTGAGTATATATGGTTGAGCCCTGCCCTGGGACTGGGAACGAGGAGGAGGAAGAGGAGGAGGGGGGGGAAGGGAGGGGGGGAGGGGAGGGGGCGGAGGGGGAGGGGAGGGGGCGGAGGGGGAGGGGAGGGGGAGGAGGGGGAGGAGAGCTCTGGGGGTGGGAAGTGATGAACTGTGCTTTGTATCTGTTCTTGGGGAACTTGCAGGTGAAAGTGTCCATCAGAGGTCAGATTCCCAGTATTGGAGCATAAAGTGAGATTTGCACTGGGGCTACTGGGCACATGTTTGCACAGACCTAGCAACATTCAAGGTCCTTGCAGAGAAGCTCATCCTAGTATCCCCAGTGGAGCAGGTCTCCTGATTTGAGGAGACCTGCTGTCTTAATTGCATTTGGTTGTACACGTGGTGTCTTGTGTCTGGGAGCTCCTCTCTGTCCCCAGGGATGCTTCCTTACTGGTCCTGCCATGCATGGTTCCCCCATGAGATGTTTTCTGCTCCTCCCATGCCTTGCAGAACCTCACATCCCAGGGCCAGAGGAGAAGGGCACGTTTGAATCACTCTCTTACCTCCAGGACGACACCTTCCTGCTACTGAGAGTGATAAAGAACTAATGGGGATGGTCAGGAGGGTAGTCATAGGAATCAAATCCAAAACCATTTACTGAGCACATACTACATTCCAGGAGATCTTTGTGATGCTGTGAGTCTGATGAAAGTTTCAACAGAGGTCTGTCTGGTCAAAATAACTATTCTTGTCCCTATCCCTCTCGGAGCTCTGGTCTAGGTGGATACTTTGGGGATACGGGAGTCCAGAAGACCCTTCTTCATCATCATGATCTTGAGAAAGAGTGGATATGCACAGCTCATGGCCCAGAGAGCAGGACCCTGGGGAACGGGACATAGTAAGGGTGCGTTTACAGAGGTGGAAGGGGTTATGGAGGGTGAAATGCTCAACAGCGTGGATATGGAAGCAGGGGAGAGGGGGTGATGAGTCCGGCTCAGGATGTTTGTACCAGGAACAGGATGGAGAAGAGCAAATGGGGAGGTGATTTGGGTAAGCCTCCCTATCTAGGGGGTTGCTACAGGTTTGCCATGTCAAGAGCCAAGTGTCCCGAAACACAGCCCAGCCCAGAGTGCACAGCCACCTTGAGACAACCCAGAACTACAAGGAGTGAAGCCTTGAGCACTCAAAGATCATGCACTGCAAAAGTCACAGATGTCACAGGGGCAGGCAGGTAACGGACAGCAGTGAGGGGACAGAACACAAGATAATGAGGAGCAGAGAATACTCTTCCCCCCCGAAGGGACCAGTTTTGACCCAGTTCCACACAGAAAGGGGTCCAGTGTGGCCAGTTATTCCTATTCTTTGAGGGAAACCTGGACACATTTATACACAATCTCCAAGTTTTTAAAGATTGGCAATTAATTTTAATTTTTAATCCCATTGAGCCAAATAGAACATTACGGTGGGGCTGGATATAACATTTAATGCTGCCAGGATGTGAGACATTAGGGCAGCAGGCACTCTATGGAGATCTTACTTCATTGGTGAACAGTTGGACTCAGGACCTCCCCTGATGTGGGTGCCCTGGGATGGGTGGCTTGGTGTGGCTTTGTTCTCTCATCCTATCTCTAAGCAGCCTCCCTTCTGATATCCTGTTGGAATGGGACGGGTGTGAGTGGCAGGTTCCATTGCCGATCTCAGGCCCCTGGAAGTCCCTGCAACTCATAGTCATGGAAGAGCTGAAGGCCTGCCTGAGGACGGGCAGAGCCAGGAGGGCAGGGATGGCTCGAGCCCAGGCCAGCTACACAGTGAGAGGGGGGGCTTGGAGCTCTTCCTGATGCCTTTGAAAACTGGCCTGGGGTAGGGGCTCCCTCTTTATGGTGTATTGCCCACTTGGGAGGTCTTCTGATGGCCTTCTCTTTGCTAGGGCAGGGAGACCTATATAAAATGTAATAATGTCATTGCTTCCCCCTGGTTTCCTGCTGATCGACTTTTATAGCTTGCAAACATTATGCTAGATTGGTAAATTGCAATAAATTTAATCAAGAATTATTTTATTCAGCTTACTAATGAGGAATAATAGTGTATGTATCAATTAGGCCTGTCAATTTGTGTGAAGAAATAGATTTACAAAGGGATAGTAAGCAAAAAAACTATCATTGGTATCAATTCACTTCATTATTTTTAATTTGCTGTGAATATTGAGTGTTTCTAACATAAAATCATTTCTCAATGAAAATAAAACAGCTGTAGTGCTCTCGGCTCCTCGTCCCTTGTTTTTGCTTACAGATTAGCAGTTGTCATTGGTTTCAGTCTGTTGTCATCTCATTAATTTGCACCCATAAATGGGTAAAAAAGTATTCTCAACCGCCAGTGAAAAACCTAACAGAGCAAAATGGTTTTCTCATGTTTCAGGGAAACAGCAGGGTTACTGCAGCAACAAAGGGGTGGAGGGTGTGGGGTGGAGCCCTGGCAGAGCCAGGCCTGCCCTGCTCCATTGGGAATCTTGATAATTCTCCAGACCCAGCCTTTTTTAGGGCTCTTTACTATGTAGCCTCTGATTAATTAGTTGTAAAAATGGCCATAGCTATTGCCTTCTCTCTGTCTCTGCAACACAACTTTGCCAATTCCACTTTCCATCAGGAAATGAAGTCTCTTTCTCCTCCTCATGTAGCTGAGCTGGTCATGTAACTTGCTTTGGCCATAGAAGGCAGCAAGAGCCAAAAACAATGTGCATTTCTGAGCTTAGGCCTCAAGAGGCCTTATATGCCTCTGTGCTGTTTCTTTTAGAACCCTGTGAACCCCATGTCAACAGCCCAGGCCAGCCTGCTGGAGGATGAGACCACATAGAGTAAGACACACTATCCCACTGAGGTTATCTTAGACCAGTCAGCCTCCTGGTGACCTAGCAGCTGATTCTAGACACACAAGTGAGCCAAGTCCAGAAGAACCATCCAGCTGAGCCCAGCACAAATTGCTGACTCACAGAATGGTGAGCTGGGTTGTCACTGAAACCACAGTATTTTGGAGCAGTTTGTTATACTGCAAGAGCTAACTGATACATATCACTATTTCAGAGAAGCCTGGAGCTGCAGACTGATGTTGGAAGGGAAAGATAGGCTTAGCGTGTGATGTCCAGAGTCTGGGTAGGAGAGAGAATCAAGGGATAAATGGGAACACTCAGGTGCTTGTATCCTCATAGCAGGCCTTGCAGTAGCCTGGGAGAGCATGTGTTTGTACACACATGTGTATAGATGTCCACATGTGAAAATATATATGTTTCTTTATGTACGTGCATGTAAGTATATACATGTTTATATGTGGCCCGGATAACGTACAATAACTGGACTGTATGAAACCCAAGGGTGGTCTCCTCCTTCTTCCCCAGTCTGCCTCAGACCTCTGACCTGGATCCTGGTCAGATAGAAACAGTTTTCCATTGCCCTGAGAATTTCACCATGGGTACTTGAGTGACTCACTTCTCTCCCCAACCTCCACATGTCAGGAGACTCCTGGATTAACACCAAGTGCTCAGGAATGAAACACTCAGGAATACCCTGGGAAGCCAAGGATGGCCATGGTGGGTCTCCATGTGTGGCCTGCAGCCACACTGACCCAACTGTGGCAAGAACTTAGTAGAACAACCCCAGGATCCTCATTATAGCCACATGAGGGGAAGATGAGCCAGAAAGAGGAACCCCATGATCAGGGTCGTCCAGGGTACCAGAGCCAGAGGCAGGTGGCTGACCAGGGCTCAAGACACCCACTCTAGTCCTCTTTCCACGGCACTGGCTGTCTTCATCGCCACCTTGCCTTCAGGGCCTCCCATGGTCCCCAGGTGCCGGCTCAGGGCTAGTCCTAACCACGGATCAGAAAGTTCAAGAGACTTTCAGAGGAGAGAGACACATCTAATTATCACGCAGAGAAGGAGCTTGGGGCTCTGACCCCGGTGAGGGTCCTGGCTGAACCTAGTGGGTGCAGGGTCTGGAGGGATCCCGAATGTATGAAGGCCTCGTCCCCACCCACCCCAACCTGATGATACATTGGCCGTTTTCTGGATGCCTGCACTGAGCTTTTACAAATATCATCTAAACCACAGAGAGACAGCAGAGGTAGATGTTACCAACCTCATTTTGCAAAGGCGTAGACTAGAGCCAAAAGAGGTTAAAGGATTTGTTCTCTTCAAGGTCACGCAGCCTCTAAGAGGGGAAGTTGGGGTAGGATCTCACAAAAATGTTCGTGAATCTCCAATACTCCATGGCTATCAAATGCTCTCTGAGGGATGTAACTCGGTCTTTGGTCATCAGTCATTAACACCATAGTATAAATTAGCATGTCTCGTTTTTCTGGGACTGTTGATTGAGAACAGGGCACTAAAGCAAAGCTCTTAGAGATGGAAATGCTCCCTGCATCCATGACTTGTGGGTGCATCTTAATGCTCTGAATGGCACCCCTCAAGCCTTGAGTGGAGCAGCCCATTCAAACCACAGGAGAAGAGAAAGAGAGAGGTGTTTTCCCAAGGACTACCTATGTGCTGTGGGACCAAGAAAGGTAGAAATGAGTGCAGGACAGACCACACAACACATGTTGTCCCACTATCCCCCTCCCCCTCACACAGTAAGTTTTAAAGAGGTCCTCTGAAAAGCTGCCCAAGCAGGGGTCCTTGGACTGCCTCTTGTTCTTATTCTCTGGGGCTTCTTGAGGGTCTCCTGCTGAGACCATAGTGAATGTTCTGTGTACAGCTGTCTTGTGGGTCACCCTTTAGAGTGTGAAGAGCAAGGAATGACCTGGTCTGGAATGTGTCCTTCCTCCTGCACATGGAGTAGTGGAAGTTGATGGGATTAACTTGTGTTTATAGGTGCCTTTGGTCTTGATACATCCAGGATGTCATAAACTGTTAGTCATGTAACCAACAAGCTACCCCTATATCTTTGGGGAAAGTAGCAGCTGTTTAATTATGAGGGATGGTCTTGCTGGACAGGATGATCTGTGGCTGGGGAGACGCCCCTGCCCCACGGGTACTGCCCAGGCATACAACTGCCCACTTGGACATTTGCTCGCTTAATGGCCCTGGAATGGCAGAAAATTCACAGACCTGAGAGTCAGGGGAGCCAGACCCGACGCTACTTTGAACCTGAGCCTGACACTAAGAGCTCTGTCTCGACTTCCAGTTGAGCCCATGTATAGTTCCACCTGGCAGGATGCTGAAGGGATCCTTACACTGATTTTAAACGAGTGGCCCATCACCAACCCACACTATCTATAATGTATTCTGAAATAATGGTATAATAAATCCTGTAATTATATGATAATATTACATTGATTTTTTGGTGTTAAATATGTTAACCTCTAAAAAGTAAATATTTTAAATATACCATCATTTATAAGTCATATCCTGCCATTTCTTTACTTTTTGGCTATGTGTAAAGTCTAAAACACTGTGGGTGACTTGCTTAGGGCTTAAATGGGTGACATAACTTCTGGGCCTCTACTGTGTCATCAGAAACGGGGTTGATCTTCCCCTGCCAGCTTCTCAGGGCTGCTTGTTGGAGGAATTGTAGCACGGAGTGGAAAGATGCTTTGAGGGTATCATGTGCTTTGCTCCAGCACGGAGCTCTGGCTCCCACAGCGAGCTCCTCCTGAGCCAGTGGTTCTATACCCCTGGCCCCAGGTCACCTGCATAACCAGGAGGTCTGAGTGGGAAGACAGGAGCACAACCCACAGCACACGGCTTGCACATGTGTAGCAAGTAGTGATGACTGTTAAGGCCAGGCTTCCTTCCTGACAACTTTCTCTGCGCCTAGGTTCTCCGCCAACCTCAGGTAGTGAAGGTGGTCGGTGGGTTTGGGCATTGGTGACAGAGCCTCCTGTGCCCTGGGCTGTCCAGGAGGCTGTGCTGCTCCAGCATGCCCGGTGCGCAATTTCTCCAGCTTGCCCAGCGCTGCCCTCTGCTTGGTGTGGAGCATCAGATGAGATCATAGCCCGTGTTGTCATGGATGCAGATTTTTTATATTCCAGTTTATTTCCACATGTGAATATCAGACGTTGGCTCGGCCATCGTCCTCTGAGGGAGGTGAAAGGTTTTATGTGAGTAAGAGTTGATCAATACCTGAACCAGTCACCTCGTGTCTGCCTTTGGGGGCTTTGTCTCCACGGGTGGGAGCGGGGGTTAGCTGCCCGCAAGGCCCGGAAGAAGACAGATGCCTGCAGGGCAGAAAGAAATGCACCTACCTCAGCCCCCTTTACAGCGGGAGATAAGTCATCAGTTTCAAAATGAGCCCTTTCATTTTGAGGGCATGAAGGCTTTTGTTAGGTTGGAAATGGACTAGAAACATTTTTGAAACAAATGAAAAAATTTTTTTTAAAACAAATGAAAAAATAAAATATTAGGCTCAATTTTCATGATGGCAATTCTCCAGCTAAAACCTTGGAATTCAGCAAAATGGATACATTTGAGGGCTACCTGATATTTATCAGCTGCATGGATGTTTGCGGCTTTCTCCCTGCTCCCCAAGGACCTCTGATCCAGGTTTGGTATCACTTGTGCCCGAATGGGAAGTGGTAAATGGAGAGCTGGGTGAGTTTAGACTTGGTACAGAGCCAATCCAGGTAATTTAGGAACCAAAACTCTACTCTTCAGTGGAGCTATTAGCTCTCAATATTATGGAAGGAGCTTTTCTATCCCAGACAAGCGAGAAATGAACGTTCCCTTCTAATGGTGGATTATAACTCAGCATCATTCTCTGAAGATATATGGGCCAGCTCCCTGCCAGTCTCCCTTAGAAAACGGCTGACATGTGGCTGCTTTATCCTCTGTCCCTCCTTCTCCAGCACATGTTAATAAAAGTTCTATATTAAACAGAGTGATAAAGGAGATTAATACTTTTATTTCTCACACGTGCTGAACTCCATCTTTTCATCTTGAATTACCCAGTTGGAATGTCTACACCACCTGAATTAATTAACCTCGTCATTGTCAACTCACCAATCCATCCAAATCGTCATAGACAAGACCTCTGCTTCCTAAATAGAAAATCCACCATACACAGCAATGCAGAGGCATTCACTGCCTTGGAAGTTGAGTAGGTATATAGCCACTTTCATGAAATTCTTTTCAACATTGACCCACAAAGAAAATGACTCGCATTTCCCTGACAAACAAATCTGGATCTTGAAGGTCTGAGTCTATCGTCTTGGGATTTAACTCGGCAATACCTTATCTGAATTGGTAATGTCTCTTTCTAAGAGGTAGAGAAATTAATGGGAATTATTTCTGGATCTATTAGCTGGCATCGAATGAATATTCCTTGGGGTCTGGCATGGTACGTATTCTCATTCTAATTGCCAGGTCATCATCCTCTTTCTTCATTTGGGACATTTCGAAGCCCTCAGTGAAAGGTCTCCTTCAAGGTGAGGAGATGGAGTTGAGCACAAGGTGACACAGGGGTGAATTTCCACAGCTTGGAGCTGTCCACTGTGCTCAGGCTTGGAAGCGGTATGGTACACTGTAGAGCTCGGTCCCGAGCTAACCGTGTCCTCAGAAGATGACGTAGCTACGGGACCTGGTAGAACCAGAACTGAATTCCCCAGGTGATTCTCAAGAAGGGAAGCCCCCAGAGGCACCCCATTTCACAGCATCTGGGCCAGAGCAGGCTCTCAGAGATCCTTCTTGAAGTGTGGACCACCCAGCACCAAAGGGTGGTAGTCATCAGTGGGTTTGTTCATCCTGCCCCCTGGCAAGGGGTTCCAGGGCTCACTGAGCTGTAGCCCCAGATCATGTCTCCTTTCTTGTTACTTGGAAGACCAGACTCATTCAAGAGTTAACTTTTTTTGAGCATCTGCTATGTGCTGTACATAGGCATTTACAAACACTATGAAGGTGGTGCTTTGTGAATTCCTATTTTACAGAAGAGGAAACAGGCTCCGAGAAGCTGAGTCATGCCCTCCAGGTCTCACAGCCACAGATGGGTGTGG
Organism: Aethalodelphis obliquidens; assembly: GCF_003676395.1. NCBI lineage: Eukaryota > Metazoa > Chordata > Mammalia > Artiodactyla > Delphinidae > Aethalodelphis > Aethalodelphis obliquidens. The sequence continues at coordinate 2,456,367 of NW_020837987.1, read as the reverse complement.
AAGAGGGACTGACAGCTAGCTTAGAAGCCCCAGGCCATGGTGGGTGATAGATCCTGGCCAGTTGACCAAAGCCGGGCTATCCAGCATGTCTTGGTTAACTGGACTAGTGGAAAGAGAAAAATCAGAGCATCAAGACTATAGATGTGCAGTTGTTGCCGTTTGCGGTGATATTAAAATGAAACTTGTGTTTACTGGTGTAAGCCTGCTTTATGTTTCAACAGTGGGTGTTGCCCTTGCTTGGGCAGGATGGGCAGAACCCATAGGAATGTGCTTAACCCAGTTTACACTTAAGGATCTTCTGTCTGGGCTGGATGCTGGGACCCAAAGAAGAGGCTCCTGAGGACGGAGGGGTGTTCCTTGTCCCACCCCCTGCCCTGAGGCGGCGAGGCTGCAGGGAGAAGCCCAAGGAGATGTTTCAGGAGTGCACTGCCCACTCCCGCCAGGGCCCTGCTGAGCAAGTACACACTGAGCTGGAGGGAGGGACCTTCTCCCCAGTGCTCCCAGACCCTGGCCGCGCTCTCACCCTGCGGGCACTGTGGAGGTGTGGACAGGGCTGCACAGGGCTGGCCTTTATGACCTGGGGTGCTTGTGAGCTCGCATGAGACCCCACCGGAGGACACCCAGAGATGCAAGAAGGGATCTCTGGGGAATGGAGTGCTGGGTGACCAGTGTCCGCAAAGCTCTGCTCATTCATCTCATGACTCACACCTTCGCCTTGTTTTGGGCCGGGAAATCTCCACAGCACATGAGCTGTAAAGGCCAGAAGCCGTCTTTTGTTTTCCAGCTTCATCGCAGTATAAATGACAAGTAAAATTTACAGATTTACAGTGTACAGTGTGATGATTTGATACATGTATACACTGTGAAATGATCACCACAATCAAGTTAATTAATATCTCCCTCATCTCACCTTTTGTGTGCGTGTGTGTGTGTTGAGAACACTTAAGATGTACTCTCTTAGTAAATTTCAATTATAAAGTAGGGTGTTATTAACTGTAGTCACCATGCTGTACATTAAAGTCCCAGAACTTAAAAGTTCTTATAACATCTGATAACCGAAATCTTGTACTCTTTGACCATCTCCCTACTTCTCCCACCTCCAGCCCCTGGCAGCCACCATTCTACTCTCTGTTTCAAGGAATTCAACTTTTTTTTTTCAGTTTCCACACATAAGTGATACCATGCAGTATTTGTCTTTCTCTGACTTATTTCATTTAGCCCAGTACTCCCCAGATTCATCCACGTTGTTGCAAATGGCAGAATTTCCTTTTTATGGCTGAATAATATTCCATTGTGTATATGTGCCACATTTTCTTTATCCATCCATCTGTGGACAGACACTTAGATTGTTTCCATATCTTGAATATGGTAAATAGTGCTGGAGTGAACACGGGGGTGCAGGTATCACTTTGAGACCAAAGGTGGCCTTTAAATGACATGATGTGAAGACTTCCTTGGCCACCAGGCAGGGCCTAGGAAAGCAATGAGTATTGCGTAGTGGCAAAGTGCAGAGACTCTGTAGCTAGACTGCCTGGGCTGGAATCCTACCTCTGTCATTTACTGGGTGACTCTGGGCAAACTACCTACCCTCTCTGTGCTTCAGTTTCTGGGACGTCTTGCTTTGTCTGGCGGGGGGCATTTATATGGGTAAACTCGTTGTGCGCCCTATGTGTGCTGGCCACTATTGTTCTTTTTGTTATAAAGAACAAAATCCTAGTTGGAAAGGGCCAGAGGAATGTGCCAAAGCACACGCCCACGCATTCTCACACAGATCAGAGAGAACACCTCTCATCTGATTCGGTTAATGTAAACTTAACTGGTTAAAAATTTTATCTAGGAGCCCAGCTAACTCTGTGGTTTTCCTGACTGAGTTTTGTTACCATCGGTGGTAGACTGAAAATATCTGTAACAAATCAGTAGAAACTGTATAGCAAATAATAGCTTTGTAAAAATAATTACTTACCTGAAAATATTTGGCTAGCTAAAGAATCTTTATTGCTTTGTAAATTCGTTCCAAAGAGTAATTACTTCGGAGTTTTAATGATTCAGTCAATGTGTTTACCATTTGGTTTCTAAATATATAACATTTCTTTTGTTTATAAATGGAAGTTATTTTCAGTCTGATTTATGTTGCCTTGTATGTACTTCTTTCACCTACGAGTCTTCTCCCCAAATCACTGGGTCCCCCTCTTTTTAACAGGTGGTGACAGCTGAGGGTTTATGGAAGAGTCTAGTGGAGAGTTTAAAGAGTTTATTCCATCTCCACTCTGCCTGCCTCTCCACTTCCAGAATTACAGCCCCTTGAGAGAATGTTAAGAAAGGAATTGGGGTGTGGATGGAAGGAAAGCTCAGAGTCTCTGCAAGTTCTCCTCTGCGTGGTTTCTGGGGGCCAAAATGGCCAGGCTAAGAGCATGAATCTTGTGAATGCTTTGTCTCCTGTTTGTAAATGCCGGTCCTCAGTGCCATCTCTGTAATTAAGAATTATTCAGATTCATCACGAAGGCAGTGCCGTAAGGTCCACGTGAAACTGGCTTTGTGAGAGGCATGAAGCTTTATTTAGCAACTGCCCAAGTGATGGTGTGAATTCCTGAGCTGGGAATAAAATGCATTTCCTCTGTTGGCAAGTAACTCCTCTCGTGAATAACCAACTGGCCGGAGGAGAGCTGGAGCCAGGAGAGGGAGACGGGGGCTGGCCGGGAGCCCCCAGGATGATCCGGCCACAGGGTGTTACAGTTGTGTCCTGGAAATCCCAGGCCCGGCTTCCTGCTCGCCCCTTACAGCTCCTCTTGTCCAATGCAGCTGGCGAGTGGGCTACCGGGGCACCCCTGTGTCCCTGAGGGCTTCTCCAAATTGCCTTTTTCCTGGGTTCTCGTCCTTCTTGATACTTCTCGAAACGTGTGCAGCAGCCTTTGTCATATGGTGATGGATAGAGGTAATGTGAGTGGGCGAACGACGCCCCGTCTTAATACCTGTTTTCCTTTCTTGGTGACAAGAGGCTTCGGGGTACTGAGACTATCCCAGACCCCACTCCCCATGAAGCCCCGGGCATGTTTATCACGGTGCCAATAAAACCGGCACGATTTATGGCTCTGCTTTTTAATTCATTCAATTCTCTGTTCATTGGGAGGTTAATGTTGTTGATCTATTTTCTCGTGAAACAAATAAAAACAATATGTGCTGACACTGGCTTGGACTTTTGACATGGACCAGAGAGGTCAGCATTTAATTTTATATTTATAGACTACACGGACAATATTATCTGTATTAAAAACTGCTCACTCAATCCTTGTCATTTTACAGTTCGGGTCAGAGGCTTCCATCACGCTGCTGGGTTTTCTCCTCCCGTTTCCTCTTTTTCTTTTTTCTTTTCCTCTTCACCCCTTTCTACCTTTCTTTCTGTTTCTTCTCCCATTGCTGGATGGCTTTTTATTTCTGTTTGTTGCTTCTGTTCTCTCTGTGAGATATGCTCATCCACCCTATCTCTCTCTCTTTCTCCCTCCATATATATATCCTCTCCCTCACGTCTCTCTCTTTCCCTCTTTTCATCCCTTTCTTCCCCTTCATCTCCATTGTATCTCTCTCCCTGGAGGCACTGCTCTATACACCCAAAATGAGACTCTTTGGGATTTGATGTCTTTGGTCATCCTTCGAGCTTTTACTGTGGGGTTGGTGCTGGATTGGGGTAGGAGGCAAGAACAGGGGTCTTAAGGCTGAGCCATTTTGAGTTTTGACAATGAAAGCACCGTCTTTCTTTGAGACAGACTTTGGGTGATTTTCGTGTTTAAACTGCTACTTCATCAAACCCCCAGGCTCCAGCCCTCCCACCTGCAGTGGCAACAGTGACGGCTACAGCGAAGTCCTTATCATCAGTGGAAGCGTCTCTTTCCTGAGCTTCTATCTAATGTGTTTATCCAGCAGAAGTCGCCAGAAGTGATGGGCCATATTGCTTAATGCTGGATCTAAACAATCAAATGATTTGAAAAACCAAGGAGCAGCAGGGAAGCTGTCCTGGGAAGAACCCTGGCCTGCCATCTACCAGCTCTACTTGGAACCTCATTGAGGCTCCATCTCTGCCTCTGTGAAGTGAGACTAGTGATTGGCTACATTTCAGGGTGGGGGTCAGAGACCCTGTGTGGCTGTTGTCTGGCATGTTGCCTGGCACACGGGAGGTACACAGTAAATGGAAGTGAATGATCATCTCAATCGTTATCTAGATATTGGGGGGAAAACACTGTTTTAGTCTAACGACTGTATTAATAAAGGGGTTGTTTTCAAAATAACCTGTCCGTTTGTGAAGATGCAAAAATCAGTTAGCGATACGGCCATCTGGATCCTGAATCGGTCACCTCTTGGGGAGATGATTCACCTGCTCCACGTCTGTGTATCTGGGGTAGAGATGTCCTCAACGCTCCTGGGTATCTTTTTGGTGATGTTAGCTGTAGTCTAAATACCCTGTAGTGTATAGGCTGGGAGTGGCGCCTCTCAAATGGATTTTACAGATGATGCCCCCATTGAGTTGGCCACCACGGGTGTGGCCAGTGTCTCCACTGATTGGAATCAGCCTGCTTCACATAGTTTCTGCATCCTCACCTGTGAAATCAGGGTAATGATGCTGCTCCATCCACAGATGACAGGAGGATTAATTAGATGCTATATTTAAAAGACTTTAGATCCTTGGAGGAAAGTGCAGTGTAACTGATATCTAAGAAGATAAAATATTTAAGCTATAGCCTCCAGGGGCCGTTAATCTTATTGTATTTTCAGCATTTTAGAAATTTTGTATGAAAACATTCTTTAAGAAAGCTTCTCTGTGAGACAGCTTAGGAAGAAACACTTCCTAAGAGAGTACAATAGCTTGGCATTATTCTCCCAAGATCAGTCCCCTCCCTTCCCTGGTGGGCCCTATGCCTACCAAGATGGCGGAAATGAATGACTGTCCTGAATCTTCTGGCCCATCTTTTGGGCCAGTATTAATGGAGTGGCCTGCAGAAGAGAGGTAGGAAAGAGTTATGTAGGTGTCCAGACCCATCAGAATACCCAGGCAAGTCCTGGACAGACAAAGATTTTCATCCTAGCAAATAATGAAAAAACGAATTTTAAATGATGTCATTTCTTCCACAAAGATTGTAAAGACATGGTGTTTTTAAACTGCTTAAGATTTGCCTTTGATCATCCATCTTGCTTGTGATGATGAAACTGAGACCTAAAGAGAGTAAGTGATTTTACCAAAGGCTTTTTGGGGGAATGGAGACCAGTCCCCGGGCCTCCCAATTACACTGGAACTAAAGAAGCTTAAGTTTCAAGTCCCCTATTTTTATGAGTCTCCTCCAAGGCCCTATGCTTATTTTTGTGTTAATAATATGATATTCTTTTTCTTAAAGAGGGCTGCTAAAATTTCACAAGCTTGGGACCCCACTACACCTGGATCTGTCCTGCCCATAGGTCTCTTGAGCCCAGATGATTTTCACTTTTAGATTCTTAGTGTTCTACTCAGATTTTTTGGGATTCACTCAAATAAGCTTGAACAGCAATTACCAATTCATGTAATTGTAATTTTTTGGTTAATTTATAAAATTTTTAAATTTTATATTGGAGTATAGTTGGTTCACAATGTTTTGTTAGTTTCAGGTATACAACAAAAAGATCTAGTTATACATATTCATATATCTATTCTTTTCCAGATTCTTTTCCCATATAGGTTATTACAGAGTACTGAGTAGAGTTCCCTGTGTTATATAATAGGTCTTATTGATTATCTATTTTACATATAGTAGTGTGCATATGCCAATCCCAACCTCCCAATCCATCCATCCCTCCACCTTTCCCCCTTGGCAACAACAAGCCCTCCTCTAAGTCTGTTTCTGTTCTGTAAATAAGTTCACCTACATCACTTTTTTAGATTCCACATATAAGTGATATCATATGATATTTGTCTTTCTCTGACTTACTTCACTTAGTATGATAATCTCTAGGTTCATCCATGTTGCTGCAAATGGCATTATTTCATTCTTTTTATGGCTGAGTAATAGTCCATTTTATATATGTACTACATCTTCTTTATCTATTCCTCTGTCGATGGACATTCAGGTTGCTTCCATGTCCTGGCTATTGTAAATAGTGCTGCAGTGAACATTGGGGTACATGCATTTTTTTGAATTACTGTTTTCTCTGGATACCAATTCATGTAATTGAAAGTATAAGAAACCTCAGGTGTAGCTGGACCAAGATCTCAACAATGTGATCAGAGCCCTATCTCTTTCCATCCTTCAGCTCTTCAGTCTTGCATATTGCCTTCTTTCTCAGGAAAGTTCTCTCCAGATAGTGCCAGAAAGTCCCCAGAAAGTTCCAGGTTCAGCCTTCCTGGGAGATGAACAAGTAATATCCCCAGAACGTAGTGCTTCTTCCCCTGTAATTCCAGCCAGGTTCCAAGGGTAAGATCCTCAGTGGATAATCCTGTAGGGCTCATGGCTGAACCAACCAGTTTGGCCAGGGTGATGAAATGGACTGCTTGGTTAAGTCATGTTTCCTTTCTAGAACTGGGATATGAATTCAGCTCCATTCAAATCATCTGAACCTGTTACCAAACCAAACTCAGGTCTCCTCCCAGGTGCAGAGCAAAGTCAGTCTATTGACATTGGGTTGTAGTGAAGGAAAGTACAGTGTTTATTGCAAGGCTTCAAGCAAAGAGAATGGGCAGCTCATGCTCAGAAGACCCAAATTCCCTGATGGGTTTCAGGCAAGAGGTTTTAAAAGGCAACATTAGAGGTAAGGGTAGCAGGAAGTGTTATCAGCTCATAGACATTTGTCTGATTGGTTGATGGTGAAATAACCAATGATTAGGGTGATATTTCAGGAAACTTAACCTTCTGGTTCCAACCAGTCTGGGGTCTATGTGTTTCTGCTCAACATGTGGTCACCATCCTTCAGTGGGTAGGGGTCTTAGTTTCTGTAGAACAACTCAAAGGTGTATGTCAAATTGTTCTCTGTATCCCTTCAAGAGGAAATAGGAGTCCTGTGACTCTATTGTTCTAATCATTAACTGATTGAGTCTGCTCTTTGGAACTTGGGGACACAGACAGGTCTGTCACTGGGAAAACCCCACAGGGTCCTGCTTGGTTTCAGACTGAGACAAGAGAAGCAGTGATTCCCGAAAAGAAAATCAATATGGTGTTACTAGAAGTAGAGACGATGGATGTTGGGCTGGCTAAGTTAGAAAATGCTTGGTGCTCATAATCTTACATTTAGAGACACTCATCTCTCAGCATGTCCAAGATCCTATTTCTTGTTCAGATGAGCTAGATGCTATTAGCTGTGACCAGCCTAGTTGGATAACCAAGGATCAGTCAGGACCATGCCTTTTTTTTTTTTCTTTTTTTTTGTGGTGGATGGCACCATGGACTGAGGACCAAGGACCAGATCTTTCTTTCTTTCCCCAGGCACTTAGCCCTGCATAATTTCCTGGAATTTAAACCAATTCTAGGCAGGAATCTAGATTTACCCGAGATTAGTTTGCCACACCAGAGAATGAAGACTCACATGAGTCATTAAGTTGTAGAAAAATGAAGAAATTTTCATTCTTGCACACATGAGTTAGTGGATCAAGATTCATATTCTCTACTGTTCTTAGCAGATTACACCATCCTTAGGAAACTTCTGATACTCGGGGTGGCTCAGATGATGTACAGGGATTATTTGCTTCTTCCCTAAATTAGGACAATAGGAAGGATAAACTCTGTGAGCAGACCTCTATCTTTCCCTCCCCTCCCTGAGCCAGGCCCCAGTCCCCATGACATTCTGAGGACCTTGGGAGAATAAGGGACCAGGTTGCAATGCACTGGGCATATTAAATATAATTGCATCATTGGTTTCCCGAGTGTGACACATCTTGCCTGATTACACTGCCTGTTCAAGGAAGTAAGAGTTGCATGGGGAAGGCTTCTGTCTGGTGACCTTTATTTTGGCAGAAAGCTAATAGACATTCCACTCTGCAGAGAGGATGTTCTCTGGGAAATTTGAACACTAATACAGACTTTGCTGCCATCATTGTGTTTAATTGAAAGAAGAGTTATATCAAAATTTTACCTAATGATTTGTGCAACATTCTTTCATAGTTTAAGGAAAGTGATGCAAGTCAATCTTCAGAACTTTATTAATAGAGCTATTTCTTGTCCCCAGTCCCTCTCAGGCTTGGAGCTGTAGGTAATTGTGTGTTTATAACAGAGCAAAAAGGGGACCATGGAGGGGTTGGTGGTGGTGGGTGATGAGAGCCTGTGCTTTCTACTTGATGGAGGATACAGGGAGGTCTCAGCTGGCTGGTCCTGACCTGGCTGGTGTGAAGACCATCCACAGTCATCGGCACACGGAGGGTGTTGACAATCCATGAGATCCTGAGCCCCTCCAGGCTCATGCCTCACCCATGCACCATCACCTTATGCAGGTATTCCCCTATGTTACAAGGAGGGGCGAGAACAAGATGGGAGTGATCGAAGAGCAGGAGGATGATGCCTCTTATTAAAGTGAAGAAGGGGGCTTCCCTGGTGACGCAGTGGTTGAGCGTCTGCCTGCTGATGCAGGGGACGCAGGGTCATGCCCCAGTCCAGGAAGATCCCACACACTGCGGAGCGGCTGGGCCCGTGAGCCATGGCCGCTGAGCCTGTGCGTCCGGAGCCTGTGCTCCTCAACGGGAGAGGCCACAACAGTGAGAGGTCCACGTACCGCAAAAAAAAAAAAAAAAAAAAAAAAAAGAGAAGAAGGGGTTGCAAGAGAATTGGGGTCACTCACTTCAGTGCCCATCCTCTAAGTTAGAGTTCAGAAACACCCAGAGAGATGTAGTATCTGGCTGACACAGCGTTTTAATAATTTTACATCAAAATACCTCCTGCCACATGTATTCTCCAGTTTTCCCTAGGACCCACCATTCACCAGTGCCTTCTCTGCAGCCTGATGGACACACTTATGTTACCAGTTTGGTCCCTGGAGTTGGCAACCCCTTTGTCTGAGCGTATTTGTATCCTTCATACCAAGTGAGACCAGTGAGAGACCATAGACCCTGAAACAATTTTGGGTGCATCTTCTTGGTCTTCATAAGATAAAAGATGACAAACTTCACCTCTTTCTTGAACTGTTACAACCACTCCATTCTACTGTCTCCTCAAGTCATACCCTGCAAAGGAATCTTCCCAAAGTCAGCTCCTTGCACACTCCCCAGCTGTGTCCCAAGCGCTTCAGAGAAGCTCATTGCCTGCGGGTGATGGTCAGATCCTTCCACCTGGCACTCAGGACCCTTCACACCTGGTCCCAACACATCTTTCCAGTCATAACAGCATCCCTCCCCCAGCCCTCTCTCAGTTCCTGTGCCCATTGGGAGCACAGAAAGAACCTGGATGCTCCCTGTCTGCACTCTGAGACTTTAGGAAATGCAGTAGGGAGCTATAAGATCACCCAGCATGTTTACATTCTTCCTGTGTGCATGGGAAACCATTCTCTCTCTCTGAGAGCCACACTGGGGTCCACAGGAACACTGAGTGACCCTCTCACGTTCAGCTGCTACCTCCAACCAGCTGCCATTCCATCTCTACAGGTGCAACATCTCCCTGGGCTTAACCAAGTGACACACTGAGCCACCTGCACTTGCCCCCTCACCTGCTGAGAGTGGCCCAGGAGCATCCTCCAAGGCAGGAGTGGGTCTCAGCCCTGACTGTACATTAGACTTACCTGGAAGCCTGAAAGATCCCAGTGGCCAGGCCACACCCCAGAACAATCAGATCAGAATTCCTCGTGGTGGGACAGGGCATCCGTAGGTTCAAAGCAGCCCAGCGTGCCGTCAAGATTGAAAAGCACTGCTCCAAGTTCATGAATCTCCACCCGGGCTCCTCAGCATAACCTCGGGAGCCTTTAAAACACACAAATGCTCAGGTCTCATTCCGAACTAATAAAAGGAGACTCTCCAATGGCTCTTGGCCATTAGTATTTTTAAAGAGCTCCCAGCTGAGTCTACCCACTGATCTACAGCAGCGTCCTGGAGGTCCTTTAAAGCAGGACTCCAAGAGGGCAATGGACGTCTTAGTAGAAAGTGACCCAACCATGTAATGGCATGATGACCACTCATTTCAGAGTCCCACCAAGCTGCAGCCTGAAGAAACACCCCTGGCCCAGGGCAGAGGGCTCAGTTAACCACTCCATCACCCCTCCACTAAAGAAGCAGGGAGAGAGTTCATCCTTGGCTGATGGTGTTGGCATGTTGGTCTCAGTAGATGCCCAGAGTTCCAACTAAACCATTACCAGCTGTGTGGCAACATGCCTGCTCTCCTTCGCTTGCGTCTCTCCTGTCTTCTCTCTTGTGCAAGGCACTGCCACTCTCTCTGTCTAATGTGTCCTGGTCCCCACTGCATGGAGGACATGGACAGTGGATGGTATTGAGGCAAGTGGGGGAAGGTGGGCCAAACTGCTTGGGCTTTTAGCTGGAATGTCAACTCTTCCCTTGAATCCAACTAGAAATTCCTCCCTCTGTTGGACAGCATCATGGTTACCCACTTACTATTTAGTCATTTCACACTCACAGGGGGGTACCCGTGAAGGTCGTGGCTCTATCTCACCATTGAGATTTAACGTTTATCATCAGCAAATACCAGTCCAGATTCTAGATGTTATCATTTATTCTACAGTTTCTCATTAAGCATTTTACAGTTCTCAAACTTTAATAACTTTTGTTATGGGTAGGATAAAAACAATCTTCCTGGTAATGAGCAGAGAATCTTCTTCTTGCATACGATATTGGACTTGGATTGTGTTTTCCAAAGTACAGAATTTTCCTTCTCTCATACAGTGCCCATTTCCCCCCGCAGGATCTAAATGATAATGTTTCTAACCATGTAACACAGGTACCCTAAAATTGAATAGATTTGCTTTTAAATGACACTTAGATATTGTTTCTATCCTACCTATAACCAAAGTTATTAAAATTTAACAGTAAAAAAAACTTTATGAAGACCTGTATTGCAGTGCAAAAGATAAGCAAGTTCAGCACTGCTCTTAACTGGAGAGCGAACACCATGTGTGTCAATGTCAGCCTGGAGGCCACGTGGACACAGCTCCTTCAGCACCCACTACCCCAGCCCCAACTTTCACCTGGTGAGGTTTACAACTTCCATGGAACTGGTGGGAACTGGAAAATCATGATTTCGGTCTGCAAATAGTTCCAAAGGAGATGTGATTACTCCTTTGGTATGTAGTTCATTTTTCCTGGGACAACCACCTACCAGTATGAAGCTGTGAATTCCTTGGGTGTAGAACATGTACCCACTCAAGTTGCACCCTCTTTTCCTGGAGAAAGCCGGCAACACAGATGCTTCAGGAGGAGTGTTCAGACCGGTTTCCACAGGCCTCATGGATGTTTTGGAGAGAAGTATGGTGGTGCTTATTTTTTCTGATATGGTGTTAGACAGCCTGGTGCATGTAAAATGATGCTCTTGCTATGGTCATTTGTGCGTACATGTATGTCTGTGTACAGGTGTGCGTTTGTGTGTGTGTGAGCTCACAAGTGGTCAGGAACCAGGTCTGTAGGAAAGACATGGAAGCATGCACTGTGTGCCAGGGTGGAGGCACTACACTTATAGAGAAATGAGTGAAGCTTAGTGAAGTTCAACTACATTATATAGTTGGTGTCCTATATACTGTGTGATTTAGAAAAGACTAATCCTGCCTTTGGGAAATATACTATCATGTTCTGAAGTGGTTTCGGTGGGTGTCGGGGGGCAAGGTGGGGCGAGGCCATTTCCCTGGGGACAGGAAATGGGGACTTGGCAGAGAGATCAGGGAGAACTTTCTGCTTGCCCTTGTGCACATGGACCTAGGCTCTGAGGAGGACTTATTCACTGTGTCATTGCCTGGGGGTCCAGCACCCTGGCCCCTGGAGGAATGCTGTCAGGATGGTTGGGCTGTGCAAACGCCATCTGAGAGACGGCACAGGTGTGACACCCTCTTGAGTGTGATCACCTTTTGATTTCCTTTTCGCATGCAGTAAGGCCTGGGCCGTTCCAAAGTTGTATCCTAGAGCTTCTGATGCAAGAGGGCAGAGAGCTGACCTTGACCTCGGCTGTCTCTCAAGCTCCTGTGGAGTGCATGAACTCACTGTAAGGGAGGAGTTAAGCAGAGGAGCACAGAGGCAGGAGAAGCCCAGGAAGGTGAGGGTGCCTGCAGGCTAGTAGGAGCTGGAGATGGAAGGAGCAGTGGACAGTGAAAGGGAACCGAAGAAGCTGCAGCTTGAGATGTGCACCCTGAGGGCTCTGAGGGGCTGCGAGCAGCTCTGTGTAGAAGCCCAGAGCCTGCTGGGACGGAGCCCTCCCCCTCCCCATGCCCCTTCCCCCACCCCTCCCCTCTGGACGCTGATCCCACGTGAATGATCTGAGAACTCTACTTAAACTCCCTGGGCAGAACCTGGGCTGCTGTGTGATACCAGGGAGCCGGCGTCTTCCTCTCTCACTGTGGCATTCAGGGTTCCCAGGCCCCAAGGTGACCCAGTGGGCAGACAAGCTGGATCTGATATGTTCAGATATATCCACGTGTCTTTCTCTTCAGGGAAGGGGCCTAGCGGGAAATATGAGTACCCAGTGGCAGAGGAGGCCTGGAGTGACCCTTAACACTCATCCCCTCACCTTCTGCTGGAAATAGAGAGCCAGGGACAAGGACAAAAGCCAAGGAAAGTCACAACCTGGACGCTGCTGTGCCACCTGAACTCGAAGGGTGGTTCCACGTCCAGGGCTGGCAGAAAGGCCGCAGAGGCGAGGTCAGCAGTCCTGGAAGCACTGGGCTCAGAAATGAGAGGCCAGCTTTTCCGACTCCTGGGTGGATGGGTCCCTGTGACACTGCAGTGGCGACTAATTTCCCGCACATCCGGCTGTACGTTCCCGGTTAAGGTGTCCAGGGTCTAGGGGTACACCTGTCCAAGAACCCAGGATGAATTCTCGCTTCTGGGCAAGCCCTGGCAGGGAGTTTCAGTACAGTTGGGTGGGCAGAGACCCTGAAAGTGAGCAGGGTTTTGCCAGTGAGGCAGAGGGTCTCTGAGCCAAATTTCTCTGTACATCAATATATATGTGATCTCTCTATTCGCAGACAAGCACCCCACTGACACCTAGTTTCTGTGACTTTGGGAAAAACCATTTGATAATAAGCAGCTACCAGTCATGCCCAGCAGACAGATAAAATGATGGTTAGTAGCTTAATCAACAAAGCAATGGTTGCATGTTTTAAGTCTCCAGCTCCTGATGAAATAAATTCCACTCCCAGACAACCGTGGCTTGCTCACAGGAGGCGTCTAGTGGATGCTGGGAATTCTGAGGCTTCGACGTGGTCAGTTCAACATCCCCGGCAGACAGAACACGACAGTCGGCCCGCTCACCTCTCTGCAGCGTTTCCTCCAAGTATAAAGCAGCTCAGCTTGTGTGTGTTCCTCAGACTACATCTTCACTGCCCCGGGGAGACTAACTTATCCGACAGAGCTGGGGCCAGGGGGTGTCCATTAAAGCCTTGCTCACTGAGCATCTGGGGTTGTGAAATGGCAAATCAGGAGCAAACTGTGATCCCAAGGACAGCCCCGCTGAACTTGCATGCCTGAGCGAAGCACACTTGTGTTTAGAGCCCTAAACGGCATGGCCTTGCGTTGTACCTTGCTGCATAATAAATCGTAGCCCTCACATTAACCGGTCAGGCTTCAGTGATAATCAAAGTGCAGCTGCCGGTGGGGCCCTGATCAATACAGCTTTCTATTTATAAGATTGCTACAAATGGAAGTTTTATTTAAATGAGACAATGCTGAGGAGTACACAGAAGATCGATCTGATAAAATACAGTAAAAGAGTTTAATCTGGATTTGATACCCAGCACGTGTGCATACACACACACACACACACACACACACACACACACACATACATTGACACCCACCTCCATGCTTTCCTGAGAGACAAACACGTTGTGCAGAAAGGTCAGCAGCCTTCAAACACCCGTAAGATAATCAGACTCTGAGGATGTGCTGAAGGGGGCAGGATGCTTGAGAAGAGATGAGAAGGCAGAACACACAGGTAAGGGGTTGGCCTGGGGCTTGAAGGACCCTGAGCTGCTGTCCCCTCTGTGACCGGCTGGCTGTGTGGCCATGGAGAAGCATCTCTTCTCTCTGGCATTCCATCTCTCTATCTAGAAATGAGTCCACTCAACTCTGACCCTGCATGCTTCCCCAGAAGGAACATCATTGTAAAGGAAACACCACAAAAGGAGAATTAGCCTTTTGCCGCCTTGTCCATCCCTAATTCCTATTCTCCAGACAACCAGGATCTGAGGACCTTTTGGACACAGGGAGGTGATGTTTTTAAACACCAGCCCCACCATGACTGTGCCACCTTGAGCAAGGTTGGTGGGAAGGAGATACCTATCTGGAGCTTTCTGGTAAAGACTCCCCACCCATGGCTTTGTTGAGTCTTCCCAACCAGGATGGGACAGGGGGTGGGCTTGCTACCTCCCTCCTGGGTCTCTGGTTTATCCTCCACAGGTGAGGACAGCAATGATTCTACCTGAAGAGCAGATGCGATTGTGAAAGTAGGCGGGGTCCGTGGAATGCCCTGCCCACAGCTTGGCACAAAAAACATGTCCCTGGGGCTTGGCTGTGCTCCCCGGAAGCAGGTAAGGAGGGGCACCTGAGCCGACAGGCAAGTTCAAGTTGTCAGGCTACTAATATCTAATTGCAGACATCCCAGTATCAGCCTGGCACCAACTTCCACACCCATCTGAGCAGGAAAAGTGGTCCCAGCTGCTACCATGTGAGATGCTGTGTTCTCAGTCATCACCTGCACTGAAGGAAAGATGCTGGCAGTGGCCACTGTCCCATTACCCAGGACTGTCCTGAAGCTTCTCTCTGTTCTTTACCAGTTTGATGCCACATAGTCTGCAGTGGCAAGGGAAGGCCATGCTTTATCACTGAAGCTTTCAACAAATACTCATTTCAGAATTTAGGTTTTTCTCTACAGGATGGACAGATGTTTTGTGACAGGCTGGGGAGATGCTCGTGCAGTGCAGCCTGGTGAAACCTCTTCCTCCCGGCAGAGTTGGGCTCTTTATCTGGGGCAGGGGAAGGCAAAAGCCTCAAATTTCTCTCCAGGAAGAATCCATGTGCTGCAGTCTTGGAAAATGAAGTTTATCTTTTTAATAGCATAGAGAGACTTCATCTTGCATATTAGAAGTTTACCAGGTATTAGGTAATTTCGATCATAAATTCTCTTCAAAGTGACCCATCATCTCAGTATTTATTTTTTTTTCCTCTGAAAGGATGGGAGGCATAAAAGCAAGCTTTGTAGTTTTATATCTGTCAGCTTGTCACATAAATATCTCAGTAACAACTGATCTTATCATCGTAAAACTTCCATTTGTATAGTTAGACCTGTCACGTTGGCCAGTTACATAAAAAGTCAAGCACACGCGATATTCAAGCCTTTGCTGGCCAGGCTGCCAGCCCTCATCTGGCCGACTCTGTTGGCCACAGACAGGCAAGGCATGTGCTGGGCTGGACGTGAGCTCGCATCAGAGAGAAGAGCAGCCTGAGAGACCTCGGTTCCCCACACCGGAGGGTGTTCTCTGCAAGGTTGACAGAAGGAAGTTCTTCAGGGTGATGGGCGCCTGCCTGCTTTTTCAAAGAACACCATTAGGGATCACCTTGGCAGACACAGTTCAGGTCCTTCATGATCGTGGTGGCAAATCAGGATTCAAACCCACTTGTAGTCAACTCTGTCAGGAGGTGGAGTTGGAAAATGACAAGCCTGAAAGCTGCTAGTGCCACCTGTCCTCCCGCAGTCCCTGACCCAGTTGGGGGGACAGATCCTATGTGAACACCACAGTCCATGTGGAAAGTGTGGCAGCTGAGCTTTGCATGAGAGGATGTAAGGATCCAGAAGGAGAGAGGAATCTCAGCTTTGCCAGGTGATTGGTGGGTGGGGTTGGGGACAGGAGATGAGAGGGCTTCAATGCCCTGGGACATGAAGGTTATACTTAGTTTTGGACTCAAGAGAGGACTTGACATGCATACTGATTGAATGAGACTATTTAGTTTTCCAATTAGTACTTATTGAGCACTAGGGGTATGCCAGACACTGTGCCAGGGCCAGAGGCACAGCAAGGCTCGAGGCTCACCCAGCCCTTGATATTCCAAAACGTATAGTCTAATGCGGGGTAGGGGATTAAACAAACTGTTACACAAATATCTGTTAAGCATCTCCGCTTCGAAGGGCAGTGATGAGGGCTCCATGTGAGAAGCATGTTAAAGCCTTTAACACAGTGGTCACTATAGTCTGAGCTCCTTAGGATTCCCCCTAAACCCCTATCCCAGTCTCTCTCACAGGCACATCTGCAGACACCAGCCAGCCCACCATGCCCCTGATGACACTGGAACACAAGAAGCAGAGAAAGGCTAGGACCTCCGAGCGACCAAGAAATCCTGGACATGAAGCTGAAAATGCCACCCCTCCGTCCTCCTCGGCCTTGTGGGTCCCGAAGCAGCGCCAAGCTCAGTGCTGTTGCAGCTGCGGCTTCCGTTCTCGGAGTCCATTTGGAAACATACGTTTCTTTAAAGGTAGACGTTGCCAAAATGGGCTCGGAAGATGCCACTGAACACTGAGGAATGGCAGGTGGAGCTCAGGGCTCAGGATAAGTGCTCACCTGGGAGCCAGGCCTGGACCACGAAGAGGTAGGTGAGTGAGGACTGGAGTGGCCACATTGCATTATTCTGTGACTTTTTTTTTCTTTTTTTGGCAGTACGCGGGCCTCTCACTGTTGTGGCCTCTCCCATTGCGGAGCACAGGCTCCGGACATGCAGGCTCAGCGGCCATGGCTCACGGGCCCAGCTGCTCTGCGGCATGTGGGATCCTCCCAGACCAGGGCACGAACCCGTGTCCCCTGCATTGGCAGGTGGACTCTCAACCACTGCGCCACCAGGGAAGCCCCTTTTTGTTGTTTTTATACTTTAAGAACCACCTTTTAATGGCCCCTTATTTAGGGTAAATATGCTTTGGATCCCACCCTAGGAAAACATTAATAATAGCTATCCTGCATTGAAGGACTACATGCAAAGTGCCTCATTAATATTCTTGACGGTTCTGATGTCACAGATCCCATTTTACAGGCGGGGTGCGGAGAAGAGAAACTTTTGATAGACCCAGGATTCAAACCACAGCTGCCTGATGCCTTTCCCCGATCTGTGAGGCAGTTATCGCCACCCACAGCTCTCGCTTTGTCCCTTTGTCCATCTTGGGTGGCCGTATACAGCCAGGTGCTATGTGACACGACAACACTTGTGAAACTAGGATGGGAATATATGAATTAAAGGGGAGGAAACCTGCTTTTGGCAAAAATAGAGTTCATTCTCTCCCCAGACAACATGTCTTTGCTTGTTGAGCCTGGAGTATTCCCCTTCAGCTGAACTTGTTCCTCCCTGAAGATGCAGCCTGAGTTTCCCTCCTCCAAGATGCTCTCTGATGGTCCCAGCTCTCTGGAACACCTTCTTGCTCTGGCCCAACACAGTATCTTGTTTCCTCCTCAGACACTTCCCACCCACCGCATGCATACAAGTTGCTCTCAGGTGCCTGAGCCACCTGAGAGGTGCTGCTGTGCTTTGACATCATTTGGACAAGGCTTAGGTTGGGAACATGGAGGGCACCAAGCAGAGACTTATCCACAAGACAGTTCTGGACAAGCCAGAGTTTCTGGTCAGGTTCAGAACTCACTGTAGGGAGCTGAGGCCATTGGGTGCAGGTCAGACACCCAGAGGTCCCTGGGCAACCCCCAGAAAGTCAACCAACAAGAGTGGAGTAGGAAACACAAGGTGGGCTCTGACTCCCAGCCCTGAATATACACTTGTCACCCATGACTAAAGGAAAATAGGAAAGCGAGGTCAGGATGGGAACGTGAGAGCCTCTCAGGTAGAAGAAGAGGGAAAGATGTACTTCTTAGAAGCCAACAGAGTATCCCCAAAGCGCATCCCCAAGTCCACAGCCCATGCCCCCACCAGCGTGCAGTATCTGGAAGCCCTCTCCCCTGTTTGGTGCTTCTTCCAGACATGAGGTCACATAGTGATTTCTTGGACAAGAAGACCATGTAGATGTGGTTAAGCACCAATTAGAAGAGAGACGTGGCTCACCTTATCACTTGCTTGTTCTCTGCACGATGTATGGCCTCTTAATTCCTAAGCTAATCCCTCCATTAACACCCAGGAAATTTGGGCCTTTTAATGAAAAGAAAGTCTAAAAAGAAAATAGGTCAATGGGCCTTTCAAAGGTGGTCCCAGCGAAGCCAAAGGCCTGCCTTGGTGTTTCCAGGCTTCTCAGTGTTAATAGAATTTAGATTGCAGGGAGAATTTAGATCACAGGAACGGAAAGCTCCAGCCTTTTTCACTGACCCAATTTGAGAAGTAAAAATTGATCAGCAGACCAGCTGGGCATGCAGACATAGACCACAGCATTTGCATGGGCTGTTAAGAGTGTTATTCACAGCTTCTGGTGGAGGAGCCAGGCACGTCTCTGCATCCAAAACTGCGTGCTTGTGATGGAGAAACCCCTGCCTTTCCTACCTGTGCATCAGGTCAGGGAGACAGGGCACAGCGCCCAGGTCAGGGGGACTCCAGCTGCGAAAATGCACCAGCATGAAGGAGGAGGTGTAACGTCTGTCACCTCCACTGTCTGGTTGTCCTGTCCTGGGACCTATGGAGGGAGGTGGTGATGTGGAGAGAGGAATTCCAGAATCCGCCCCCCAAGTATATACATTTTCTGAGTTGCCTCCTTCATTAACCAATAGAAAAAATTGTGTATTCCTAAGATTTTAAAAACTCAGGGCCAAACTTACATAGCATAAATGCACAGATCTTAAGTGTACAGTTTGATGAGTTTGGGCAAATGCACACATCCGTGTAACCACCAGCCCAATCAAGATATACGTTTCCATGACCCCAGAACGTTCCCTGATGCCCCTTTCCAATGACTTCCCTCCAGAAGCAACCAAAGTTCTGTCTTGATTTCTTTCCCCACAGCATAGCTTTCCCTGCTCCAGACCTCCAAACACACTAAATCATGCAGTGTGTATTCTTTTGTAACTGGCATGCATTCCTCAGCCTATTGTTTGAGATTCCTTCGTGGTATTGTGAGTATTAGTAGTTTATTTTTTTTATTGCTTAGTAATAGACCATTATATGGTTCTACCACAGCTTGTTTATCTGTTCATCTTTTGATAAGCATGGAAAAGAAAATTCAAAGCATTCAAGGGAGAAAAAAATCTATTTTAAGTCAGAATTAATAAATTCAACTACAGGTGTTTGCTCAGTGTCCGATCTCTGCCAGGCATTGTGCTTGGGCATGGTGAATGCAGCTGTGGATAGAATGATAGCATTGCCTGCCCTCATGACAGTGAGATTCTAGGTGGAGACACAGACTGTGAGCAAGTAATTAGATACATGACCAAGGTAAGTTCCATGAAGACAATACTGTTATGAAAAATAAACCAAAGATTACATTTTTAGGGCAGATACTTTGGCATAGTTATTATTATTATTAATATTTGCTTAAAATTGCTATTAAGGTCATCATCCTGATAAAAGAAACGTTTCCATCAATTTCTGATTTTCTACTTTAAAAAACACTCACTGGGTTGGGGTAAAGGGTGAAATCCAGACCTCGTGCTGCCCTTTTCATCTTTGCCCTTTGCTTTACTAAGTCTGTTTCCTCTTAGTGTATCACTTCTTGGTATCCCAGGTATATTTGTAGTTGTTCAGTAGAGAATTCCTAAAAAAAAGACTCCTGATTCTTAGAAATAAAGCCAAGAGACACATGTACAGTGGGATTTGAATTACATCCTTCTAGAACAGCAACCACTCTCTCTGTTCAAGATTCCTGATACAAGTGTTTTCAAAGGAAGCTGTTTTCTCTTTATCCACAGGAGTTCTGTCTTGAGTTTTACAGTCTGCATTGTTAAGAAAGAAAGAGGAAGAGAGAGACACAAGGAGATACTTCAGCATTCCATAATAAAGTAGTTCATGGCACAATTAAAATGATGTAGTAGAACAGTAACATGATATGCTGAATTTAAATAACTAAAGCTGAATAAGGAGGACATCAGAATTAAATGCTTGATGGAATTGACATAACAGACTCAAGATGGCCTCTCCATGTTTCAGCTGAGAGATGTGCCAGCCATTGATATTTTCCAGGCAAATTTGTTGATAGATAAAACATTTTTATAGACTTTCCATTATTCCTTGTAGCCATCAGCTTTTAATTTTCTCTTTCTAGTTAATATACTTGTGTATAATTTAAACAGAAAACTGTTCTGTTTCATCATAAAAGATTTGCCTGTTTCTTTGGTTGTGTAAATCAAGCGGACAGCACAACATTCTTGAACTTGTTTTTTAAGGCATTTGTTGACAACAACAGAAAAGAAGATCACAGATACCGCCAATAAGCGTGGACATCAATTATTTTTTAATTGTATAGGAGTACAGTACACTAATTAAAACTAGTATATCTTGCAATGCCAAAGGCAAAATTAATTATTAATTTTTATTAATATTCAGAAGTAGCACAAGGAATGCATTAATAAAGATTTGGTGGTTGTGACTGAGATCTTGTTTAGCTTTATATTTTAGAAAGGAAAAAAAAAGGTTTGCTGGCTCAATCTGAATAGCAAAGCCTGCACCGGAGTGATGATCTTTATTGAAATGGAACACACTCTCCAAAGTGGGTATTTAGTGACAGAAGATGAGATGTGGAGGAAGATTATGTGAAAACCCCCAAAGCTTGTCTATAATGGTTTGACTTGACAACTCTACATTCACCTATAAAATTGTTATTGTTACCTTAGATACTTTTGGTTATTAAATTGGATATTGTAGTTAAGCCATCTTGAGTTGACACTTAATAATTCATTTAGGAGCCATGCACAGAATATTATCCAGCTCACCAAATCCAAGTTGAACAGAATTAGTTTAGTGCGCTAAAAAGGTTTTGACAAGAACTTCTCCTTCTCTTTCCTCTCCCCTCCTTCTTTTCTTCTCTTCTCCTCCCCCTCCCTCCTCCTGTTTTTCTCTCCTTCTCTCACAGTCAGAAGAGAGTCTCTAAGCCTCCCTTGTTCCATCTGGCAAAAATAGAAGTACATTCATGGTTTTTAGACTGTAGACTTTAAGCCTACCGAGGGGCAGTCTCAAAACCACGTCGGTTGTACAATGGGCCACTCATCTGTGTTTCCTTTAGCGCAATAGATGGTCTCTCCTTTCGTGCAGCCTCTGATTAGATATCTTTCCTGTCTGTTTCTTTTAGAAGGAATTTTGCTTTTTAAATCTGTATCAAGAAAAACCTCCAACGAAACCAAAATTCTCAACCCTGCAGTGGTGGGAAGGCTGCCTGAGGAAGGGCAGGCTGTTTAGCCACAAGCTTTAAGGTTCCCTAACACACGCCATCAGCCCCAGTGGGTAAAACGATCAGAACCACATCCTCTACTGCCTACCATTTGGGGAAGGCTCTGCCTCACACAGCCCAATCCTGCATGTTCGCAAATCTTCAAGGGTGAAGGGGAGAGGAGCAGAGCGTTCACAGCTACAATGTAGCTACCAGCAGCAGTAGGCAAAACTGTATGGTGCAGCATATGCACAGTTCATGCCTTCCCTTCACACCTCGGGATGCAACACGACTCCCCGGCAGGCTCAAGCTGTCACCACTCCCATGGGAATGCAGCTCTCTGAAGAATACTTCTTCTACCTGATAGTCCACCTTCCATAACACTGCCCCTGGGAAACAGCATTCAGCCAGCCTGAGAAGGATGTATCCCTGCAGATGTGTTGGAAAATCGCCTTTGTAAAAATCAGAGGAAAAGTAGATCTGACTTCACACTGGCAACCTCTGGCTAGACTCGCGTGCCCTGGGGTAGAGGTGGCCATGCCTTCAGAATCAGCACGGAATCCCAATAAATGCCTCGCCATGTTGGTTCGTTTCACACCACTGGAGTCCAGTGGGAGATGAAGGAGGCTGACTTTATCAGAGCTGGTGTGGGCTGTATCAGCTGCCTCCAGGCGATGCCAAAGGTAACTGTGTGGTCCTAGGCCCTGACTCCTAGGAACCCGGATCCTTAGTGACCCATATCAAGAGAGAGCATTGTCTTCACTTGTTTGTTTTCATTCCTCCAAAACCACATGGAAGAATATCACAGCGTATGTATGACAGTTATTAGTGAGACATTACGATGAACTGGTTTTTTAAAAAGGTGACTTTTTAAAAAAATTAATTCAAACAACAAGCAGTTATTGAGCATTTACACAATTCTGGGGGCTTTGCCAGGCTGTAGGAATTGACAATGAACTGAGAAGGTAAGTATATCAGTTAGCTATTGCTGTGTAACAGAGAATTCCAAAATTCAGGGACTTAATTATTATTACCAACCATGTATGTGGGTTAGCTGGGGTCTGGCTGATCTAGAATAGGCTTGACTACACAGCTCTGCTAGTAAATGTTTTTCTCTCTACTACTGCTCACCTTGTCCTAGCTCTTCCATGCAGTAGCTCTGTGACCCTCCTGTAAGCTACTTACTCTCTCTAAACCTCATCTGCAACATGCAGATGAAAAGAGACCCCATTCCTTTTGGATGGTTGTGAACATCAGTGAGATCTAGTCAATGGGAAGCCCTTAGCACAGTGCATGGCACATGGGAAGCATGCAGTACAGATTGGCTATTATTTTCATTATCAATCTAGTGCACATACTGTTCTGGCAGAGAACCAAGCTGCATCCTCCCTTTTTACAGATGTCAGTCCTCTTCATCATGGCCTTTTAGTTTTGCTTACAGCTATGTGACATATTTGGGGGAAGATTTGTTTTCTTAAATCATGTTTATATGTTACTGAGGCTTTGTTTACTGGATTAGGGGCAGGTTGAGGGCATTAGGGTACATGTCTGTAGAAATGGGCTGAGGAGAGAAAAGTTTGGAGGGAGTTGTTTGGGACACACAAAGGTGGGAGCTGACCCAAGAATCTGGCTTCAAAGTAAAATGGAGGACTACTTCACTGAGAAGAGGGGCAGCCCCCAAGTGGAGCTGGGTAAGGTTTCTTCTCTCAGATCCTAGAGTCGTACAAGTCCTTGACAGCATTGTCCTCATTACATCAAGAGCTTGTGGCAGGAGGATCTCTGGTACCCAACACGAAAACCCTGAGTGTGTCATGTTGGCTGTGGCTGTGCTGAGAGCACAGAACCTCAGAAGTTGCCCAGCTGTTGGAAATCAGATGTTGTCTAAGGGAGTTTGTTATGCTGGCTCTGAACTGCTCACCCTCAGCAGGAGCCAGGCAAGCTCTTTTCACCAGCAGGGAAGAGTTATCCTCTCGGGTTTTTTGTGCCGCCTGTAGAGAGAGGACAGGTCCTGAAGCTGCCTAAACTCCTCTGGTTCAAGCACCTGTGTTTAAGCAGAGCATGAGACGGTGTCTTGTGTGGTGAGAGAGCTTCACAGTCATGGAAGGCCTGAACCAGTCTTCTGGTCAGTGAACATGAAACTGGGACCACAGTTTTTTTATTTTTTTCAAACTGTCAAACTATTCCACTTTAGATATGTACTTACACACAAATTCCCATTTTATTTTTGTCAAAACCCAGTTTACTTGTCACCTCATCTGGAAAGTCTCCCCCAATAATCCTACTGGTCTCCTCCACGTCCAGTTCCATCCCTTGTTCATGTCTCCGTGGCATCACTCAACCTTGTGATTCTGGGTGAATTCATCATACTCTTGACTAGAGGCCTTCGGGCAACCTGAGACAGCATCAGCCTCCTTCTGTATTCTCACTGTCTGGTACAGGCACTGGCTCTAAGACAGTTTTCAGAAAATGTGAGAATGAGCTGAAATAACCCATTCATTACAGGTCATTGTGTCATTGGGTCAATCATTGGATTGGATCAACTACTAAATAAGTTAACCACCTGGTTAGAACAAGTTGACTAGTCCTAGAGTCTTATATACAGTGAGAGCAGATTCAGACTAAGAGTTGAGAAGGCAACTCTGCTCCATGTAAGGGCATGAGAGGAGCCTCATGTATGCATTCAGCAAACAATTATTGATCATCTATATGGGCTAGGCTCTGTTATAGGCACTGGTGATAGATTTATCACTAATACGAGTGTCACTAGGCACTAATATATAGGTACATCAGTGAACAAAATAGATAAAATTCCCTGTTCTCATGAAGCTCATATTCTAACTGCAGGGAGATAGGCCAAAAAGAAATTATCAGGCAGGTCATCTGATGTTAAAGGTTATAAGAAAAATAAAGCAAGGAGGGATTATAGAGAGTGCCGGCATGTGGGGGCAGGATACTATGACATTAAATAGACGGTTAAAGAGACTTCGCATAGACTGTGGCCTTTGAGCAAAAGAAAAAGGAGTGAAGGAATTGGCCACACAGGTAACTGGGGGAAGAACATTTCAAGTGGGAGCAAAAACATATGGAAATGCTACAAGAAATATTAAAGAAAGCTTTTTTGGGTAGAAAGAAAATAACACCAAACAGAAACTCCAATTTATAAAAAAGTGATGAGGAAGCACCAGAAATGGTAAATAGATGAGCAATTATACAATAGTTTTTTAAAAAAGATAACGTTTTAAGGATGGAGATAAATATACAGATACAGATATAGATACAGACACAGACACAAACATAAATATAGATATAGATAACAGTGTAGTTAATAATATCTGCAGAATTAAAATTCAAGGTCACAGTAGCACAAAGGATGGGAAGATGGGAAGGGAAAAGTGGACATATAGTATTCTAAGTTCTTAAATTATACATAAAGTGGCATAATATAATTTGAAAGTAGCCTATAAAAAGGTAAAAATACACTTGGAAAACCATGAGTAATTAAAACAAATGGGACAAAAAGGTATACCTAATATGCCCAAAGTAGAAATAAAATGGAATATTAAAAAATGCTTAATAGATTGGAAAGAAGATAGGAAAAGAGAAAAAAAAAAGCAAAGATGGGAGAAAATATAAAACAAATAGCAAAATGGTAGACATAAATTCTACCATATTAATAATTACATTAAATGTAAATGCCCTAACATACCAGTTAAAACCCAGAGATTATTAGATGATGAAAAAACAAGACTCAAATATATGATAAATATTTCCATATGGAATTGCTTCCTTGCATTTTAGGGAAATTTATATATTTCTCCAAATTATGAGTCTGATAAATATCAGTCAAGAAATTTGGAAAACAGGAAAGTTATAAATCTTGAGTGCAAATTAAAGCTTCACAATAAATATAGAGACGTTACTGGTTCTAAGGAATCTACTGATGTCATCCCAAAAGCAAGAGTAGGAAACACTGACATGTAGAGTCTAAAGCTAAGATGAACATTTACAAGAACCAGGGAAGGAGCAGGTAAGAGAGAGAGAAGCAGGCTGTTGTCATGTTGTAAATTTGTGATTATGGCCCTGTCTTTTAATAGTGAATCATTCTTGCAAATATAATAACTATTAATAAGTTTATAAAGCATACTTTATGTAAATCCTATGAGTGGTATTTCAAGAAATACAAGTTTTGAATTCAAAATAAGTCCTTAAATTGGTATTTTTAGCACATGGGCCAGTGCAGTGCTATATACATTGCTTGATAGGTGATTCAAATTAACATTATATGAATACTATCCCATAATGTTCACTAGCATATTCCAATGGCTTAATAATCACTATAGGCTATAGTTCTTTGTAAGTACTTTTAATAGGATAAATACAAATAACAGAATATGTGAATATTGTATAATACTCTAAAATAAAATTGGAAACTGATATAAAATCTGAATATTACCAATTTCAATGACAAAACAAAAATCAAGGCAAGCTGACAAAATATTTTTATTGTTAAAAAGGAAATAATTTTGTATGAAGGAATACGTTCCCTAAAGCCCACTTTGCAGATGCTTTCAGATGCACTTTTAACAATTCAACCAACATTAATGAAAAAAATGAAAGAAAATTTTCT
Source organism: Aethalodelphis obliquidens (assembly GCF_003676395.1). Taxonomy (NCBI): domain Eukaryota; kingdom Metazoa; phylum Chordata; class Mammalia; order Artiodactyla; family Delphinidae; genus Aethalodelphis; species Aethalodelphis obliquidens. The sequence continues at coordinate 2,430,324 of NW_020837987.1, read as the reverse complement.
ACATTTGTAATATTTGTCATGAAAAAAAGGTAAATACTAGTGCACAGGGGCTTTGTGTTCTTACCATTTTTTTTAAGAATGATACTTTTTTTATTGAACACAGCTATTAACTTTATTATTACTGGTTTAATCATATCTTTTTGATGGAAGCAGAAATGCAAACGAAGGCATTGAAAAATGACAAATAATGATATTTCAATAGTTGCAATAGTAAGAACTGGATTTATGAATCTTTTAACATTTTCCCCATGTACATCAATTGGTTAAGTATAAACTTAAATAGTATTCTATTAATTCTTTAAATATATTTGAATGACAATTTTTAAACAATGATAACTTTTAAATTTTATGGTATTATTTTGTTTTCTTTTTCAAATTTATATATATATATATATATATATTTTTTTTTTTTTTTGCGGTACGCGGGCCTCTCACTGTTGTGGCCTCTCCCGTTGTGGAGCACAGGCTCCGGACATGCAGGCTTAGCGGCCATGGCTCATGGGCCCAGCTGCTCTGCGGCATGTGGGATCTTCCCGGACCGGGGCATGAACCCGTGTCCCCTCGCATCGGCAGGCAGACTCTCAACCACTGTGCCACCAGGGAAGCCCCAAATTTATAAATTTTATATGACATTTATTTTGTGTTAATGTTTCCTTTTCAAATGGAGATTATTTCTACATGTTATTGAAAAATATATGTATAAATGTGTACTTCACCAAAAAAAAAAAAGAAACAAACAAGCAAAAAAAAAACAGTGTAATGAAAAATATTGGATAGCTGATTTAAGAAATATCCAAGAATTCCTTGGAATTCTATTTTTTGTTCCTGAGTATCAAAGATTAATATCTACCTATAAGAAACCTACTTTAAAAATAAAGACACAAATAGCTTAAAAGAAAGAGCTAGAAAAAGGTATGTTATGCAGAAACTAATTATAAGGAGACTTACATAGGACTAAATTAAAAGACAAAGTAGACTTCTGTGCAAGAATATTACCAGAGATAGAGACATTTTTTAAGGATACAATGCTCAAATCTTCAAAAAACACAACAAACATGTATGTACCTAAAAATATATCTTCAAAGTACATAAAGCAAATAATTGTTGAATTAAAAGGAAAAAAGACAAATACAAAATATAATTGAAGATTTCAACACTCCTCTCTCAGTAACTGACAGAACAAGTTTAAAATCTATAAGGATACAGAAATCTTTATTAACTCTGTCAATCAATAGGAGTTAATCCGTATTTATTGAATATTTCACCCAATGATAGCAAAATACAATTTTTTTTCAATTGCACATAGAACATTCACCAAGATAGATAACATGCTGAGTGATTTTTAAAATGTGAATACATTTGAAAGGACTGGAATCAGACAGGATATATTCCTAATATAATAGGAATCAATAATAAGATATCTGAAAAATTTCCAAACATTTGGAAAAAATGTCTCTGAGAAACTTGTGGATCAAAAAAGAAATCAAGGCTTCCCTGGTGGCGCAGTGGTTGAGGGTCCGCCTGCCGATGTGGGGGATGCGGGTTCGTGCCCCGGTTCGGGAGGGTCCCACATGCCGCGGAGCGGCTTGGGCCTATGGGCCATGGCCACTGGGCCTGCGCGTCTGGAGCCTGTGCTCCGTGGTGGGAGAGGCCACAGCAGAGAGAGGCCCACGTACCGCAAAAAAAAAAAAAAAAAAAAAAAAAGAAAGAAATCAAAAGAGAAAAATCAAAAATAGTTAGAACTGAATGGATATGAAAACACAACATACTGCATTTATCAGTTGTAGCTAAAGCAATTATTTACAGGAAAATGTATAGCCATTAATTCTTATTTTATGGAGAAAAAGGATCTAAAATAAGAGAAGGAGCTAGGAAAAAAGCAGACTAAACCCAAATAGGTAGTAAACATGAAATAATAAAGAACAGAAATCAATAAAAAAAAAGAAATTTACAAACTTTAGAAAAAAAATCAATAAAACCAAAAGATGTTCTTTGACTATATGAATAAAATCATCAATCTTCTAGATAGAACAATAAAGCTAAAAAAGAAGACACAGATGGACAGTAATAAGAATTAAATAATAGGAATGAAAGCAGGGGCATCACAGAGATCCCATAGACATTTAAAAAATAATAAAGGAAATATTATACCAATTTAATGTAAATAATTTCAGCAATTTAGAAGAAATGCAAGACATTAAAAGATATAAATCACCAAAATAGACACAAGAAGAAATAGAGGGTGGGAGGAATTGGGAGATTGGGGTTGACACATATACACTACTGATACTATGTATAAAAGAAGTAATTAATGAGAACATACTGTATAGCACAGGGAACTCTACTTAATGACCTAAATGGGAAGGAAATCCTAAAAAAGAGGGGATATATGTATATGTACAGCTGATTCATCTTGCTGTACAGTAGAAACTAACACAACATTGTAAAGCAATTATGCTCCAATAAAAATTAATTTAATAAAAAGAAGAAATAGAGGATTTTAAAAGCTCTCTATATATGAAACACAACAACAACAACAAAAAATGGAATTAAATAACTTCTCACAATGAAAACAAGTCCAGATGGCCTCACTGGTAAAGTAAATCAGGCATTTAAAGACATAGCACCGCATCTTACATGGGAGCTAAGTTCTAATATCCCCCATCAGGATTCTTGTCTTCAAGAGTTAGAAGTAAAATCAGAATAATACAAAACCAAAAAAAAAATTACTAAAAGGATTTTGAGAAACCTTTATATCCAGCAGCACTGTAGAGCTGGTTTTAAGGATTGTGCGACTGGAAAGGTAGCCCCAATCACTCCACAGACGCACTGTGGTCACAACTGCTGAGCCCAGACCTTACCGCTAATACTGCCAACACCACAGACCCTACACATCCATCCCTCATGTTGTCACTACACTACTGGTCTTCAGGAAATAAGGTGTGGACACTTGTTGCTACCACCAATCAATCAATCTAGAATGATTACACACAGTCCCCACTTCATGGTTTCATTAAGGTTTAATCCACGGACTCATGTCCCTGTGCCCTATTTGCAAAAGAAGTTAGGAAAATAGCTTGTCTTTTCAATCTCTATGGAGGCAGGCAGGCTCTGTCTCATAAACGTGAGGAAGAGCTCAAATGTAGAAAGGGACATCAGATGCTGGGGAAATTGTAACACCACGTGCTCAATAAGGCATATAAGCAAGACGAAAAACGTCTAATTCAAATTTCCTTTAAAAGTCCCTTAAATCATTCAGTTGTACGTCCGTGTACAAATACGCGTTTTCAGTAAGTCCAGGAGGGCCATTTTTTTCCACCAGTGTTGGAATAAGTTGTTGCTATGTTAGTTAAGCAGCAGATGATGTAACTGGATTGCATTGAGGTCATCTAAGTTTTTAAATATATATTTATTTATTTTAAAACCCTAGACATATACTACAGTAGTGAATGCTCACACTACAACAAACTGAAGGGATGGCAAACACTCCCAGACTCTCTATTTAAATTATTACTTTTCTTTTTCCTTCTTCTTTTTTTTTTTTTTTGCGGTACGCGGGCCTCTCACTGTGGGGCCTCTCCCGTTGCGGAGCACGGGCTCCGGACGCGCAGGCTCAGTGGCCATGGCTCACGGGCCCAGCCGCTCCGCGGCATGTGAGACCTTCCTGGACCGGGGCATGAACCCGTGTGCCCTGCATCGGCAGGCGGACTCTCAACCACTGCGCCACCAGGGAAGCCCCCTCTTTTTCCTTCTTTTTATCCTCTGCACCAACCGCCTCCCAGTCCTATTCCTTTCCTCCTCCTCCTTCTCTTCAGCAAAGAATCCCATCAGTTGCTTATATGATGGAGCCTGGATGTTTTGCTGCATCTCCCTGACAGCAGGAGCAGAAATTTGATCAACACTTTCTTACCTCACTCTCTTACATCAAACTCAGGGGGAAAAAAAAAGTTGACCTTTTTCTTTTACAGATGAGCAAGCTGACATCCAAAGAGGGACAGGACTCATCTGAGATAACAGAACATGGCTGTGGCCATCAGTACTAGAACCCGGACTGCCTACTCACACATTTTCTTGTATATACTTTCTCACTTTCAAGAGCCCAGACTTTGAGACTGGAGGCTGGACTCTTGGCATTAAGAGTTGCACAAAGCCATTGTTCTGAACTTATTTCCTGCTTCCCAACACTGTGATAAGAATATCCTAGAAACTGGATTTTTCTATAAAAAAACCTTTCTCCATGTGGACTGTATACATTCTGCCTCAAATTCTCTTTGGCAGTTTCACAATTTAAAAATACTTGAGCATCTCTTGAACGTTGTTTCTCCACCTCATTGTAAGACTGTACTTTTCACTTGTGTTCGCTCCAGGAATGCCTTCCCTCCCTGCTGGAGCCGCCGCCTCTCCGAACTCCTGATTTTCTCCATGCCTACTTTCCATTGGCAGCATCTTTTCTGAGCCCATGCTTGAATTTATTCTCTTCAAATGAACTCCAAAAGTGTGAAGAACTTAAACTTCTTTCTTCATGCTCTTTACAAACCCTCAATTAGATTCAAGTATGAAAACCTAAATCCAAAACATCTGGAAAATAATCCCTAGTCCTGCTTCCCTGGAAAATAGATATACCAGCTGGACCACAACTCCATGAGAGACTTATGTGGATTAGATGTGAGAAAAAAAAAAAAAAAAAAAAAGGCATGTGGAATGATCTGGAGGTTGATCTAAATAATGATTAGAAATTTCTGACCCTACACTGCCTTCTTTTTATCTTCCGGGACCCCAGAGCAGAGGGTTGAGATCATTGTAATCCTCAATTTACAGCATATTTTTACCATTCATCTATGCAAAACCTACCTTTTGATTTGTCTATTTATTTATTCTCTTTAACCCCATTCCCTTACCCCATAGACAACCACTGCAGTACGTTTAATGCTATTTGTTCTTTAGTCTCCATTCTAGACAAGTGCATATTGTTGTCAGTGTATTTTAATTTATATAAATGTTAAGATCCATATTGCTATGTGTACCTATAATCCATTGCTTTGAATTACTTCACATCTCTATATTTTATCCATCTTCCCAAGACTAGACATACAGGCTCCCAACTCCTGCCCCTGCAACTAATGCTGTGACCAATACCCTTGTGTCCTTTGGAAGGTGGGTCCATTGCTAGGATTCCTGGATTGTAGGGTACAGTGGTTGCTAGAGTAGGCCACCCAGATAGCCTATTCAGGACCAATGGAGTCCCAGCTGCTAGGAGGGTTGGCTGCCCTCTCCACTGAGTCCCTCCCCAGGGGACTAAGAGAGCTGCCTCACTCAAGGTCCAGGGCCATCCCAGGTCTGGAGCTCCCTGTAGAATAATGTGACAGGTGAGGTCTCTGTGGTGACTGCATTCCAGTTCAACCTCTCTTATCAATTTCACTCCCCAGGACATTGATTCTGAGCATGCTTTTCAGGAAATTCCCAGCATGCACTGAGCACTCTCAGCATCTATTTGCCAGGGAACTGAACTGAGTTGTGGGCGGTATGTACATTTAATAGGACTAAGTAGTCATGGACGCACCAGCACAGCATAAGTGTCTTGTATTCCCTCATCCCTGCAAACACTGGGGATTTTCTAGCAGTCCAATTTTTGTCAATGCATTAGGTAGAAAAAGGTATCTTCTTTGTTTGAATTTGCATATCTCTGATAACTAAAGATTTTCAGTCTCTCCTTTTATACTTTTCAGCTTTTGGAGATTCCTCTTCTGTAAACTGCCTGAACATAGAATTTGACCATTTTCTCTTGGGGTTACTGTCTAGGTATTCAACCCTTCTCAGTGTAAAATATTACAAAATTTTCTCCCATTCTGTCCTTGGTTCATTAACTTATCTGAGGTGTCCTCCAGTGAACCAAAAGCCTTCAATTAAAAAAAATTTTTTTTAATATTTATGTATTTATTTGGTTGCACCTGGTCTTAGTTGCCACAGGTGGGCTCCTTAGTTGTGGCTCCAGGGCTCCTTAGTTGTGGCATGCACACTCTTAGTTGCAGCATGCATGTGGGACCTAGTTCCCTGACCAGGGATTGAACCCGTTCCCCCTGCATTGGGAGCATGGAGTCTTACCTACTGTGCCACCAGGGAAGTCCCCCAGAGGCCTTCAATTTTGAAGTGAGCAAATCTGTCAGATATTGTTGCCTATCTTTTGAGTTTTTCAAATTTTGTTTAGAAAATACTCTCTCCCTATGTCACAGCAATATTATATTTTCTTCTAATAATTATTTATTTTTACCATTCATATTCACACCTCACCTTTTCACATTTTAACCCATGTGGAGTCCATTTAAGTGTGATATTAAGTAGGTATCTTATTTTATATTTCTCTGTGGAGTGATCTAGTTTTCTCAGAAACACCTACTAGGGCTTCCCTGGTGGCGCAGTGGTTGAGAGTCCGCCTGCCGATGCAGGGGACATGGGTTCGTGCCCTGGTCTGGGAAGATCCCACATGCCGTGGAGCGGCTGGGCCCATGAGCCATGGCCGCTGAGCCTGTGCGTCCGGAGCCTGTGCTCTGCAACGGGAGAGGCCACAACAGTGAGAGGCCTGCGCACCGCAAAAAACAAACAAAAACAAACAAACAAACAAACAAAATACCTACTAACAAATGTAGCCTCTCTCTTTAGATCTGTGATACTATCTGCCCACTGGTCTATTTACTCTTTGCCAATACCACACTGTTTATACTGCTATGACTTTTCAATATGACTTTACATTTGGTACAACAATTCTTAAGTCTTTAATCTCCTTTTTGTTACTGAATTAGCTATTTTATATCTTTATTTCACTGAATTTTAGACTAATTTTAAAGTAAATTTAAATTTTAGAGCAAATTTGTCAATTTTCTCAAAAATCCAACTGCAATTTATGTTTGAATTGAATGAAATTTAGGTACAGGAGAATTGGCATGCTTGAATGTGACCATGTTTATCATATTATAACATTATCATCAGAGTTTTTGAAGTATTATTTCTGTAAACTTGATGTGTTGTGGCCATTGTGAGTGATATTTTATTTCTTTAATTATATTTCCTGGTTGGTTACAGTTGATAAAATGAAATACTATTGATTTTTGTAGTTTGGTGGTCTATCCAGCTATCTCGCTGAAATTTCCTATTAATTCTGTTGATTATGGATGTTTTTTTAATGTGTTTGTTTGGTAGATGAGCGTATCAACTGCAAATGATGATGGTTTAAACCATCACCTTCCAATCTATAGTCTTCTCACTGATCTCTCTTCCAATTACCAGCATCATGGAAAACTAATAGCTTATTCCAATTTATTTTCCTCAATACTAAGGAAAAGAAGTTGCCTTTCATTCTTAGTTCGCAAAAGAGTTTGAGCTATAACTACATGTTAATACTTGCTTTAACCAAAAAGTGCAGGATGCATTGAGGGGTCTCTTTCAGTCCTTCCCCTGACCCCCTTGGCAAAACTTTCTGTTCCAGTGACTATTTCCGGGCACTCCATGGCATTAGCTCCCAGTTACAAGCCTAGGGCTTAGGAGCCCTCCCGTGCTTCCATTCCTCTCATGCGTTTCTGCCATCACCATAAGAAGAACACAGCTGGACCAATGAGGATGAGAGACTTGTGGAGCCCAGTTGCCCCAGTTAGGTCCAGCCCAGGTCAGTTGAGTCCAGCTGACTTGTAGATGCAGGAGTGGAGCCAGTTCAGCCTAGGTCAGTGAAGCTGACCAGTCAAGATCAGTCAACCCCACAGATGTGTGAGCTCAATAAAGGCTTATTGCTATATGCACGGAAATTATGTGGTTTTTAGTCACACTGCAGTTGCCGACTGCAAAGTGTCACATATCAGTGCTCTCTCTAGTCACCATCCCAGGTAAAAATTCCAGCCAAAAAGAGGAAGCCCAAACCCCTGCTCACCAAAGCCCCTGGCCCGCCCCCACAGTTACGCTGCCCGCATGCAGTGAAGGCACCATTGTCTCACAAACACAGGTTAGAAATACTTCTGGTGGCTCCTTGGGGCCTCCTTGGGTCACTTCCCCAGGATGTAGGCATGGCTGAGTTCCCCAGGGGCCCCAGGAAACCCTGATAACTGGACCCCAAACTCCTCCCTAATAAAAAGGAACCCCAAATAATCCAAATATGTCCTGTGCCTCCACAACTCTTTGGAATCATAAATGGTTGTATGAACAGCCCTCACTTGAGACCCCCAAGAACAAAAAGAGCAGTTTGGGGAAAGGCCCCAGACTGTGTACATTTTTGGTATCAAAGTAGGATTTGTCAACCATTTATTCTCCTTCAACTTTGGCAAGTGGCATTGTTGCCAGGGGGTGTCGTCAGAACCTGCAACTGCCAGGTTGGCGAGCCCAGCCAGCATCCTTGGTCGGGGATCTTGTTTTGCTTTTTTTTTTAAACTAATTCTTATTGTTGTCCACTTCACAATTTTGCTGCTGCACTGTAGACCCTAGTATCAATTTTACTTGAAAATGCTGCAAAAACAAAAAGGTAATGCCACTTCCCACACTGTTTCAAAAGGTTTTTAAGTGGAAAAAGGTATTTAGTATTTTTAATAAGCATCTTCAATACTATTGAGTTGGTTTCTTTGTTCATATCACAAGATTAATTATGCTGTCAGACACTTTCAAGGCCTGCTTAACAAAGATTCAGTGATATAATGGTTTGCTTTGCACTGCCTTTTTTCTGCATAGCAATCACAATCAGCATTAGACAATTTAAAACCCTTTCACCAGCCGGAAGTTCTGAAGAGCCTTTTAATCAACAAAAGTAATTTTGCAAACAACTAGATACAGCATTTTTCATATTAACTAACTTGCATTTAAACTCTGCAGGCTTGATTCTTCCTTGGTCTCTGATTCCAGGAAACTAGGTTATTCCGATGGCCTAGAATTTAAAAGTGGGGATCACAACACACTGTCTGCTATGGGAACCCCCCAGTTTTCACGTCCCATTATTCTACTCTGCTTATTAAAAAGATAGCACTGGTGCGCAAATGTAATTCATTTGTTTTAATGATCTCTTAATATACATATCTTGTCTAATCAGGTAAACTTTTTTTTTTAATTTGTTTGTCCAGAGAGCTTCATCTTGCTATTTTTTGACAACGACAATTTGTGTTAGTTTGTTGTGGTTTTATATAATTATTATTATTTTTTAATTTGCTTGATTTTTATTTATTTTATTTGTGTCTCCCTGGAATGAGAATATTCCACTAGCATCACTTTCAAGAATTCAACTTTTTTTGAGATTGGCAATAATTCAGTTGAAGCCTGAGTCCCCTGCTCACACAGAGGCTGCCCCACACAAAACTAAACGTTGTGAGGTTTGGTACTTGAAGGATGGTTTCTTTGGGAGCCCTAGCAGGGAGACACACTTAGCTTTCTTTTTTTCTTTTTTTTTTTAATCAGGCACGTTTTTTTTAAAATGAAACTAACCTGTTAATGACACCTTTAAAACATTCATTTAAATAAAAAAAAAGAGGCGGAAAGGAAGGCCCCAGCTGCAGTGCTGATGTGTAGTATGTACACAGTGGCTATGTGTAGTAATTAGCGACTGCAGCGGTAATGCCCACCCCCCAAACCCCCGTGTGTTTGACACTATTTCAACCCTGGTGAGAAGTGACCCTGGGATCTGGAGCCACAGGGCACAAGGAGCAAGTCCTGTCACAAGAAATAACAGGGTCAGGAGACGCAACTAATGAAGTCATAGCAACTGGTGCACAGAGCCAATCAGAAGAGGCGCCAATCTGTAAATGAGGATATAATTAGCAGAAAAAATAACATGCTTTGGTTGAATTCGAGGGGAGCCTGTAATGACTGGATATTGAGAAAGATTCCAAAAGATTAGTGCAAACATTATGCAACAAAGAATACCTAATTAGGGGAAAAAAGTGAATATGCCTTAATTAGAGGGAAATGCATGATTGAAAGACGTGGAGCTGTCTTTTAATATGAATGTAGTAATGAAGGTTAGTGCGTATAGCTCCTGGTTCGGCTGAGCAGAGCGCTCTGTGAATTAGTGGGAGCGGCACACACATCTCTTTGCAGATGGCGCTTTGTACAGGGATGCTCACAGAGGCCCCGGGCGGGTGGCCCCCCATCGAGTGGAGGGTATGAAGTGCCCACAGCGCAGGCAGCTAGCTGGTCGTCTTGACCCCAGAAGCCTCCTGCCTCCTAGTACATGAGCACCCCCATGACTTGTCATGGAGCTTAAAATGCAGAAAACAAATCATTAAAAGTGCAAAAAATTATGTCCACACGTCAGCACCTAGGAACCTTTGATGGTTTCCTTTCAGGTGTATAACTGGCAAGGTGCGGGTTTTGTTTAGGGAATTAAAACAGAGTCATCCTCCTCCCAGACCAACGGATCCAAGCAGGTCCCTTTTGTCACCCCAGCAGGGCCCCGGGAATTTTTATGATCCTTGACAATGAGAAAAGAATGCTACCAGCTTCCCTTTCTTCACTACAGCAGACATTTCAGGATACAAGCAGCTACTGATTTTTCCTCTAAAAGACAAACTACATGTTGTTTTAGTTTCTCTCTTTTTCCCTTTTCTCCAAACTGTTCTGAGTATTGATTTTCATTTATTTTACACGATTCTTAATTGTCATCATTAGCTATCTATGCCACATCCCCCTGCTTAAATATAACCTGTCAATTTTGTGGCATATTTATAGATTAATTTAAATGTGTTTTTAAATTTATGACTGCATACCTTTGGTATGTTTGTAACATTAACATACTTATGGTACAGAATTTTTTAATTAAAACTATTCATCAAAGAAAGTCCAGGTAGCGAGTATCTCCTTGTGTGCAGTGGGGGTTCTATAGCGGCCAGAGCAAGCAAAATAATAGGTCAATTAAAAGAAATCTAAAGATAGCGTTTGCAAAGACCCAATTGTTTAATGAGCATTTGCCAACTGATCCCCTCAGATTAAATTATGAACTTGTGTTTTTTAGTTATAGGCATCAGCGCTGCATGTGGCAGAAGCGGGAATAAAGAGGCAGAGGAAGACAACTGCTCTTGCCCCGCTGCCTGCACACAGGGGCTTTGCTTCTTGTGGTCTGGCTGGCAGGGCAACAGACACCACCTTCTGGAAATTGACACCCCGAACTGCAGTAAAGTTAGCCCTTCCTTGTATCCGGGTGCCTCTGGTCTGCACGGCCATACCAGCTTTGTTCGGACCGCTAAAACCCACAGTCTCGCCCTGCCTGGCAGGCTTCTCCTTGAGGACCTGCTCTGGGAGGTGAGGACGCGGGTCTGCTGCTACGGAACGGACTTTCTTACGGCACTCACTGGCTAGACAAAAATCTCTTCTGTTCTTTGCCCATGTGTGTTCCTTATTCACTTTGTCGAACTGTCAGCTGCCTGGAGAATAGGAGAACCGTCTGAAACAAACAGTGTCCTTAGCGGATGCTTTCCCAGGGACGCTGCTGTGGCTGCTTCTGAACGGGAGCACAGGCCTGAAAGGCCAGTCTGAGGAAGCAAACACGTGATTAATGGAGTCGGAAAGCCAAATGGCACCCCAAAAGGCAGCTGTGGGGCTCTGTGTCAAAGTCTTGGAAATAACCAGACCCTCTGGGGCTCTCTGACCAGGAATGGGTAAAAAGAAAGGCTCAGTGTCATCCGACTTGGCCAGGCAGGTCAAAGCATATACTTGATGCTGGTTTTTTGAAATTCCTCAATCTTCCTGTCATACTCTTCTTTGGGTGTGCCTTAATTTTTAGTATTTTCCAACAGTTTTTAAAAATAATTAGTAGATAATGGACCCCAGATCTCAGTAATAAGTTTCACATTTCCTACACTTTAAAAATAACATTTCCTAAAAGCAAATGGAATGGTTTTCATCAGTATCCCTATTTTCATAATATTTAATCAGTATTTTTCTATTTATTGTTCCTTACAACTTTTAAATCCACCTTCTTGCTTAGATTATCTCAGACCCAACCCATATGAGAATGTTGCTTACAACCAGGATATGAGTCTTTAAATTAGCAAATTATTTGTGATATTTTAAACAGATATGGAATGAATAAAATTGACTTACATCCTATTGTTATTTTTACTTTTAGTATCCAGCTGACTTTTGGGGTGGAAATGTTAGTGATAGGGCTAATTTTCAGTCCCTAAATAAACAGCCTCAACAATGAAATGCTTTTCACAGTGTTCTAACATGAATTAGATCGTGTCAAATTTATTTCGAATCAGATATTAGAAAAATGAGTCGCTTCTATAAATTTGCCAGTTGGACACAGGGCAGCTGGGAGATTGCCCATTTGGCTTCTCCACCAGGCTAGGTGATGCTCCGGGGGCATCTGGGGAGCGGAATCAGCCTATACGTAAGTGGGTGGCCAATAGGAAAGCTGGTTCGTGCACATCCCGCCATTCACTCCCTGATTTATTTCCAATGTGAGCTTTTATCAAAATGTCCCCACTGACAAGAGTAGGGGCAAAGGCAGATAATAATAGAGATAGCTAATGGAGCAGGGTTGCATTGGAATTGGACCAAATCCTCCTTTTACCCGACTTTGAATGCTAAATGAATCACTCAGATTTATATGGAGGTGGGCTCCAGAAGGTCCGCATCAGGGCAAAATAGGGTTACAATTCAATAAAACGCGTGGCAATGCTTTATTGACTAATGAACCCACCGTGCCGCCAACTGCTGTATTTTACTGTTGTCGACCATAACTGCCTGGCAATTACACTGTGAGTGTTTGCTAAAGACGTGCCTGTCTTTTCCCCAGATCTGGAAGCAGGTTCAGCGAAGGGAAGCTCTGGAGGAAGTAGGTCACACACCTTTCCCAAGTCTTCCGGGAATAGAAGCCAGACACCGATGATAACATTGCAAACAAGGTGATGCTGCTATTTTTAAATAAGCTGTTATTATTGACTAACAGAGGTTGCTGTGGGTGGGATGACAAAGACTGCGAGTCAGAAGGTTGCTGTGAAGACTTCCACTAGAGAGCTCGTTAATGAGAAGCAGCTAAGTGCAGAGCTAAATGCTGGCCGCCATCCTTCCTGCTCCAGCTTCTCTGAAGCAGCCCTGAGCTGCTGGCCGGGGGCTCCATCCGAGATCTCTTTAGTCTCTGCCGTCTCCCCAAACATGTTGTCTGTGAACGTGTCACGTCATCAGGTAAGGTAAGGAGCTGAGGACAAGAGGTGTGAAATGGCAGAGATGGTGGCTCTTTGGCAATAACCGGGGGCATTTTTATATCAAAAAATGAGCCGTCGCCACGGTAGGTGGCTCTGCTCCTACATACACAGTCCACGTGCCCTGATGCAGGAGGTAGAGCAATTCTACTGTGATTCTGTGCAAGCATGCGCGCGCGCACGCACACACACACACACACACACACACACACACAGTGAGGGGCTAAGTCTCCTCCGAATCGTTCTGTGCCTTTAGTGCATTTGAAATGAACTCCAGTCTGGGAAAGTTCAGTGCCTGTGGCACCAGGGCCATTTTGTGAAGTAATGGGCACTTGGTGGCCTGAGCGGCCACTGCTCTTAGCTTTTAACTGCTGGATCATAAACATCTATTATTTGTGAACTGTGTAGTAAGTTATGTTCACGCAAATTATGTAAGCCCATTTGGCCTGCCATCGTGTGGTGTCAGGTTTTACAGTTTGATCAATTTGCCAAAGGCCTACAATCCCAGTTGTGGCAGACTAATAAGAAGAGCAGAGAGAACTTGACATAGACAAGGATATATCTTTTCCAAAGATAGGCCACATGACCCACAGGGCACTGGACATGTTTCACTGTGTTAGTTGGGGGGAACCTTCCAAGGACTCACAGCAAGGAAAACCCTCAGACACAATACAACATGCTCAGTGGTAACTACTGCTACCTGGACACTGTGAAGAGCCTTATGCTTTGGAGGAGGACAAATCAATCATGCTAAATTCATACTGTAGATTTATATTTGGTTGGTTTTTAATATTTTCAATTTAATGAGTTTTCTGGTTGTGGTTACGTTTACATTTCATTTGCAAATTTGCTTCGTTTTCAGCTGTACCAAAGCTCTGAGTTTCAGGTGTACGAGATGACGAGATGGGTAGAAAGAGCCCAGGATGCTTCTGCAGCCTCCAGTTGCCTTCCTCCTTGTCGTTGGCCGCATTCTCTGGAGACGCTCATTCCCCATCCTCCCTTTGCCTGCCGTCTTCCCTTCTCGGTGGCCTGCAAGTCCTCTCTCGGGACCAGCTGCTCCTCCAGGACAGTCTCGGGATCCCACTTCCTGACCCATGTCTGACCTTTAGGAGACCTTAGCTTACTGTTTTTAAACACATTATATGAAAAGAATTGGAAAGCTCACTTATGCTAAAGAGTTAGTGGCTTATGTCGGTGTGGTATGCATTTGAAAAAGGGCATGATGATTGGGGCTTCCCTGATGGCGCAGTGGTTGAGAGTCCGCCTGCCGAGGCAGGGGGTGTGGGTTCGTGCCCCGGTCCAGGAAGATCCCACATGCTGCGGAGCGGCTGGGCCCGTGAGCCATGGCCGCTGAGCCTGCGCGTCCGGAGACTGTGCTCTGCAACGGGAGAGGCCACAACAGTGAAAGGCCCGCGTACCACACACACACAAAAAAATAATAAATGAAAAAGGGCATGATGAATTCAGTAGAAAAAAGTCAAAAGATGAGATGTTAGGTACCATAAGACTTGAGGAATAGGGCACCTGCCTATCCATGTATTACCTTGACCTTTGGGGTGGTGATAAGTGGGGACGTCTTAACCTGGCACAGTGGGCTGGCAAGATATTTCTGAGTTCTTCAGCTTATATGTCAAGGGCATCACTGGGGAGGGGTGTGAAAACAGAAAGACGCCTGGGGGGATATTTCCTGGCTTCTATACCTAGGGCCTGCTTCCTGAATACCGAGAAGTTTCAGGGCTGTAGCCCTGGTCTGTGGCCACATCCAGTTCCTCTCTGAAGTCTGTTTTCCAAGCAGTAAAAGAAAAATTTGAAGACTGTGCTCTCCAAGGGACTTCTAGTGGGACATCCACAAGACTCAGATGGCTGGCATTCACGTCCGAGGATGTTGCCCTGGAGGCATTCTGTCAGTTTCAGTGGCTTGAATCCCTCCCACCCCTAGCGGCATCCCATCAAGAATGTGTTGCTGAGGGCTTCCCTGGTGGCGCAGTGGTTGGGAGTCCGCCTGCCGAGGCAGGGGAAATGGGTTCACATGGGTTCGTGCCCCGGGCCGGGAAGATCCCACATGCTGCGGAGCGGCTGGGCCCGTGAGCCATGGCCGCTGAAGCCTGCGCGTCCGGAGACTGTGCTCTGCAGCGGGAGAGGCCACAGCAGTGAGAGGCCCACGTACTGAAAAAAAAAAAAAAGAATGTGTTGCTGGGAATTCCCTGGTGGTCCAGTGGTTAGGACTCCACACTTTCACTGCTGAGGGCGCATGTTCAATCCCTGGTTGGGGAACTAAGATCCCGCAAGCCATGTGGCATGGCCAAATAAAATTAATTAATTAAAACCAAAGTTAAAAAAAAAAGAATGTGTCACTAATTCTTCACTAATGAGTTCTCTGTTTTTACCAGAAGTAAGGTTGATCCAATCCTACTTCATTGCCAGGTCGACGGGGAAACGTCTGGCTGTGTGGAGGGGACCATTTGCCTCTGCCCAAACTACAAATGCAAAGCCCAACGCTGGGGACGTAATGGGAATTTGTCACACTTGGTGGAGAACTTTAGGTCCATAAACCAGGGACAGTATGTAGTCGTTCATCTGTGACAGACGTAATAGGAATAACCGTCACTTACTAAGTAATCCAAGGCTAATTAAATGTTACTAAGATACATTACAAAGATTCTTCTGTTTTTTCCTCACACTCCTTCAGAATACCCTTCGTGAGGGTGTACAGGAAAAGATCCTGCACGTGGATATTGGGAAAACACTGGGAAAAAAATGTCTACTGCAGTGGAGCAGAGGAAGATGGCTCACTCACTTCTTGGCCTCCCTTCAGTATGTATACAGGCAGGTGGGTTCACAGAAGGGCCTCGACACTCTGCAGACGTACAGCCAGTGTGGCCAAGGTATTGGCCCCATTCTGCCAGCCTCATCCCACGTGGCAGCCTTTCCAAGTACAGACTCCACACCTGATTCACATGCAGTGCATGGCAGCAGATACTGAGCTATGCCCTGGAACTACTGCTGCAAAACCTCTGAATCCTTTACACTCAGCAGCATCTGACTCCGGGGGAACGCTGTGCTCACCCCAGGATGGGAGGACATGGCAGATACCCACGCAGGCCCTTCAGGACCAAGGGACCCATTCCCCCAGCTGCTGGGAATGTTGGCAGTAGACAGCTCTCAGCTGAATTCCTCTCCAAGAATTGCCCTCTGTTGAGGACAGTTGCCTTCCCAAGGTCATACGACAGTCCAGAGGGAAGCCCACTCCAGTGATGGGTCAGGTGGGTGTACAAAGGTAGGCAATTTCAAAGGTGCATCCCAGCTCCAGAGTTCCCTGTGGCTCTGGCCAAGGCTTGGGCATGACTGTATCCTGGTTCAACCTCTCCTTCTGCTCAGTCCTGCTCTCCTCCCTGCAGTACTGGTTGACTCCAGTGATACCCCTGAATAAGCCTCCTGCCTGAAAATCTACGCTCCAGAGTTTGTTTCCTGATCCCCTACCCCGTAGCCCTGTACGGTGCCTGAGCCGCAAGCAGGATTCTCACTGCATGAGGATTTGATTCACGTGCTCATTTCCCAGCCCACTGCTGCTCTGAGCTGGGCTCTCCAAACGCGGAGCCTGGGCCAGGCGTTCCTGTGAAAATGGCTCCTGAGGGAGCATTCTGAGCCGAAGCCTGTAGGAGACAGAGGGCGCAGGATAGAGCAAGAGGAAGATCCCAGCAAGATAGGGTCTCAGGGATGGGCTAGTCTTGGATCAATGGGGAGAGCGTTCTGGAGTGTAAACCACAACTGGAGGCCAATGCCTGGCCTTTTTTTTTTTTTTTTTTTGCGGTACGCGGGTCTCTCACTGTTGTTGCCTCTCCCGCTGCGGAGCACAGGCCCCAGATGCGCAGGCTCAGCGGCCATGGCTCACGGGCCCAGCCACTCCGCGGCATGTGGGATCTTCCCGGACCGGGGCACGAACCCGTGTCCCCTGCATCAGCAGGCAGACTCTCTACCACTGCGCCACCAGGGAAGCCCTGCCTGGCCTTTTATATTAATCAGGCAGTGGTTGTGGCTGCCATGGTAATGGGAGACAGGGCACACAGCTTTCTGGGGGGTAGCTCCCATGGTAAAGGGCAGTTCTCCAGAGAAGGGGCACTGAAAGCCAGTACCCTGGGGAGTGGGTGGGGCACCACAGTGTCTACTGTACCACTTGTCCTGATGCCAGGGAAGAAGCTTGTCTCCTATGAGCTGTGTCCACCCTCTTACCAGGAGACTCATTCCACTCATTTCCTGTCTGAACTATCATCACAAATGAGTTTTTTTAAGAGAAAGGACATTCTTATAGTTGCATGTTTTAAAAAAATCTCTTTGCAAGCCCTTTCTCATCTGCATCTCCTCTTTTCTTCCCGACCACATTGAAGTAGGTGGGATTGGCATTGCTATTCCATTTCATAGATGGAGAACACTGAGCCCTAAGAGTGGCCAGACTTCACCAAAAGTCACCCAGTTAGAGGCAGAGTTAGGGGCTCAAACACAGTTCTCCAGTGTGTAGCCCTGGGTCCTGGAAATCAGGCAGAGATCCCTTGGTGCCACCACCAGAGGAGGAGCCCAAGTCATATTCTGTGAAGTGCACAACCTGTACAACTGTATGAAGCCACCCAGGTCCCGCTCATACTGACCTTAGCTGGGGTCAGACAACCCTAGTGACCCTGGGGAGTCCCCTCTAGACTGAGTCAGCTGTACTTCACTGGTCTCCTGCATGCTACTCTGCATCCCACTAGCTTCTTTTCCTTCTCAAAGTTTCTGCTCCTCAGAACTTCAGTTACAGTGGTTTTTGGCTTGTCACTATGGCTCTGGCTTTAACCAGACCTAACTCCCTAAAACCAGCCTGTTGATGGGCAGTCCCTGCCCCCGCCCTCCAACATTTTTCCTACTCCCATTCCTCAAAGGATGTTAGCTCACCTCATCTTTTTATGCTGGGTCAGATGTCACTGGCCAGTGTATAGATTGTTGCATTTCTTTTTTTTTTTTTAATTAATTAATTAATTAATTATTTTAAAAACATCTTTATTGGAGTATAATTGCTTTACAATGGTGTGTTAGTTTCTGCTTTATAACAAAGTGAATCAGTTATACATATACATATATCCTCATATCTTTTCCCCCTTGTGTCTCCCTCCCTCCCACCCTTCCCATCCCACCCCTCTAGGTGGTCAAAAAGCACCGAGCTGATCTCCCTGTGCTATGCAGCTGCTTCCCACTAGCTATCTATTTTATGTTTGGTAGTGTATATATGTCCATGCCACACTCTCACTTTGTCCCAGCTTACCCTTGCCCCTCCCCATATCCTCAAGTCCATTCTCTAGTAGGTCTGCGTCTTTATTCCTGTCCTGCCCCTAAGTTCTTCATGACCAATTTTTTTTTTTTTTTAGATTCCATAAATTGATGCAGCCACTATGGAGAGCAGTATGGAGGTTCCTTAAAAACCTAAAAACAGAACTACCATATGACCCAGCAATCCCACTACTGGGCATATACCCTGAGAAAACCATAATTCAAAAAGAGTCATGTACCGCAGTGTTCATTGCAGCTCTATCTACAATAGCCAGGACATGGAAGCAACCTAAGTGTCCATCGACAGATGAATGGATAAAGAAGATGTGACACATATATACAATAGAATATTACTCAGCCATAAAAAGAAATGAAATTGAGTTATTTGTAGTGAGGTGGATGGACCTAGAGACTGTCATACAGAGGGAAGTAAGTCAGAAAGAGAAAGACAAATACCGTGTGCTGACACATATATATGGATTGTTGCATTTCTGGTGTTCATCCAGACCCAGGTCACTGGGTGGAATTACCTGGTACAAAAGGGCGGCCGGTACCTTTCACAGGGTCTGTGAGGGCAGGCTCTGTGCACTCTCTAGTACACAGAACCTGGATCATCACCTCTCAGAGCATCAGGGGCAGAGCCTCATGTTCAGGGGAGGCTATATTAAGCCTCTTCCAGCTCTGAATTCTGTAATTCTAAGGCCCATACTCTACCCCTTAGAAACAAACCATGAGGCCAGCTCACCATCTGGATAGCTGGTCCATTTGCTGATGTCTTCCTAGTCAAGCCAGCAGGCTGTAGACAAGATCTCAGCAGGCCCTGCTAACATACAATGTACATCAGTGCCTCTCGTGGTTTTCTACTGGATCGGTACATCCCGCGCATTGGAGGGGGATGGGCTTTAGAAACAGTCAGACCTATCTTGACAAAGAAGATGGAAAAAGAAGAAGTTATTAAAAAGAAAAAAAAAAGGGCTTCCCTGGTGGTGCAGTGGTTGGGGGTCCACCTGCCGATGCAGGGGACACGGGTTCGTGTCCCGGTCCAGGAGGATCCCACATGCCGCGGAGCAGCTGCGCCCGTGAGCCATGGCCGCTGAACCTGTGCGTCCGGAGCCTGCGCTCCGCAGCAGGAGAGGGCACAACAGTGAGAGGCCCGCGTGCCACAAAAAAAAAAAAAAGAAAAAAAAAAGACACTGAATTTGAGGTCAGTAGCCCTGCACCGTGACATTGGCCAACCAAGCGATCCCTCCAAGCTGACATTTCTTTATCTGAAAATGAGGGCACTGGTTTGGAAATTGACCAGGTGGATGTTTGTGAAAGCCCGGGAAGGCGCTGGTGCTCAGCACAGGTGCACACGGTGCTCACATGTCCAGGGACGTTCTTGTCTAAGAGCGACATCTCCAGGGCTTGTGACAATGGTGGCACAGGGCTGTGCACCTTTCCTCTCTTTCATTGTCCCTGCCACCTCGTACCTTCTCTCAGGCACAGCTGTGTCTCCCTGCCCTGAAGTGCAAACAGGCTCCTTCCTTCTGGAGGGAAGCAGCAACCCTGGAGGGCCCAGCTTCTCAGCTCCAACCTCTACCCCAGGGCTGTGTCCTGTCGTCACTCATCGTCATCCTGGCCCTTTTTTTTTTTTTTTTTTTTTAAGGTTTGTGTCTTTTTGGAAGCCCACACAGTGTGAGGGGAGCCCTGTGTAGCTTCCACCTCTTTTATATACAGTAGCTTGTTTTATGACTGTTTTAAAAACTATTGGCTTAGGGTGCAATAACACAGATGTCTTTGCCTCACAAGAGAACCATGAATTTCCACTTCTCTCTCCTCGGTGACAGCTCCATTACCTTCCATGGATAGTCTCTTCTTTGGCCCTGAAAAAAAGTAGGAAAAAATGTTATTTCTCCCACAATTGGCCCTTACGCCAGGGCCACCAGATCAGTAGTGCCGGCACCCACTCTCCCTCAGCGGGCCCTCCGCCTCCTCAGATGCAGCCCTGTCACAGCCACCTGGTAGTGGAGGAAGACCACGTCTGCGCCCCCAGAGGAGGGCTAAAGCCATCACGAAAGAAAGATCTGTTTTCTCACTTGCGTCCTGCCGGTGTTTCTATAAGTGGTGGCAGCCCAGTGGCAGGGAAACTTTGTGGGCTGCCTTCCTGAATCTTCACCTGCTTGACCTCAGCTCGACAACTTCTTCACAGGTGCAGAGATCGGTCAATGCTCGGTGCGAAGCCGAGCGCTGCATCCCGAAAGTGGCAGGAGTCTGGGCTGGATGCGAGGTGGAGAGTGGGAGGCAGGGCTACAGGCACGTCACGGCAGGCGAGGCGGCCGAGTCAGCCTGTCTTGCGCTCACAGGCAGGACTCTTCTTGCTTGGAAGCATGTCACACTGTCATGCTGCCTCTTCCCTGTGTACGAAGTGGTAAGGTGTGAGTTCAATTAGCATAGAACAAAACTTCTTACCCTCTAATAATAACACCTTGAATTTTGATGTTACCTGCTCTCCAAGGAGCTCACAGCATTAAAACCAAAATGTACATCTTCATTGTGTCTCATCGGACTCCAGATGCAAAGGTCATAGCCCCTATTCCACAGACAGGGAAACCAAGGCGGAGGGCTCTCTGTGGCTCCCTAAAACACAAATGGAGCTTAACTGCCATCGCCTCACTTAATAGCTGTCTTTCAGTTCTGTGCAGAATGTATGAGCTTAAATTCCTTGAAAAGCAGGGTGACGGGACTCGTGTAGGGGCTGCAACACGAGTACCTTCAGACAAATGGCAAGTAACATTCATGAGCGGGGTGGGCCGGGTATACCCAGTGGGGAATGGCAGGGCCTGGACAAACCGGGGTGGGCCAGCCACCCAGAAGGGGTTGCCTTCCTTGGCCCCAGAAAAGTGTTGGCGTGCAAGGTGGCAAACCCAGCATCATCAGGTCTTCTGATATGTACATATGCAAATGTTGACCCCCCCCAAAAAAGAAAAACACCCTCTCTTTTATATCTAATATGTGTCCTGCTGGGCACAGCCCCATGGCCTCCAGTCTGTGACTTTTAGACTAAGGCACTGTTTGCCCAAGACTAGCGTGCTAGCTTGTGCATGTTGCTTTAGGGTGGATTGAGAAACACACTGGCCCAGAAGAGCTGGAGGCTCTGCTCCAATTTTAGTGTGAGATGCTGGGTCCCTGAATCATGGGTTTGGCAGTGACATGGAGAGAAAGAAATGGAGCCCAAAGAGGTGGAGGAAAAAGAATGGGGTCCGTTAAACGAAGGGAGAACCTAAGAAGGTTCTAACTGGAGAGTCCAGGGGTCAGGAGGGTAAAGGTACCTTTGATGAGGACAGAATCGCTGAGAGAACTCATTTATGGGATTTGGGACATGGGAAAGGTGACCGTGAGCATTTCTGCATCAGGTACTCCAGGTAGAAAGAGGACAGGTAGGGAGGGATGCCCTGTGGCCTGCATGTTTTTGGGCTTCTGTGCTTCCCAGGCAGGTAGACATTATAAAAACTGTGAGACCAATTTGAGGTCACCAACTTTTTATTTGGCCAGGTGCTACCTGAAAATAAATAAATAGAAACCATCTCAATTTTGCTGAAGAAAAAACCAAAAATCTTCTCTAATAAGAACCTATCTCATGATAGTCCTTTGAAGTGAATAAAATTTAGCTTAATAAAAATAGTTATTCCTTAGCTGGTATGTATTTATTTATTTTACCAAGAATGGACATTAGTCCATGGATTGCTGTATGAGAACCACTACTCTGACCCTCCAGAAGTAGCTGAGAAGAAAAGACTTGGGCTGGAATTTAGAAGCAGTCACAAGAGGGGAGATGGTGAATTTGTGAGCCTGAGGAATCCCCAGCACTGCTAAGACAGAGAGGAACAGAAAGCAGAGGCTCTATTCCAGGACCTGGAGGGTGTTCTCCGTCAAAGGCGTGGGGAAGAAAGAGAGCAGGAGATAAAAGGAGCAGTGGGCTCAGTGGGGAGGGGGCACCAGCGCTCAAGGGATGATGTGCTTGGCAGGATAAAAGCAGTCCATTGGCTCAATGGGCATCTTGGATTGTCTGGATCCCATCCTATTCATTTTTAGGGGTAGAGACACAGCCTGCTGTATCCCTACAGAGAATAAAGGCTGGAGCTCGAGATGCAGAGACAGTTACCTTCCTCTGGATACTGAGAACAGGCAGGTGGGTTAAGCTGGGTGGCTCCCAGATGCTGGAGGACAATCACACGCAATCCATAAACTCAGATGGCTGCTCTCAGGGCAATGGTCTCCCTCTGCATTGGGCCCTCGTGCTGACATTGATGAAGCTTCCCTGGACGCCTGGGCAAGAATCTTTCACTGGGATGAGGATTAACCATGGTTATTAGTGCTTGTGGAGGGGGAGTCTCCCCTTCCCTCACCAGAAGTGTGTACTTCCTGGGGATTATGAGTTAATGTATCTGGAATGGTGTTGGCTTCTCCAGGTTTTGTGGTCTATCTGGAAGTCGTATTCCAGGGCTCCCACGAGCCACCTGGCTGCAGTTCCACTTGGATCAGGGTTTGCCATTAAATGCAACGAGGAGCTCAGGCCATTTATCATGGTGAATCCAGCGCCTAAATCTGGGAGGAAATGGTCATTGCTCCAAATCGGATAGGAGTCTCCCTGCCAGGAACCGAGTAGGGCTAGCTCTGCTGGATTTCTGGGCTGAGTTGTTATCTGTTTGTAAAAATGAATGCTATTCATTTAACCCCTCTCTTGGATCTGATCCATGAGGCAATGAATTTCACTGGTTTGCATATTCATCCACTCATTAAATGTTTACTGAACTCTTACTGTGTACCAAACTCTGTACTAGGTACCATAATCGGTTAACATTCCTGTCTCACATTTTAGGGGAGAAGACAAACATAAACAGAGACCAAGAATTTCAGAAAGTAATAAATACTCAGAAGAAAATGCGAGGAGAGTAATAGGATAGAGAGTGACTGGGCTTCTTTAAGACAGTAGTCAGAAAAGAGCCCTCTAAGAAGGTGGTATCTGAGTGGATCTGAATCCACTCAGGGTTGAGGGTCTGGGAGAAGGTTATTCTAGGGGCAGATAACAGTAAGTGCCAAGTCTTTCTGGGAGGAATGAGCTTGGCTTGTTTGGGGAACAGACAGAAGGCCATTATAGCTGGAACAGGTGAGCAAGGTGGGACCAGTGGAAGATGAGGTTGGGAGGGAGGCAGAAACCAGGTAGTGTAGAACCTTACAGGTCATGGTGAGGCTTTGGGATTGTATTAGAGCTGTGAAGGAACACATTGAAGAGCTTTAAGCTATACGGTGCTATCAGTCTGGATAGGAGAGGTTGTGCTGCAGCAACTGACAGCTCTGAAAATTCACAATCTTAAAATAATTTCTCCCTCTGGCCATATGTGCATCTTAAGTCAATGGAAGGGATTTGCTTCTCATCATGCACGTTAGCAGTCTCAGGTTGACAGACGATCCACCATCTGGAGCGCTGCTGGTTCCCATGTCATTGAGAAGGGCAGGTGGCAAATTACCCACTGTCTTAAAGGCGTCAGTTCTGGGAGTGACACAGGCAACTTCCATCACTTTCTGTTGACAAACTAGGTCACACATTCTTGCCTATCCTCAGAAAGGTGCATCACTAGCCCTAATGACTACCACTCAGGGCATCTGCTTGTGGAGGGAGAGCCCAGGGACCCAGCAATAGTCCCTGGTGTCCTAATCGTGGACTCCATGGTCCAATGTTCATCCAGTTAGAATCATTTTCCCCCTAAACAAGACTAATCCAGCTATTGAGTTTAATCACTAATGTGGTAGTAGAGGCTACAGTTGTTGCTCTAAATTTTCCCCAGAAGTTGGGACAGAGCTCTGAGAAAGCAACTAAGGGGGAATCTCACTTAGTGCAAGGTCCAGACTTGGACATGACCCTGGGCTGCTTCTGGCCTGCTCCCCGCTTGTGAGCACCCATGTGCTGCCCACCTCCACAGCAGCCTGGAGAAGGTGCCTGCCTGGATTGGGTGACCCTGACAATGGTAAAGACCTGACATCCCTGGAGAGTCCCCACATTTTCCTTTTCTGTCATGAACTCTAATCTCTTGTGGCTTCCATTCCTCCAGGAGTCCCAGGACTGCAGCCACTGTGATGTTTATGGTGTGGATGTCCCCCAGCTAGGGCCTCCCTCTGTTTCGCTGGTGTCTCTTTCTGAAGCCTTGGCCTGCCTGGGGTGAGTGGCTTCCTCATGGATCACACCCTCCTCCTCTGAGGGCCCTTTGCAGGTCTCTGGGTGTCAGGGGAGTATCAAGGAATCTCTGTCCTCCAGTTGGACCACTCACTGATTGGACTCCAAAGAGAATGCCCTTTCCCCTTTCCCCAGGGGCTCTCCCCAGTGACCATCTGACCAAATTCTGTGCTTCCTCAGTGTGACTTCCCTGCCCAACCCAAGTTTGACTGAGAGGTGAGGGGCTGAGGTGCCTGGACCACCTGCCCTGGATGATACCTCTGTCCTATACATCTTTCTTGAGACCCTTATACTACTGTTGGACCCCAAAGCCCATTCCCAAACTTCATCCACAGCCTCCCTTCAGGCCCACACTGAATTGCTTGGACTTAACCCTGGGGTGTGAATATATTCCCATGGAAGTTTTCTTCTGTCCTGCCAGGTGCATTGCTTGTTGGCCATGCCTCTTGTCTCCTCTAGAAAAACTTCCTTTAAAAGGTCTTGTTTTTCTTTTCACTTAAGCTCTGTTTTTATAAACAATACACAACAAATATTCAGTGTCCATCTACCCTGTGTCAGACAAGCCACTCCAATCACCGTTCCTGTCCCTGGAGGGTTGATGTTCTTTCTTTCTCTCTTTCTTTCTCTTTCTTTCTTTCTTTCTTTCTTTCTTTCTTTCTTTCTTTCTTTCTTTCTTTCTTTCTTTCTTTCTTTCTTTCTTTCTTTCTTTCTTTCTTCCTTCCTTCCTTCCTTCCTTCCTTCCTTCCTTTCTTTCTCTCTCTCTCTCTCTCTTTCTTTCTTTCTTTCTTTCTTTCTTTCTTTCTTTCTTCCTTCCTTCCTTTCTTTCTCTCTCTCTCTCTCTCTCTTTCTTTCTTTCTTTCTTTCTTTCTTTCTTTCTTTCTCTCATTCATCAGTTCATTCAACAAATATCTTCTGTGAGCCAGGCCCAGGTCCAGGTGTTGGGGAAACAGTGATGAACAAAATGTGCAGGTCTCTACCCTTCCGTTCTGCAGAGAAAGACAGAAAAGTCAGTAAACAAAGTGAAATTTCCCTGTCCCTCCTTCGCCTGCCCTCAGAGTCGCTGCAGGGGCTAATGAGGACTCCATCTCCGTGCCTCCCGAGGAGGTCAGATGTTTTAATTGGACTTAACTTTTTCTAAAGTTTAATAGGAAAGCAATAGTTTGTTTTTCATTATCACAGCATAATATACTCTGAATACGCCTTTTCAAAGAATGCGGCCCTTCCCCCTAGTTACTGATCTACCCCAACTTCCATTTGAGACTCATTAGGGTAAAAGGACCAAACTGTGCTGCTCTCTCAAAGGGGAAACAGAGGCAGCAGGCAGGGAGCTCACCCACTCCTGACCTCTAGCTGGGTTTGCTTCGAAGCCCCTGGCTGAGTGGTTCTGGAAGGGTCCTTCTGATCTGGGCTGGTCTCTCCTCTTCCACCAAGTTGCCCTGCCTGCCCCTGGGGAGCACAAGGAAGTATAGGACCCCAGTGGGGTGAATCTCCAGTGATCCGGTGAATTCGGCAAAGTGGGTGGTCTGGGCCGGCTTGGCCCAGCTGATAAGCATTTTTGTCTTGTTTGGGTTTGTGTGCCTCTGTTTCTTTTTGCCCTAACAGTGCAGACTGACTTTTGATGCTGCCCCCAAACTGACCTTCTTTCTCCTTCCTCTCAGCCTCGGCTCACTTTGCTCCAGTCTGCAAATCATTTCTCAGTTTTTCCGTCTGTGAACTCTAAGATTTCAGGAATAGCTGAACTGAAAAGAATCCTTACTGAGAGGGCTTTCCCAGAACCGCAGAGTGGGTTCAGAACTGTGTGAGGTGTGTAGCCCTGGGCACAGCCCCGTGGGGTCTACATGGGGCCAGACATCTGCTCAGAGACGGGAATCACCAGCTGGTTTGCTTCATGCAGAGAGAAGTAACCCTAGGTACTTAGAATTTGTTAGTTGGGAATATAGAGATCCTTCCACTGAACCAGCTGTCCTGGAAAATTTGATCAAAATTGAAAGATGCTCAGGGAATAAATTTAACTCCAAACTATCGAGTCCAAGATATAGACTGGCTTTCATGAAATGGAGAGGTCCACCCAGGACCAATGTCACTGTAGACATTGAACACTAAGGCATTTGAGGAACATGTGCAGAGACCCTCCCTGTGTGAGGCACTGTGCTTGAGATTGGCTTCAGCAATAAGCACATGGTTTCTGCCCTGACACAGCATACTGTCTACCTGGAAGCAGGGTCTGGTGTGGCAACAGACACCCCAACAAGGCCACGTGACATGAGCTGCTATGTCTGGCTGTTCTAGCATGAGAAA
The DNA here is from genome assembly GCF_003676395.1 of Aethalodelphis obliquidens. Classification (NCBI taxonomy): domain Eukaryota; kingdom Metazoa; phylum Chordata; class Mammalia; order Artiodactyla; family Delphinidae; genus Aethalodelphis; species Aethalodelphis obliquidens. The sequence continues at coordinate 2,403,348 of NW_020837987.1, read as the reverse complement.
GGAACGCAGGCCCCAGTCTCTGGGGTATGAGATTGGGGAAAAAGATAAAATTTAGTACTTTCAGGAAACTGAGTGAGTTCAGTGTTTCTGAACTATAATACATCGTCTGGGTGGCAAATGATGACACCTCCTAGGGAGGCAAGTGAGTCCCATCATGAAGGTCTTTGAAAACATGTTAAAGATAAAGGGACTCTGTAGTGAGGACTAAACATGCAAGCTGCGAGGTCAAATTTGCCCTGAGAAAGATGACTCTGGCTGCAGGCTAGAAGAGACACTGGATGTTTTAGAGGCTGGCAATATGGAAACTGTTGAATTTATCAAGTGAAAGAAAATGGTGGTGGGGACCTGGGTCATGGCAGTGGTAATGGCGAGAAAGGACAGTCATGGGAATGGACACAATTCAGTGATTGAGTAGACAATGGCTGTACTGTGGGGGAAAGAATCTAGGATGGTCTCTGGTCGTTGATCTCTAGACAAAGAATCCAAGGCAGATGAGGATGGGGAAAAAGAGGTAGCAGGTTAACCTTGGAGGTACTTGTGAGATATCCAAGATTAGATGTTGAGAAAATTTAGATCGGAAGTCATATCTGAAGCCAGAAGAGACATAGAGTTTGCCCACAGAGTGTGTAAAATGAAAAGAGAGGAAAAGGAAATTACATAGAAGACAAAGATCATGAGAAGTAAATCTACTGAGGATCCCAGAAAGGGATGGCCAGAAATGTAGCAAAGATCCAAGTTTGGAAGTCAAATTTTATGAAGTAGTTATGCCCTCATGCTTGCAGAAGAATCAGGTTAACCAAGAACTGAAAATCATCCTTGTCTCCAAGCACACTGGCATTCTTGGTGAGACAAGTTTCCATGAGATGGAAGGAGCAACCTCCAAACTGTGGGATGAGTTAATCGTGAAACTGTATACAAGCCCCTGAGTCCCCATCCCTTGAACTAAAAGGCTTTTGCTTTAGTCTCCCAGGCATCCCCTGAGTCTCAAAAGGTTGACTCAAGTGTTAATGACTAGGAAACGTGAAGATGTAGAAGCGAAAAAGAGCTGTTGGGCTGGGAAACTGGTAACAATTTACCCTATAAGTCTGCCACGTACCTGAGTCACAAAACTCCCAGTTCCCTGAACCATATAGATAAAGGCCTGAGTTGTTTTTATAGGAAGCCGACCCCCACCAGGTGAAACCTGCTGACTGCAAGCACTAGACCCTAGACTGGTTGAAACCAGAAGGTTGATGATGCTTGAAACTTTACCTTGATGCCAGCCAATTGTGCACGAGCTGATCACACACCCTACAGTCCCCTCCCACACACTGCCTTTAAAAGCCCTTCCCTGAAAGCCATTGGGGAGTTCGGGTCTTCTGAGCATAAGCTGCCTGTTCTCCTGGCTTGGCACCCTGCAACAAACACTGTACTTTCCTTCACCACAATCTGGTGTCAATAGATTGTCTTAAATGAGCACAGGCAAGTGGACCCAAGTTTGGTTTGCTAACAATTGCTGGGGGAGTGGAGACAGTGAGTGTAGACCACTCTTTCAGAAACTTAGCTTGTTGTGAGGGTAAGAAGCTGTTTAGGGCTGTAAGAAAAAAAATTATTAAGTTGGGAGAGATTTAAGTATGTTTCATTGTTACATGGAAGGAACAGAAAGAAAAGACAGTGGAAGGTGTTGAAAATATAGGAGAGAAAGCAGTGAATCCATCAAGCCACAGCACTTGGAGAGCAGACGTGGAAGAAATGTGGAGCAGAGGCAAAGCGGGATGGTCAACCTCCCATACAAGGAGTGAAGTATTTTCCACTGTGGTCGGAGAGAAAGATGGAGGGTAATAGATGGAAAACCCCATAGAGAAGTTTTGAAATAATCACTTGGGATGATTTCTTATTCTGGAGAGAAAGCAGGGTGGGAAAACTCAGAGGAGTGGTACAGAGTACAGAAGGCTCAGCTGAGCCCAGAGATTTTGTGCTTGTAGGGCTTCCAATTTACAGAAGAGTATGGTTTTTCTCCAGCACTGCTTGTTAATTCAGAGTGGGTATAAAGAAGGGAGGAAAATGGATTGATTCAGGACTGGGATTTTGCCAGGATGGAGCATGGACAATGAAAAGAATAGTGATATGGAAGAATTTCACATCACAATGTTTGAAACAAAAGCACATAGAGACCACATGAAGAATCAAAGGCAGATGGCATTACTAGGAAGGAAGATAGTATTGACATCCAGGGCCCAGAAATCCCAGTAAAGTAGAAGAAAATGTGTAAAATGAGGAAATATTCAAGAGAGCTAAGACAGGACCTTGGGAATGAGAATGTGATGCTTCTAGTGTTTGACTTGAGAGTCATAGTTTCCAGAGGAAGGTATAGACCACCTGGGGGTGACCAGTCACCTGGATGGCTAATGTAGAGTGGATGCAGATGATTGGAAATTAGCAGGTGAATCAGGCATCTGTGAGGCATCAGTGATGGGTGATGAGTCATGCATGTTAAGGCTAAGGTCACCTTTACTGATGACAGTGGGTTGGGGGTAGGGGAAGTTGCTGACCCAGTTCTCATGGTGTCTGATGAATGAGAATGAGTGAGAAGAGTAGCCGGGAGATTGGTAAATGCCGGGGATTACAAGAGGTGAAGGGTAGCACAGGCAGATGCTGTTTATCTTCAGGGATAGAAGGAAAAATTCTTCCTTCTATCCCAACTGAAGGAAGGTTCCCAACTGATCCTGATGTACACGGAGCCTGGGAGAAGGAACAGCTGCCACCATAGAGGACTGCAGGGGAAGCTTGTCCCTAGAGTACATCACTAAGACCACAACATCAATTATAGCAGAATGAGGACATTGAAGATAGTAGGGAGATTTAAGGGAAGATAGTAGGGAGATTTAAGGAACAGGACTTCCATCTAGCAATTTGGGAAGGAGAGGAACACAAGACATGGGACAAGACATGGGAATGGGAGAACCTGAAGGCTAGATGACTGCAGGTCAGGGGTAGTAGGGATGGAGGGGTAGTGACATCAGCTTGTGCCCAAAGTACCCATGAGCTGGGGAAGGGAGTGCTTGAGAACCAGTCAGCAGCAGTGGGATTCTTTGCTTCATTGGATCGTCACTAAGTGTTGGAAGAACTTACTGGATCAGACTCCATCATTTCCGGAGGCATCCAGCCTGTGGAGCACAGTGCCCATGGGTCCTATTCTTGTGGGGCTTCCTTAGACCAGCCAGGGGCTCCACCCCCATGGTGGGCCTGGTTTGTCACGGTATCACCAAACTCCCACAACTGCTGCTTCAGGGAAGCTGCTGCTTCCCTACTGTTAATCCAGGTCTCTACCAGGAAACTCGTTCCACATCAGATAATGGAGAAATGATTTTTTTTTCTTAAATTAGGATTTGACAGAGTAATTGTAAAATTGGTATTTTCTTTGAGCTTATAAAATGACCTTAGAGTGAAACTTTCTCAGTAGAGATTTTTATAAGATGTAGCATATTAAACTGTATTTAAACATGTTGAATGAATATAAATTATCACCAGTAAAAAGGGGGAAAAAAGGACAATTGTTTTATTTCTGAAAGATTTCAATGACTTTCACACAGCCAGACCTCATGACCTCATCAGCTCTGATGGTTGATGCTTGTGCTGCAGCTTTGTGCCTCCTATGATAGGGCACCTCAGCTCTCAGGAGAGGGAAAGAACAATGGGTGGGACATGTATTCCAAGCCCCAAGTGTTGAGATTCTTTAAAAAAAGAAGTTTTTAAAATTACTACTGTTTTGCAAAACAGTGCAGATTTTCTAAGGCCATAGACCCTAATTTGTTGAATTCCTTGTTCTTAAACTAGAGTCTGGTGCCTGATAGTCCTGGAAAAGTGTTTGATAAACTGAACTAAAGCCAATTTTCAAGTGGTCAAATTTGAATTCACCACAAGAAAGTCATTAGACTAATTCCTGGGAAAAGGGTAAGTAAGACCAATATGGTAGACAGAATAACCCATCTGCTGATGGTGACGGCTGAGGGAGAAAGGCCCTTCCACTCTTCTGCCACATCCCACCCAAGAAGGCATCCTGGGATAGCAAAAGGGGGTCTGAGTCCAATGATTTTATTTATCTAAGGCAGTGATTTTCCTCCCTGTGTTCTATCTTGAGATAGACCCATCTTCTACTCCCTCCCTCTGTTCCACTTGTTCACATGCTGGGCTCATATCCTGATGTCCCATGCAAAGGACACTGGATGGATGGATGGATAGATGGATGGATGTGTGGATGAAAGAAGAAAGAAAAGGAGAAATTCATCCCTAAAATCCTCTGATCTCAGGCTCAACATCAGTCTACAATATCCAAGAGAACATGCTGGTAGAGTCCCAAGAGGCTGAGCCCCCCCAAACCCCCCAACCCTGTGAAGCTCCCACTAACTCCCTGATGGACTCAGGTTGGAAAGACCAGCACTCTTCCGTCCAGAAAGGTCCAGACCAAGAAGGAAGAAGCTCTTCTCCCTTCCACATCCACAGTGTAGATGCAAAGAACACAGATTTGTTTGCCAAATATCAGAGCCTGCAGCAGAATCCCACATTGTAGCCACCTCATAGCTATCACCCTTCCTATCTCCCCTTTTTCCTGGAGGCCATAAATATTAGGTGTAAGACCCACCAAATGTGCTGAACGAAGAATAAAGTCCCAGATCCCATGACTCTTCTCGGTGGTCCCGGCTGACGCTACAAAGGCATTTAACAAAGACTCACACCCTTTCTCAGGTGTCTGATCCACACTGGACCATGAGTCAAGTTAGAATAGTGGGGGATAGTGAGGTCCCAGAACCGATTTCTCTTCCTCCTGCTCTGTCTGCTCACCTCCCCTTCCTCCCGTTTCCTCTCTCCCCCTAACCCCTCACTCAGAGAGAAAGCACTTCTGGTCTGACCCTGTTGGAATCTCTAATACTCCCCCCCACAGCCCCCACCTTCCCTAACACCTCCTCCACCCCCTTCCATCAGCCAGAACTTGCGCTGATGACACTTGGAGTTCCACCTTCCCTGGCACACTGGATGAGGGAATGACTGGAAACCTGACAGTCTATCACTACCAGGGAGTGACAATATGAAAAAAAAAAAAAAAGATTCCAGCTATGAGTGTAAGTTTAAAAATGTAACTAAAAGCCTTCATCAAAGTTTAAAGAGCTTCTTGCGCTTTTAGCATTTGCTTATTCTGATTTATTGACAATGACACACTTAGGAACCGTCGTCTCTGCTGAGGCAGTGAAGTAATGGGCTTTAGGGAGAGAGAGAAGAAGAGAGAGAGGGGGAAAAAAAGAAAAAAAAAAAGAGAAGGTGCAGCTCACAGAAGAGAGACCGCTGATTACAGCCCACTAATTTGTTATGCACTCCGGCAAATCAGCGGTGATTCATATGACAAATAAGGAGAAAAAATTAACAGCTGTCATGTTGTGATGTGTTAATTTCCTGACAGTCTCTGCACTGAAGCCAATTACTGATTTAAGGGCAGGGAGAGAGAGCCCTGTTCAAGCTTCTAATTAGGCTTCTTCAAGACTAAAAGGATAAAAGCAAAAATAAGAGCGAGAGAATGAGGCAGGTAGCTGGGCTCCACGAGGCTCACATGCTTTTAAAGCCCCAGTTAAATAGCTTTAAGCTTAAGTGTGTTTAAGATAAGAATTTAGAAACATTTATTCACTTTTATCCCTGACCTGGTGGTTTAGGCTTTTGTGGAGTGATTGGGAGTCGAGTGAGGCCCAGGGCTCTTGTTGGCCTCTTTCTGCACGGGTCCAACTTCTCAGATGTAATCTACTAATAATACCTTTGTTTAGTCGTGTCAACAACCATTCATCACCGTGGTAGACAAAGGGCGGTGGGTGCTCTACAAGCATCCTGCTCGGGGATCCTACAGGAGGCATGTGGTCTCTGGCTGTGCCTCCATTTCTCTAAATGTTCCTATTGGCATTGGTCCCAAAAGAGAGGGCCTAGGGTGCGGGTTACTGGGGTCTGAGTACTTGGAAGTCAAGGTGACCTCCACACAGACCCAGGCAAGGGAGGATTCAGGCGTTATTGGCTTGACTTTGGCTCCTTCCAATCTACTGTCTGGTCTGGCTACCTCATTTGGCGTCTCCATTGATCCAGTTATCCGGAATATGAGCAGATCTACTCCAGGCACCTGAGGAGCCTCTCATGGGAAGAGTGAGGGGTTACTGGTGGTGGAAGACTTATCCTTGGGCGTTCTAGGCAGCCGGGGCTTCAGCAAAGCTATCCATAGCAGAAACTCCTCTTTGTCTCCGTCATTATGACCCATCAGAAAAATGGGACTTCAGAGGACCATGGGTCTCTCAGTATGATCAGCTACGTGGGTGACTCTCTTTTTATATTGCTTTCCAAGAAAAGCAATTCCTTTCCCATCTGTGCCCTTCGCTTTTTCCTAGGGCTTGTTTAAAGGCTCTTCGTAAAATTTAGGTTTGAGTACACAGAAACGAGCAACCTCTTGGATTGATGTCGTGGTCGCTCTAGGGACTCTCCCCTGTGGATTTCCTGGAAGGGCTTCCTCCCCAGACAGGCAGAAGTCATACCTCCCAATGTTCATGGTTTATTTCCTTGTAGATGGGAGAAATCTATGAGGATTCTTTCATTGCCTGTGACACAAAGAAAGAAAAAGGAAGGAAGGAAGGAGGGAAGGAAGGATGGAAGGAAGGGAGGGAGGAAAGAAAGGAGGGAAGGAAGGAGGGAGGGAGGGAAGGAGGGAGGGAGGGAAGGAGAGAAAGAAGGAAGAGAGAAAAAGCCCACCCTAAGTGACTAAAGTGACTAGGGAACTTCTTGGCTCAAAAACTGAAGAATCCATAAAGCTCTTGTTCGGGAGTGGCTGGACACAGAGCCTCAGATAGTGACCACAGAGCTTGGACTACAGGCTGCCTTAGCCTCTTGGTCCAACTTCCTTTGTGTGGGTCCCATTTTCAGATGGACGCTCCCTCTGGTGATGAACAAGAAAAGGCACCTTTATGTCCAAGTTTCATCGAAAAGGGAGAACCAGGCCTTTCTCCATTATTTACCCCAAACATCCTGAGTTTCCTGATGGACAAGATGAGTTTGTTGAGGGAACAGGTCGGTTTGCATGGGATCTATACCTAACCGACCAGCTTAGGCATGGATCCCATGCCCATCACAGAGCTGAGGGGAGAGTGCTCTCAGACACAGGAGTGAGAGAAGACAGATTTCCAAAGAAAATCAGGGAACGAGCCCCAGAGAAGGAGGAGTGGATGCTAGAGAGGCAAGCCACAAATGTGCCCTGGAGTGGACAAGTGGTCACAAAAGCAGAGCCTTCTCAGAAAGCGTCTGGATCAACCTTGATTGTTTCTGGATTTCCTTGAGCTTTCCAATATTTGAATTTATTTAAAGTGATGTTAACTGATGTTTTAGAGGGATGCAGGCAGGGGAGGAGGGCAGAGCAGGTGTGGGGGCAGAAGCCCATTTGCAGCGACTCTGACTTTCATAGCACTGACTCTGGGATCCAGATACAGAGCAGGGCCTCCTTTATTGCAGGGCTTTCTTTCCATCGAGATTTATCACATATCTGGGAGTAAAGCAGGTCTCTACCCTGGAGGCGCTGCCATGGCCCCTGGTGATACAGCCCTGCTCAGGGACCTGTGTAGCCCCAGCTGAGGTCATGCCAGCTCTGCGCCCCAGAGAATTGCTGCCTCCTGCTGCCCGAGCATCTGGGTCCAGGGTAAACGCATCATTACTACAATTAAAGAATCACTCATGCATTGACCGGTGAGGGGAAAACAGGTCCCTAGAGCCCCAGCCTCCTCCCGGATGGCTTCCTCCTTTCAGGCAGGTGCTCTGATTAAAAGGCTTCAATGGTTTATTTCATTAGGAGTCACTGTAGGTATTGCCCGAGACAACAAGAATCCTTTGACATTGATTTTGTTGGTCACTGCAACCCTAAACTTGAAGGGATGGCTAAAAGGTAATTCACTCTCTAAGCTGTGCTCAATCCTGGCCCATTATCAGTTGAGTTGAAATATGTCAGCAGAGTAAGATACTGAGTGTATTATCTTTTTCAGGAGGGTTCGCTGAGTGAAGAACACACATGCATTTACCTACCTGAGTGCTGTCCAGCAGACTTATGATTTATTGATTCACGGAGCAACCTTCATCTACATCAAGATGTTCTCCAAGAGAGTGCCACACCCTAGGGGAGGACTGAGCTGGCCTCGGGGAGAAGAGGGCACCTCCAGGGTGGGTGGTCTCATCTCCTACGTGGGAGACCTTGGCAGCAGAATAGGGTTTGTTGTCTGAGAAGCAGACCATGAACTGGGCTGAGTTCCCCGGGGTGCTGCAAGAAGCAGCCAACCAGCTGCAGTCTGAGAGGACCTCAGGATCATTCCAACTGAGGACTGGGGGAGACAGACCTGGGGTTGAAACAGAAAAGGCATGAGAAGCCTAGGAGGATGGCAGAGATGCTTGACCAAAATACCATGGGAATGCTGGCTTTGAGAAAAGCCATAGTGCCTTATCGGCCTGAAAAATCTGGCACTGGGATGGGTAAGAATGAGGAAGAGGATGAGATATGAGATTCCAGGATGTGTGGTTTGGCCCCTGGATAAACCAGAACATTTGCTCAGCGCTCCATCCCACTGACTGTGGTGGGACACACTGCCTCCCTCTTGTGGTTCCAAAATTCTCCTAGTGTCTCTTCGAGGACTTTGAGAGACACCTTCTGTTTCCTGGACCCCTGCCTTCCTCCTGTCCTCCACCCGCATCCATGCTTCTCCACATGTTCTTCCTTCTACCTTTGTCATCCCTCCTCCTCGCTTCCTTACTACTTCGTCTCTCTTGCGCCATGACTGGTCCTGATTATTTCATTTCTTTTTTTTTTTTTGCCGTACACGGGCCTCTCACTGTTGTGGCCTCTCCCATCGCGTAGCACAGGCTCCGGACGCGCAGGCTCAGCGGCCATGGCTCACGGGCCCAGCCGCTCCGCGGCACGCGGGATCCTCCCGGACTGGGGTACGAACCCGCGTCCCCTGCTTCGGCAGGCAGACTCTCAACCACTGTGCCACCAGAGAAGCCCCTGATTATTTCATTTCTGGTGGATGTTTAATTACCACTCAAGGGCTGTAGGGTGTTTGAGGAATGGTGGTGAGGGAAGCCCCCAAAGGAAACAGACAAAACCTAGGCTAACAGTATATCCAAATGGGCAAGTTGGATGTCAGGTTTAGAGTCTGCCCACCCCAAAGCCTGGTCCCTTCCCTTGTCCTCATCTTTTCCGTTCACAACCACTCCTGGCCAATGGAGAAGATGCTTCCATCACGGTGGCTTTGGTGGCAATTTGGGGACCCCCAAAAAAGCCCATGCGTGAAGCCCACATTCTTCTCATCTGGCTTCCTCTTTTCCATCCAAAGAATTTCCAGGTACGTTTTCTTTTATCTCCCCTCCATAGGTACCTGTAGACGTTTCCTAGCACTTTGATTTGGCTGTTGTGTTTAGGAGGTGTAATTTTCTGATGTTCACATGGGCTTATCAGCTCCCTTTCTCCCTGCACTGCCGAGGCGAGTGTTATCAGCACAGCTCTGGAAGCAGCCTCAGATGAGAGGAGCTGTGTTGCCACAAAGCTTTCACATGATGGAGTGGCCGGTGCTGAAAGACACATCAAGATAGGAGGAATCCTGTGAATGTTTTCTGTAAGATTAAACAGCAGGAACAGGTCAGACCAGGGACCCACAAGCTAAACATGTAGGGCTAGGAGAAATAGAAACGTGTGATGTCCTTAGTGATGAAGGTGTCAGAGCCCTGTCATTGTATGGCAGTCCTTGGAAAGGATCTTCTCATTTTAGAGATGAGTAAACTGAGCTTCCCTGGATTTCTGCCAGGCTCTGCACCTGTCTGTGTTCTTGAAGGGATATCGCCAGGGGCTTGCAGGTGACCTGAAGGCTTTAACTTTTCTTCTCAAGAAGTGCCACCGTAGGCGGGCATGTGGGGAGCAGCTGGCAGAGCGGGAGCGTCTGAGCGGGTGTTCAGGCTTATCACCCCCCAAGCCCTCTCGGATGCAGAGAAGACCAGGTCCTGCCCCAGCCTTGAGGGACACTCCTGAGCCCCACTTGGGTCCATTTCAAATTCTGGCGACACTCTACTGCCAGGAAGAGTTTAGGAAGGAAGGGCAGGGACTGGGGACTCTCGCATCTGGTCCCATTTCAGTTTGTTTAGGCTGGGGCTGGGTAAACAAAAAGGGAATACTCCCAAGCTCTCAGGGAGGGCGCTCTCTGACCTGGCGCACAGAGACTGTGTGGGCCCCACAGAGATGGCCTACAGAAAATCTGGGAAGTCCATAAAATTGTATGTCAAATGTTATTGGTATGAGAAATGTACACTCCCCCAGGAAGGGGGGCATAGATTTCATCAAATTCTAAAAAGGAACTGTGAGCCCCAAAAGGTTAGCTGTTTTCTTGTACTGCTTCTGAGCTAGAATCTGAAGTCAGACAGACCCGGCTGGAACCCCGGCCTTGCACGGACTGGCTGTACAACCACGGGCACGTTCTCCGTCCTATGTGAACCGCAGGGTCAGAAAAACTGGAAGAGAGATCATAACACTACTACCTCAAGGAACAGTTTTGGGGTCGAACAACGCATTGCCCGTGAGACTATTAGCCAAGTGCCGGGTACGCAGCGGTCTTCAATGAAAATGAGAGTGTGGCAGTGGTAGGGGTGGGGTGGGAAGGGGCAGGGCTGTAGCCTGAACTTGACCTCAACTTGAAACCCCTTATCTCAGAACCATTCGCCTAGCTGTAAAATGGGTACAGTGGACCCAGCCTGCCTGCTTTACTGGGCTGCTGAGAAGGTGACAAGAGACAGTGTGTGGAAATGGGCTTCGGTGAATGTAAGGCCAGAGTGGTGACACAGGTGGCCTTCACAGCCAGGGCTCACTGAGGGGTGGGTGTGGATGTGGTTCCCGGGTCCAGCTTCCAGCACAGGGGTGGGGCTGACCTCCACTAGCGCCAGCTCCGCCCTGATCTCCAGGTGGCTTCCCCCTGCTTCCCCATCTCCAGACCTTCACCTTTGATAAAAGCTCAAGGGTAGCTGGGGGAGGGGAGACTGCATTTAATTTAATAGGGAAAATAATTCACATGCTTATAATGAAATGCGACAAGCAGAACATAACAAGTAAATACACTACAAACTACGTTGCAAGCCTCTAAGGTAACAGAAAATAACTAGTTTTAGTTGCTTTTTTATCTATTATGAAGAATGTCAAGCATCTGACAACAGATTATTTAATAAAAAATACTATAATTTGTGTTTAAGCGATAGCAATAGATATTACATTTATTTTAGTTCTATCCAAGTAGACAGGTTTGGGATTTCTTAAAGGAATTAGGAAATACAAAGTGAGAGGTTTAATGGGCCTGGGAAGAGTGGGCCAAGGGCTGGGTTTCCCTGGGGCTTGCGTGTGCAGACCCCACCGGCTAGGAGCACGCAGTGTGCCCAGCCTGTGCCAACCTGTGTGGGAAACCGAGGGAAATATGAACACATTCCAGGAAAAATATCAGGCACTGGCTGGGGGCTGTGCTGGACACCTTCACACCTCGTCCCTGCAGGCCCCCAAAGGCCTCAGTGCCCCTAGGGAGAGAGACCCAGGACACGTCAGAGAACAGCTGAAACACTAGAACAAGCCTCATTAATGAGCCCCAGCAGAGATGCACAGGTGGCCGGAGCTTCATCCTTGGTGACAGTGAAAAATTGGAAACAATGTACGTGCCCATCCAAAGGGGAGTAGGGAGACAAGATGGTACGTCCCTCACAGAATGCCTCTTGCATGGCCAAGTGGATTCCCAGCCGTGGGTGCTGGGACCTCACAAATGCCACGATGATGGAATAAAAGCAGATTTATACTTGCGTGTAACCACACAGTATATAAAAGTTAAGAATGTGTGTACATGTATGTGTGTGCACAGGTGTGTGTGCATGCGTGCTCTGTGTGCTCTGGGTTGCGTGCGTGTGTGTGCACACGTACAAACGTGGATCAGGGGGACGTACAGCAAAGACGCTGCCTCAGGAGAGAGAGAAATGGCATGGAGTTGGGGTGGTGCCAGGACCTGAAATGTATCATGCAGGTGCCCCCCCCAAGGACAGAGCTCCAGATTGCTGTTAGTTTTGATCTCTGCACCCAATATGGCCAATGTTAATATCTGCTGATTCTGGATGTTGAGGAATCAGGTCTCTGGCTATTCTCTGTATTTTTTATGTTTCCCCAAAAGAATGAAAAATGAAGGGCAAGCAAGAAGTGTACTCATGTAGCAGCGTCATTGGGAGACCTCACGGGCATGGGGAAGGTGTGGGTTGGTGACATAGCCAGTCCAGGGCCCCGGCTGGCCTTGACATTTGCCCAGAAAGGAAGGGTGCATTCAAATATCACCCGGGCCCTTCAGGCTCTGATGTGTTCCCTGTGTCAATCAGCTGAGAAGTCCTGTCGGAGCTTAGGAAGGAGGAGGCCAAAGAGGGCTAACTGAGGGGCTGGTGAGCCAGCCTGAGCTGGACTGGAAGGCCAAGGAAGACTTGGACGAGGAAGAGGAAGGTTGGCATGTGTGACAGTGATGAGTGTGCATTCCTGGAGGAGGGAGCAGCATGAGACTGGGCTCTGGGGAGAGGCCTGCATGGCCAGTGGCCTATGCGGGAAGGTCAGCGGTGGGTCATCAGGGCAGCAAGATGAGGCATGACTCGGGTCACTCTCTCCATGTGGCCGACTGGCCAGGATGAGTCTTAGGCACCTCTGAGAGCTTCTGCCCATCTCCTTTCCAGCACCGCCACAATGGGATGGCAACCCCTCACCAGACTTCAAGAGGTTTCCCCCAAGTTTCAAGAGGAAACCGTAATCCCTTCTTTAAATGAAACCTCTTAGTTTTCAGCTGTTTGCTCAACTTCGTTGTTTTTCTAACTGTGTTTGAAACACAGTGCATAGGTCTGGGGGTTGCATCGGGCCTCCAGAGATGGGCAAGGAGACTTAGATTTGGACAGCCTTCCATCTGAGCCCTAAGAGAACCCCTAAACGACTCCATCCTTTCTGCCCTGAGCAACTAGCTGGCCTGGCAGCTGAGCCACTTTCCAGCCACCAGAGGTGCAAGTGCACCAGAGGGGCAGGTCCTTCAAACTCTCTGAGTCTCAGTTTCCTTAGGAGTTGAATGGGTGTCCCTAGCCCCCACTCCTGGGCAGTTGGGAAGGTTAAACAATATCACATAAGTATGGGAAAGCATTCAGGAAGCTACGAAGTGCTGTGCACACACAAAACATAGTGCTACCATCCACGTCGGACCTTGTGAGTTTTTACAAGCAAAAGGTCAGTGTTGAATCCATTCAGCATCCTCGTGTTTTAACTCCAAACAGACAAATGTTCCTAAGAATTTCTCTCACGTGGCTCAATTCAGGCCATGGACTCTTCATCAGACATGACCCTCATGCAGATGGGAGCCGCACCTCCCGTCCTACCCCAGGGCTGTCGCCAGGCAGCTGCACTGAGAGAGAAGCTGGTCACCCTTTTCTGTACCGCAGGACTCATTTCCACTAGACCTACTCTGCCTACAGCGGCTCTGCCTACAGCGGCTCTCACCTGGCAGACATTGCATGGCAGAAGGAGACTGAAAGTGTGAGGGAACTGGAAGTGATGCTGTCAGAGACACATGCAGAGGACCTCTGGGGAGAAAACAGCCACTGTCCTCAGGTGCCTGAAGAGCATATTGGGGGGGAAGGGGGACGACACTTGAGTGGTCCACATCAGAGTTTTGCAATGTGAAACGGACAGCTTTGCAGGTGAAGAGCTTCTGCTCATGGGAGGTGTTCACGCCAAGGCTAGTGGCTCTTGGAGGAGCATGAGTTTCCATCCGGGGTGAGATCTTACTACGTGCCTTGTGTAAGGCTTCCCCCAGACCAGTCACCTAGGACGCTCCAGCAAGCAAGCATCACAGGCAGCCCTGTGTATCAAGAGGTGGGGCCCCCTCTGAAACCCAAACAAGCAGCAGCATCCTCTTTGGGCTGGTGGACTCTCTGCAGCTGCAGTCCCAGAACAGGACAGTCACAAATGCGGGCGTGGCTGATTCCGCAGCTCCCGTCCCGTGGTCTGCCCAGGTAGAGCCCGTGGCACAGCCAGAGCGATTAATAACCTTGGCACCTGGATGAGAGGCCCTGGCGGGCTTCCCCTAGTCTCCATTTGCCTTCCCAGTGTCTGCGATTAAATTAATCCCCTAATACATAATTAACTCAAAGTCGAAAGGTGAAGTCAAACTTAACCAATTTACTGTTCTGGAGCTGGTGTAGTTCAGATCATGTGATTTTAATTCTTTCCGTATGACCAGGTGATGGGGAAGGCGGTAGGGGGAGAGGAAAATGCACAGATTAATTTCATTCCTTAACCTCCCTAATGCGCCTGCTTGCTCGCATCGTGTTGCAGACAGCAGATCATCACATGATTTATGGGACTGACCGCTGCTTGCATCTCTCAGGCTAATGACACACACACTAGAGTCATTGATTTGTATGAGTAGCCCCCACTCTTCATTTATCACAATTTAATGTAAGAGTTTGCAATGCAGAGAAAAAATCCACATGGGAAACATGGGCCCATAGGCCCAGTGCCGCCATCCAGTTATGAATCATTTGCTGCCTTTTAATATATAGACTATTCCATTCTGGAAAATGCCCCCATAAGGTCATATTCTTCTCCTGAACATCCCGACAATTAAAGTCCCCGAGAAGCGGTTTTAAGATGCATGACCTACCGGCACCTTTGTTAGCGCTCTCTCTCCTGTAATGCACGCTATCGATTGCTCCTGAACTCTCCGGAACCCTTCCTAAGCCATAACCCACGAAAGTTTCCGAGGGCAGCGCTGTACAACCCAAGTGTAGGATGCCTGGAGCTCCTGCCACAGGCCAGCCAGGCCCCGTGTGGACATGAGTCATGGCCCCTTCCCGCACAAACACTGTGGGCAAGCTCCAAAGGCCTCCTGTCCCCGAGGGCCAGACCGAGATACCAAAATTAATGGCATTTCAAAGGAGAGCATTTAATTTCTGATTATAAAAAGTAGTCATGAGTTAGTAACTTGGAAGATTCAGAAAAAGAACAAAAGTTCTGATGAACAACAAGAGTAAGGAATTCTTGCATTTCTCAAGGCAGAGAATTTCTCTCGCCCACCTGGGAGAACTGTCAGGACATACAAAGCCTCAGGACAGCCCCGCACGTCTTCCTGGAGGGACACATTGATTCCATGTTTTAGGAAGAAAAACAAAAATTTACTTAAAACACACGGACATATTATATAGCAAAACGGAAAATGCACAGATTTTTCAAAATCAAATAGCAGCCTTTGGATAGATGTGCTGATGCTAGAAACTTGACTGTGTCCCGAAGCTGCTAGATTGTGAAGGGGTAGTGGGTGTTTCTGGAAGAAAGTTGGGGAAGCATGGTTGGTGTGAGCCAGGATCACAGACACAGATGCCTCTTGGCGAAGCAGGCCATTTAGGGGCTGGAGGAGGTGGGACCTGGGGACCCGGGTCTGGAGGACAGCACTGCTCAGTTCCCTTGGGAGAATGACAGGTCCAGTATGGCCCCATCTCTTAACTTTTGAACGTAGCATAAGATTTTGATGTAAAAACAAAATGAGAAATCTATATTGTTAAATGACAGAATAATGGAAAGAACATGGCTCAAACAGAATGCCAGAGCCAGGCACTGGCTGTGGCCTGTGGTGTAACTGCCTACCCTGCACACCTGAATTACATGGGCTCCCGCTACCCAGCCCCCCTCCCTGGGGAAGGAACTTATAGCGCTTTGGAAAGCACTATACTCCCTGAGCAGCAGTAAGAGGAGTGGATCTTTTGTGGATTTCAGCATGGACAGGAGGTCAGTTTCAATTCCAAGGCCAAAACCCCCCAAATTAGAAATTCTGGGCTTGGAATAAGGAAGAAATAGTTATCTATTCACCATATTAAGAAAAAAAAAAAAACTCTCAAAATCACACTAGGGCTTTTATCAATCCTTGAATGAATTATTGTTTAAAATAATCAGTCTGAAAATGTCATCTTAGTTCCCTTAGCATTTTCCTGCCGGGTTGGTTTGTAGTGAAGTCCACCTATAATGCCTTACTGTTTTCCTGGAAGCATCGCAGCCCCAGATCTTAGAGAAAGAAGACAGAAAAAATAATGAAACTGTGAACTGAACTGTTTTCTTCCGGAAAAGTTCTAGCCCTCTCAGGATTTGGCTATAACGTACAGAAATCTAGACTATGAAATGCAGGGTCTGTGGCTCACCCGTCTTTGTGTCATGCCCTGTGCTCTGTGACATGGTGAATGAAGGGAGGAGCGAATGGCTGAATTACGGCTCAAGAGAAAAGCCAGCAGCCTCCCGATGGGAGTGATGGCAGCGATGGGGAGAGGACACCACTTCCTGGACGCCCCCGAGGGCTCACTCTGGTGGGCAGGGCTGGGTATGGAGTATCAGGGAAGTAGCCCAGGGTGAGGATACCGGTGTCACTGGCTCCAGGCTATCGCTCTTTGATTCTAGTGCCTCATCCGTTACAGGAACCTGCCCTGTCCTCCACTGCCCTATCCTGTCCTGAGGCTGTTGGCTGGTGAGACCACTGATTTGTTTTCTCATTGACTGGTTCATTAATTCATTCAACAACTACATACAGACATCTCCTAGGGGCCAGGCTCTGTGCCAGCACCTGGGAATCTGGGGATGGGCAAGGTCCTTGCCCTCATGAAGCTTATATTCTGGAGTGGGGGCAGGGGACACAGAGTTAAGAATAAAATACATCAAATAATTTCAGATGGAGGGAGAGGAACATGATTCGACTGGGTGGTCAGGGAAGCTCTCTAAAGAGGTGACATGTGAGCTGAGACCTGAGGGGCATGAAGATCTGACTGAGGGCATTCCCAGGAGGATAAACAGTAAGTGCAAAAGTCCTGGGGCAGGAATGAGTCTGACACAACTGGGGAACAACACTCAGTCCCATGTGTCTAGAGATGAGCCTCATCCATTTGAAGGAAAGCTCCAGGCTCCTCTAAACCCCTCTCCACCCAGGGCAGAGCAGACCAGCAAGCTAGGGAGCTAGAGAGGTATCCACATACGCAGCCTTGCTCAGGCTCGCAGTGCAATGCACTAAGGCTAAGGTCTCTCAGAGACACGCCTCCCACAGGGCACCAGGGGACGCTTTGCGCACGTGGGGTTTAAGTTGGCTATTGAAGAGAGAGGAAGAGTCTGCCAGGAAGAACAGAGGATGCGAGCTGCATGTCGAAAGACAGAGGGCTGTCGGGTGTGGCTGGACCATGAACTGGATGCACATGGAGGGGCTGCAGGTGGGAGAAGAGTTCAGGACGAGGTGGTATTCATGAGGCAGAGAAAGGAAAAGTGGGAGGACTCAAGCCAGAGCTGTTGAACTCTGCATGGGAAGAGTTAGGAGCCGTCATCTCCAGTGGTTTTAGGGGCAGCCAGGCAGGGAGCCCCATGGAGCATTTGTTGGACAAAACAGCTGGATAAAAACCTCCTGGGGCTGGACCTTCCACCCTGAGACAGGACAGTCCAACATCTCTAACAGTACAGACAGTTGGCCGGCACCCAGGACACACCCGGTGAGCCCCTGCTCAGGGATCATGGAATCTCACCCTTGCAAACCCCGCCACTGCCTTTGGGACGAAGGCTAGTCTCCAGGCATCTGGATGGGCTACTTGGATTCAAACCAATAGCAACCGCTGCCTTTTCCTTCAGCTGTGGCTACATACCATTGTATCATTTAATCCTCCTACCCACCTTGTAAGGTAAGCAGAGTTGCTGCCGTTTCATGTGAGGAAGCAGCCTCAGAAACGCTCATTGGCCAACTCCAGGTTTCACAGCTAACAGGTGATGGAGCGGGACTGTAGGATTCGTGCCTTTGGTAGTGCACGAGCTGACTTTGGGTGCCCCAAAGACACCATGTTTTATCCTGGGCCCTCCCAAAAGCAGAACCTGGGACCAGGGCTTGTGTGCAGGTGGTTTACCTGGGAAGTGATCCCAGAAAGCAGAGGTAGGGGAATAGGGGAGGTAAAACAGCGAAGGAGGGAAAACCAATCTGATCTGGAGATGTGATGAGGTGCCCCCGACCAGAAGCAAGACTGGAGGTCTTGGCCCAGGTGGGAGCTTTAGATCAACCTGCTTGCAGCCGGAGTGAGGGCAGGCCAGAGAAGTAAGGCTGGGGCTCAAGCTGGCAGATGACACCAAGTTCCCACGGCAGGAACATTCTTTTCTTTAGGATCCTCGTTCAATCCTGGGGCTTCCTGTCACCTAAGACCTGCCTCAGGCTGGAGCCGGGGCAGGGGAGTGAATCTCACCATGATGTATAAATACTGCTTTATGGCATTGTATTATTTTACTATTATCTCCTACTTATGTCAGATGGTTCCCCACTTATGATAGTTGTAAAAAGTTTCTTTTAAAAACCCCTTGTTCATGTAAAAGAGGTAAGTGGATGTAATGAAAATAGTAGTGAACAGTGCAAGAGATGGCCAGGGATGTGATGAATGTCATGAAAGAGACCCAGGAACCCCAGAAGGTGGGGCCTGTGGCCCTGCGCTGTGCTTGCTGAAATGACCAGGCAGCAGAAATGACTGTGTGTGTGTCTGATCGCAGCCCTTTAATGCTTGTCAACTGCTTGTGTTCACACCTCTTATGGTGTTTGGGTTGGGTCTCATGTCTGCATCTCTCTAAGAAATCACTTTGGCCAGAGGAGCTCTGGGCTCTCAGAACATGCACAGGGAACAGCTATGAATGGTTTGATTGACTGATTGATCGATTATTAAACAGTCACAAGAGGCACTGGGGAGAAGCAGACCTCTTGAGTAAGTCCTGAGCCCAAGTCTCTGCTCACTCACCAGAAACCAGTGATTATATAGCTACTTCTGCTACTGATTGCTAAAAATGCTAATAATATTTATCTGCTAACTCCTCTGGACTGTTAACCCTGTGAGCAGAGCCTGTCTCTTCTCTGCCTTGTTCACCTCGCCGGGTCCCTGTACACAGCGGGAGCTCAGTACGTGCTTGGGGTATGAGTATCACTGCTTTTAAAAGATGATGCCTCCTTTCCGTAGGTCTTAGGGGGATGCTGAGTGCAGGAAAAGGCTTTGATTTGCAGGAGCTCATCCTTCATAGCCAGGGCCTGGGTGTCCGGTGGACTGTTTGGGGAGTTCAGTGCGGCCATGAGCATGACAGAGCTCTGGACATTTTAAATCACTGTGCAAACCTGGGGCCTTGGGTGTGGGCCATGATTGTGCTACTGTTACAGTCAAGTCACACTGTAGAATTATAAGCTCATCTAACCTGCACACACTCAGCAAATGCGGGTGCAGAGGGAAGGAGGGCAGAGAGAAACTTTCATATACCACCCTCCATCTGCTGCTGGCACACCCTGCTAAATCACTGCTGCACCCTCTGTTTGGTCCCTGTCTGTCTTGTCCACACAGGCTGGCTCCCTTCCTGTCCTCAAGCTCCTTCCAGCTTGGCAATCTGAACTCCCAGGTGTGAAGGACCATTCTGGTGGCCCTGCCCTTCCTGGACATCTTGAGGCGGCCTGTCTGCTGGGACACAGCACCAGCTAGTACTTCTCCGAGGTTGGCCCAGGCCATGGGACTCAGTCTCCTTCTCCCTGCTCCTGCCACTGATAGATCCTAAAAAGCCACTGGGTGGCTGGGAACAGGACCCATTTCTCAGGGTCCCTGGGGGCCCTCAAGCTCTGGTGCCCCTTCCCGAGCTCCTCACTGCTCCGGCTCAGAGAGTGTTTTCCACACTGGCAGCACACGTTGCTCTTTGGCCTCCCAGTCTCTCCCAAATTGGTACTTTGAGTCTTACCCTTCCCGTTGGGCCTAGGGTTTCTGGGAATCTAAAGTCAGAAAAAGACGCCTTTGTCTGCTTTCTACATCTTTATTTCTGCCCTGTGCCTGACTGACAAGAGGAAGATGAACTGAGGCATAAAATGAAAGAGAAGGAGAGAGGGGAAGATATTAGGTAACATTTCAGAATATTATCACGGTATTCTCCTTAGCTAAAACACGCTGTTGTTTAGTTGCTCAAAATAAATTTCATTTTTCTCCCATTTTATAGATCAGGGAACAGAGGGTTAGTGGGGCTAAGTGACTTCCCCAGGGTAACAGTCAGTGAGTAAGAGGCCATGATTCACAACTAGGTCTGTTTGACCTTAGAACTTACCATCTCATAGTGCAGTAGCTCATCCCTCCAGATGAAAGCTAACAGCTCAGGAAAAGAGGCAGCCAGCAGGGCCAGGAGGTAAGCCCATAGCCTCCATTCTCCAGCAGGCATCCTACTTGGTGTCTGTAGACAGAAGCCCCTCAAGCTCAACATCTGGGGTTTACAGAAGCAAGTTTCCTAAGTAACCTAGTCCTAGTGATTCGGGGAGTTCCCGTTAAGTAGAATTGATTTTTAATTTAATTTCCTTCTTGGGGAAAAACAATATCAGCTATGCCTGCTGGTGTCAACACAGCTGGGCTCCCTCTGTTTGGCGCTATGGTTCATTACGGCATCTGCTGTTGTCTTCTGGTGTCACAGAGAGTCAGATCATGAAGACCAAGCAACGGTGTGTGCTCAGAGCTGGGAAACTGTTTACGTGCAGCTCTGAGAGGCTTTTTGTGTTTGCTCCCCAAGGCAAGTTATGTCCCCCAGCTCCATTTGTGCCAGGTGTGGTGGGCCACACACATCATGGCTTATTTCATGTATTCATCACATCACACCTGTTAGTCCCATTTTGCAGACAATGACACTAAGGAACAGATAGGTAAAATGATGTATCTAAGGTCTCACAGTGAATAAATAATAGAGCCAGGATTTAATCATGGACTGTCTGATTAGAGGTATTTTCTTGGCCCAGAATCTTCACACAAAAAGCTAATAATAAAAGTAATACAATATATGACAGCAATCGCTAAAAAGGAAAGGAAGAAATGTAAGTGTTCTGTTGTAAGATTCTTATAAAATCTGTGAAGTGGCATGAAATTATTTAAAAGTTAACTGTGATAAGTTAAAGATGTATGTTGTAAATCACAAAAAATAAGACCAAGACGTAGTGGAGATAAAATGGAGATAGAAAAAATTAACCCAAAAGAAGATAAGGAAGCAGGAAAAAAAGAATAAAGATAAATGAGACAAATAAAAAACAAATAGCAAGATAATAAACTTTAACTTAAGCATATTGATAAGCACAATAAATGTAAATGGCTTAAGCATTGTAATTAAATTAATTTAAATTGAATAAAATTAAACTAAAAAACAAGTAGTTTTGGATATAAAACAATATATATTGTCTCAAAGAAATACGCACTAAATATAGGGCACAGAGAGGGCAAAAGTAAAAGGACGCCAAGGTGTCCTTCAACAGATGAATGGATAAAACAAACTGTGGTATAATTATACAGTGGAATGGCCCTAGTCAACAATTTATAAACGCACATTAACTAAGCCTCAGACTTTGTATGTCTCCCCTGAACTGGACGACTCAGTCCCAATGAATAGAGTATGGAAAGGGGAGAACACAGTGGAGAAACCTGGCAGATATCATCTTAACCAAGTGATCCAAGTTAACATCACCAGTAATGTCACTTGATATCATTTACCCCCAATATGATGTGATGAGAAAGGCAATTTATCTTCTATAATCCCAGTATAATTATGAGAATATATCAGACAAACCCAAACTGAGGATCAGTCTATAAAATACCTGATCAGTACTCTTCAAAAGTATAAAGGCAATAACAAACACAAAAAGACAGAGATTATCTCAGAACAAATGAAATGAAGGTGACAAATGTGAACTTTTGGATTGGGTCCTGGAACAGAAAATACATTAGTGGAAAAATCTGGGAATATTCCAAAAAAAGTCTGTAGTTTCATTAATAATAATGTAACTTCTTAATTTTGAAACATATACCATAGTTATGTAAGATGTTAACATTAGGAAAAGATGAGTGAAGGGTATATAGGAAATTTCAGTACTTCTTTCCAACTATTTTGTAAATATAAAATTATTCCAAAATAAAGGTTTTTTAAAAAAAGTTAGAGGATTAAAAATGCTATACCTAACCACTAATCAAAAGAAAAGCTATGGTAGCTATATTTTATATCAGACACACTAGATTTCAAAATAAATAATATTACCAGGGTTAAAGAGGTACATTTTATAATGTGTGTGTACACTTAATAAGTTTTAAAATACATTAAGACAAAACCTGAGAGAACTGAAAACAGGAATGGAAGAACTGACAATTATTTTTAGAGATTTCAACACCCACCTATCAGTAATTGAAAGAACAGGCAGACCAACAAAAACATTAGTAAAATATAGAAGATTTGAACAACATTATCAAAGTGCTTTAGCCACTTCTGAAAGTGATCTATGTGCATCTCCTCCTAACTCCACGTTCATTGACATCACATCAGTAGCTTAAATTTGGCCACGATGGGAGGATATTTCCACAGAAGGCATCAAGTGCTACAGAGCAAGGCTTTTTCCCTCCAGGGGTTCAGTTAAACATTTTCCAACATCAATCAATCAAAACTAAATGACATTTAGAGGCATTTAGAGAACACCCTACAACAGTAGAATACATGTTTCTCAAGTGCTTTTGAGATAGTCACCAAGACAGTCCATATACTGGGTCATAAAACAATCTTCAATAAATGTTAAAGAACTGAAATTGTAAGGAGTATGTTTTCTGACCACAGTGGAACTAAACTAGAAATCAATAACATAAAGGTATCTGGAAAATCCAGAAACATTTGGAAATCAAACAACATGCGTCTAAATAACCCAGGGGTCAAAGATGAAATCACAAGAGCAGTAAGAAAATACTATGACCTGAAAATATTATCAACTGATGAACTGAATGAAAACATGTAAAAATAGGTAGGTCAATGCTAAAACAGGGATTGAGGGAAGTTTATGACATTGAATGCTTGTGTTTGGAAAGAAGAAAGGAAACAGCTATGAATGGTTTGATTGACTGATTGATCGATTATTGATCTTTACTAAAAGAAACTAGAAAAAGAAGAGAATTGAAACCCAAAGTAAGCAGAAATAAAGGAAATAAAAATAATATTGTTTTTTTAAAGGATCAATGAAATTGATAAAGCTCTTAGAGAGACTGATCTATCAATCGAAAAAAGATGCACGTAAATCACCAATATCAGGAGTTAAAGAAGAGACATTACTACATATCCTACAGGCATTGAAGGAAGAATAAGGAGATATTATGAATAATTGTGTCAGTAAATTCAACAACTTGGGTGAAATGACAAGTTCCTTGAAAGATACAAACTACCAAAGTACATTCAAGAAGAAATAGATAACCCGAAGAGCCCTATATCCATTAAAGTACTTGAATTCATAATTTAAACACTTCTGACAAAGAAAACCTCAGGCCCAAAGGTGACTTCAATGATGAATTCTACCATCCATTTATGGAATAAGCAATATCGATTCTGCACAAAAACACCAGAAAATACAGGAGGAACAATGTCCCAACTTATTTTCTGTGGCCAGCATTAATCTGATATCAAAGCCAGACAAAGGCATTACCATAAAAGAGAACTATACATTAATACACCTCATAAATATGCATGCAGAAATCCTTAACAAAATTTTAGCAAATTAAATCTAGCAAAATATGAATATAATAATGCATCATGATTAAATAGGATTTATCCAAGGAATGGTAGACTAGTTTGAAATTCAAAAAGTAATGAATGCAATTCACCTTTTTAAAAAACTAAAAAAAGAAAAAGCCATATGCAGACAGTTTTGCTGTA
This sequence comes from Aethalodelphis obliquidens, assembly GCF_003676395.1. Taxonomy (NCBI): domain Eukaryota; kingdom Metazoa; phylum Chordata; class Mammalia; order Artiodactyla; family Delphinidae; genus Aethalodelphis; species Aethalodelphis obliquidens. The sequence continues at coordinate 2,379,551 of NW_020837987.1, read as the reverse complement.
ACACTTGTCTTGAAATTTCAGTTTGTTTCAACACAACTGACATATCAGGGAACAATTTGAGCATAAGGTGAATTTTGTGCTAGTTTATGTACAATTTTGTTTGTGAGAAACACTAGGTGAATGCAGAAAACTGCACCCAGCTGAAGCGAGCCATATAGGAATACACAAAGAGCACCAGGCACACACCTCCAACAGCTACTAACTACTATAGTTTACCTCGTATGTTACGTCACACGCATCCTCTCCGGACCAACTGCAGGTCACCTGCTTTTGGTCATTTCCCATTAACTCATAAGATACCCACTTCCACAAACAAACTTTAGATCTTTTTTCAAGGTAAAATGCCATATTTATTGTAGTATCTGTGTGTTTCTCAACCATTTAGCACGAGTAAAACAGTGCTAACATTTTCATTAAGTTCTCGTCTTTTTGTGTGTATCTCTTATAAAGTTTGGGGTGTTATGCCCCTCAATTTTCCTGTAGACTTCCTTGCAAGATTTTGAATAGCATGGTGCTTTTTAGAGACACAAGTTTTGTGTTGTAGCAGAATTGACTGCAATCATCTCAACAGATGCAAGAAAAGTCTTTGAGCCAGTTCAGCACCCATGCATGACTTCCTCAGATTAAGGACATCTATGAAAAGTCTACAGCTAACGTCAAACTTAATGATAAAAGAGCAAATGCTTCCCTCAAGGTTAGGAAGAAAGCAAAGATGTCTCCTTTCACCATTTTATTCAAATTTGTGCTAGAGGCCCTTTCCAGTATAATAAATTGAGAAAAATAAATAAAAGGCATACAGATAATGATAATCTATGAAGAAGATCCAAGGCATCTACAAAATAAGATATAATTAATAAATGAGTTTAGCAATGAGCAGGAAATAAGGTCCATATATAAAAATGTAAAACAAACATTAATAAAGTAAAACATTAAAAATATCATTTATAACAGTATTGAGTATTCATTAGGGATAAAATGAACAATGTGCAAGACATATGTTTAAAACTACAAATAATGCTGAGATAAAGTAGAAAAGACATACATAAATCAAGGAATATACCATGTAAAGATTGAAAAACTCAATATTGTTAATATCCTCTTCCTCCTCAAATTGACCTATAGAGTCAGTAGAATTCCAATCAATCCCTGTAAGCTTAATTTAGTTTAAAAATTAACAAGCTGAGTTTAAAATTTATATGGAAATGCAAAAACTCTATAAAATAAAAATAGCTCTGAAAAAAAGTTGGAGAACTTAAATTATTACATTTTAAGAATTCTATAATGCCACAGTAATCAAGACAATATAGTTTTAGTATAAAAATAAATGGACTAGAATAGAAAATTCACAATGGAACCATACATATATAGTCAACTGAGTTTTCACAAAAGTACCAGGGTTGTTCAATGGGGAAAAGAATATTTACAATAAATCCTGCTAAAATAATGATATATCCACAGGGAAAATATAAACCTCATCTCTTACCTCACACTCTACACAAAAATTAACATTGCTGGAAGAAAACAGAGAAGAAAATCTCTGTGACCTTGGGATAAACAAAATTTTCTTTTTCTTTAAATTTTATTTTATTTATTTATTTTTTATACAGCAGGTTCTTATTAGTTATCTTTTTTATACATATTAGTGTACATATGTCCATCCCAATCTCCCAATTCATCCCACCACTACCCCCCCCAAAAAAATTCCTTAAATAAAACACGAAAAGCACAAATCGTAAAACAAAAAACTGATGAGCCCGACTTACCCAAATTAAAAAATTTTTAATCCTTGAAAGACACAGTTAAGAAAATGAAAAGACAAGCCACAGACTGGGAGGAAATATTTGCTTAGTATATCTGAAAATGGACTTGTATCCAGAATATATAAAGAGCTGGTATCAATCAAATATCAGAAGATAAGCAAACGAATTTAAAAACAGGCAAAAGATTCAAACAGACCCTTCATCAAAGAAGTTCTAGGGATGTCAAATATTTAGCACATGGCAATACCATTAGTCTTTAGAGAAATACAAATAAAACCAAAATGAGATACTACTACACACACGAGAGAAAGGTAAAATTAGAAAGACTGGCGATACCAAATGTTGGTGAGGATGTGGAGCACCTGGAATGTTCCCTACATTCCTGGTAGGGATACAGTTGTTTTGGAAAACAGCAGTTTCTTATGAAGTTAATATACATTTATCATATGACCCAGCAATCCCACTGCTAGATATTGACACAAGGTAAATGAAAAGATAATACAAAGACTCGGACCTAAATGTTTATAGCAGCTTTATTCATAATGGCCTCAAACTAGAAACGACCTAGATGTCTACAACTGGGGATAAAAGAATGTGCGATATATCCACACAGTGAAACACCACTATGCAATAGAAGGAACAGACGAATCAAACACATAAAATGACTAAATCTCAAAACTTGGCTCTAAGTAAAAGAAGCCAGATATAAAAGCGTATGCACTGCGTGATTTCTTTTACATGAAATCCTACAAAAGGCAAGACTACAGTGACAGAGGACCAGTGGTTGTCAGAGGCTGCAGACAGGGTAAGGAGACTGAATGCAGGGGGGCATGAAGGCATTTGGGGAGTGATGGAAATGTTCTAAATCCTGATCATGGAGGTGGTTACACAACTGTATGCATTTTCCAAAACTCAACAAATGATAAGCACACTTCAAACAGGTCATACTGCATGTGAATTATACCTCAATAGGGATGATTTAAAATAAAGCATAGCGGGTGTTAGGAGAGCTTTGGAAGGGGACTTCAGACAAGGACCTCCTGGAACCTCTGTCTAAACAGATATTTGCTGTGAAGAGATCAGCCTTAAGGAAAGCTGTTTGGGCAGAGAGGCAGGTCTTAAGATGGCTTCAGGCAATGCAACAAATGCTGGGTTTTTCCAGATGAGCTGGTCTTAGAAATGGCGTGTGTGCTGGCAAACACCTGGGCTTTTCCGAGCTTGTGTTTTGTGTCCTCACCTGCAAAATGGGCATGGAACCCACCCTGCCCAACTCACAGACCGTTGTACCAGTCAACTGAGTTAATAAGCAGTAAAATAGCTCTGCAAACTTTGAAGTGCTGTCCATGTGTGAAAGGAGAAATGGGGAGGCCAGTGCTGAAAATGGCAAAGTGAGCTTTAGGTTCGAAGTAAGTACACACAATTTTAAAATTACTGTTGGCATTGAGCAGGAAAGGAAAAGGGAATCTCCTTTCTCCCCACTGGATGTTTTGACCACTTATCTTGAGGCTTCAGTGGGTTTGTTTAGATTTAAAGATATGCTGCCTGTAACCCTCAAGATCAAAGAGAACAAAGCTCCTATGGAAGGAGGCCCTTATAGGCCGAACTAGATAATGTCATTATCCTATAAACAGGTGATAACAGCAGAGCCAGGCTCATCTCACACTAATCCAGTTCTAATTCCATCAAGGGTCTGGAAAGGTGTCAAGGAATAAAAGGCCACTGCCACTTAGCAAGTTGTATCTTGTGAGTGGATTTGTCACCCTTCAGGCCTGAGCATCTGTCTGGTTGTGCAGACATGACAGGCATGGTGGGTGGGGGTGAGCAAGTGAGAAAGTGCTTTCTCCTCATATGACCGGAGCTGGAGCAGTCTTACGTTCCCTGCCACTCCTTGGGACCTGAACTTGAAGACAGATAGCTGACAGCTCTTAACAACCAGGACAACTACAGCAATGAGAATTACTAAGAAATACTGAGCTCGTAGTAGCATGGTCTCCTGTACTTTTTTCTATCTTTGGTGAGTGAATCGAGATTGTGAGAGGCAAGGTACCATCCAGGATCACAGGGAAGTAAGAGGCGAAGCCTGATCCCAGGCCAGGCAGTCTGACCCGGGTGCTCCTGCATCCTCCGTCCCCTATGGGCTGCGGGGCACTAGGCATTCCTTTTTCTGAGCTTCAGTTTCCTCTACCGTAAATGGAGCTAAATTAGGAAATAAGGGGGATTAAATGTGATAATGGATGTCAAGTGCCTTGGAATGCACGTGGCCCTTACCAAATCACTCAAAAAATGTCAGGTTTCATCCCCTCTCGTTAGGCAGGCGATTCTCCAGCCCTGGGGACAGTGACTGTGGGTCTCTAAAAACCTTTGAGCAGAGGTCATGTAGGACATGGAAGGAAGCTGTCCTTCCTGCCGGCTAGACATGGCCAAGACCACTGCCAGTAGAGCTTGTGAACATGAAATTCAGCCTCCACCGTGGTATTTCAAGGCTCTCACTGCCCAGACTGGGACCTCCGTGTCGACAGGGATGCTGATGGAACTCCCCTCTCTGTTCCAGTAAGAAAACATTGTCTGTAGCATGGACAGTAGCAGGGTCAGGCTGCCTGGGAAGCCTGGGGGTCCTGCTCTCAGCTCAGGTTTGGGAGCCCTCTGGGATTATACCTGCCAGACTTCATCCACCACTGGAGCAGGGGCCAGGTGGGGAGAAGCCTCAGTCTTCAAAGACCAGGAATAGGAGGGACCTTCCTGGTGGCGGCTGCTCCTGGGATGAAGGGGAAGCTCACCTTATCCCCTCTTGACAGGTCCATCTGCAGTGTTCAGAAAAGAAGAGGAAGTGACTGGGGCTCCGGTGGCCGTGGTCTCATGGCGGGGGTGGACACAGGTCCTCCGGCCCATGGCCCCTGGCCACCGAGAATCCCCAGCTCTGTGCCGTCACACGAACTGCCAATCTCACCATCTGCAGTTCTGTTCAGTAACTACAAAATGAACATCACCTCAATTAACAGCGTACCTTTAGGGCGTCTCTTCGACAACTCTTCCAGCACGATTGTCCACAGTGTCATCAGGGCCTAATCAACTAATGATGGCTGAAAATGAGGGAGGCCAATCCCAATAAATTCGAAGGCAAGTCATTTTTCTCTTTTAATGCCCCTCTCCCTCCTTCTTCCTTCTTCCCACGGCACAATGCAGTAAATTAATGTCACTGTGGTTATTACAGCACCGCTGCTACGGCAAGTATTCAAGCTACGGTCCTAGAATATTTTACCTCAGCATTTATTTGTCCATAAAATAAAACAGGATTTATGGGATGACTCTCCAGTTTGAGGGCTGCGTGGACAGCAGCTGGGCCACATCCTTACCTCCTCCACAGGTAAAGATATGGGGATGCTCTTGGGAGCAAAAGAAGCCAGGTGGACAGGGTGCCTGAGGCTGGGGAGGGCGAGTCCCCCCAAAGGACCCACTAGCCACACCTGTGGGCAAAGGCTTCAGTTAAAAGGACTGAAGATGTGGGATTCAGCTGCAGAAGGATGCAGCTTTCTGAGGGAAGGACGCAGACAAATAACTTGCTCCCCCAGCACCCCAGCATCTGGAACCCTGCTGCGCAGGCTCCAGGGAAGCAGGGCTCCAAGGGTACCGGCCAGGTGGTGGCTGCCCGCTTGCCCACCAGGACCCCACGGTCGTCTCTATTGTCCTCTGCGATCTGCTCAGAGCACCTGGGTGCTAGCAGAGTCTGCAGCACCAGAGGAAGCAAGGTCCTGCCTAGCAAAACCTAGAAGTGGCGTTCATTAAAACACACCCACGTGCACAAAACTCTTCCTGGGAACCAGAGGCGCCACATTTGAGGATGCGCTCGGAAATTATAATTCATTGATTCTGAAGCCAATCATTTCGTATTTGACTGCTGGCTTAGGAATATTCATATTTTCCACTGCATTTAAATTTCCCTGTGCCATTAAAATCTCCAAGCTCTATAATTAGGCCTCTCCTGATAGATATGGATGAGGTCTCTGTTCTGGGGAGAGCAAGCAGGCGCCTCTGGGAAGCTGGGACTTTGCCGGGAGGGCTTCCCCTCGGCACTGCTCCCATCCTGTTCTCTCTCCAGCTGGAACGTTCCCGCCGGCCCACCTTCCACCTGGACTCAGACCAGGCTCCTGCAGACGAGCCACAACCCTCCCCTGCTGCCCCTCTCCCCTCCCACCCTCCGATGCAGGGCACCCAGCCACTAAACTGTTTACTCACTTAAACATAATTTGCATTCCAAAAGCTGTATTCCCGGACTCAGATGATATTTATGAAATAAAGTCCCGCAGGTTACAGCAACCAAAACAGATGTGGCCGGCTACACCACTACATGTATACAAAACTGTGCTCCCGCTCAAAAATAAATAAATAAATACGCAGAAATCTTCTCCAGAGGTAAATGTTATTTTACGAAATGCAATACCACACATACGCCGTTCCTGCCTCAGCCCAGCCCTGTAGCTGGCAGAAAGCCTCCAGCCGCTGTATGAGTCTCACTGGCCTTGTCCCCTTGACCAGATGCTCTCTGTGAATCACGAAAGTCACCAAGCCTCATGTCCCGGCCACATCTCACCAGTCAGGTTTCTGCTGAGATCGACTAAAATATTGGGTAATGAAGATGGAAAACCAATAAAGGATGGGGGAAAAATAAAGAATTGCTTGGAATGAATTCTGTACGTAATTACTTGCGTTTTTGCTAACTACTGTATAAACAACACTTTTAACAAGGCAAATTGGAATCCTGAAGACAATTCTGCTTAGGGATATAGCTTCAATTTATTATACGAGGATAACTGAAAACTTTGTTTCTGCTGCGTTGCAGTCAATTTCCACCGCACGCGCATTTCGAACGTGTGATTAATCATATGAGTGCAGGGGTTGCCAATAGATACCAAAACTCTAAAACTGTAACAACTTGCTCATTTTGTGCGGTCATTCCAAATAGCCAAACAGCCCAGCCTGTCAATGGGCACCAGGATCAATGCTCTGAGGTCTGCAAAAGATTGATTTTGCTCTCAGAGGATTTCATTTTGCTCATCAACAAAAATACTTGGCTCCCTAAACAATCGGATTCTGGGCTTTGGTGCAGGCCAGGAGAGCTGCCGCTGCCCACCACTGCCCAGGCTGCCACGGAGGGCCTCAGTGCATGCTAGAACCTCACCACTTGTTGACCAAAAGAACACTTTACTCAGAGTATGGCCACTCCCCCGCCCAAAAAAACGAAAAGAATCAATATCTCAGAATAGCTTACTTTGAACAATTATGCTTTAGTTTAAAACTAAGATGTTTGAGGATGGAGGTGAGGAATGCCCTCCTAACTTCAGCTTCTATCGTATTCAGTTTTATCATGGTTGTGTCTCTATTTTCCTTTCCTGGTTTATGATCAATCCTCGTTTCTTATGCATAGTTTCTGGTGAACAGCTCAAAAGAAGTATTTAACACGCCTGCTGTTAAATGGCTGCTTACTAATAACAGAAACTATACACTGTTCCTTGGGTATTTATCCCTGAAGATAGGTCTCCCTAACAGTGGAGAATGTGGAAGAACAAACACATTGGCACAAGGGCAAAAAAGAAAGCTTTCTACCTAGTGTCTACATAGAACCTTAAAATGTTTGCTTTACCTACTAATTAGTTGATTCTTTTGCTGAGAGTCCAGGCCATTCTTCACTCAGCATATAAAGCCCCTTTGAAAGGAGCCTCTTTTCCAAGGTGGGAATTCTCCCTAGCCCCCATCCCCGGCCCCCACCCAGAGATGCCTGCAGCCCTTCGTCTATCAAGCCGCCACCCTCTGATTAGGATGGCTTGCAAAAAGGTTTTGATTGACTAAACCTCAGGCCCGATTACATAAACATCAGAGAGGCGCCGAATGCCAAACACCTTTCTCAGGAGGAAAAAAAAAAATAAGGTGAGATCGCGTCATTCTCTTGCAACCTAAAAATAAACGGAAGGGGCTTCTCCCAGCTTCAGGGAGTGCATATGGATTTCTTGCTGACATTCGATTCTCTGAACTGAATGTCACAGTCACTGAGAACAGTTTAAAAAAATAATAATGCTCGACTGTTATCGTTATTAGAAGGGCAAGAAGAATGAAATATCATGATTATCATTAGGAAACCCTGTAAAACATATTTGTACATTATCTTGGGGCAAATACAAGTGTCACGTGTTACCAGTTGTTAGGCAAAGAACGCAGTAATATAGTGTTCCCCTCCAGCTCTCCGTGCAGCTCAGCGCAGGGCAGAAATGATGTGCTCCATGTGTGCAAGGGGCCGGAATGGGCTGCTGTGGGGCATGGGGGCTGGGAGGCCACCCCAGGACTGGCCTCCCAGAAAGCGGTTGAGCCTGGGATGGACGGAGCAGAGAGAGGGGGAAGGCAGCCGAGGCCAGGCCAAATTTGGAGGAGCCCCAGGTCCCCTCTGCATCAGGGGATGCTGGGTAGTGATTGGGAGCCGGAAAGGCAGGTCTGGTCCATGGTCTGGGATTCCTGTGTCCCTTGGGAGCCCAGATTCCCGAGGAGGAAGCTGACTTACTTCTCTCTTCCCAGACGATGGAATGCCTCCGAAAAGGAGCTTGAGGGTGAGGTTGGTGTGGAGGAAGTTTCCACAGAGCCCTGTTCTAGGAACCCGGACTCCCTCTGCCGCCTTCAGCTTATGCATCTGCAAATAGAAGGGTCTGGTTTGGTTTTATTTGTTTTAGCATCAAAAGCCCTTCTGAGAATGTCGTAAATATGGACACGCACGGGTGCCCGCAATAGCTCATGTCAGTGTTGTGGCCCCACAGTGCCCCTCAAAATTCATCCACCTGCGCCTGGAAGTCCACGGATCTCAAGTTAAAAACCTTTGGTCCGTGTGATCGAAAGGAAACCTTCCAGGTCCTGGATTCCGGAGGTCCCCAGCTGCCAGGAGCATCCATGGGGCCCCCTGCTGGATGCATTGCCTGGCCTGGGTTCCAGAGAGCCATCGGCTCAGCAGCCCTCAGGGAATGCAGAGAAGGAGGGAGCTCTCCCTGTCCAGGCATGCAGCCACCGCCTGCCTGAGTCCACGCTGGCTGCCCGCGGCTCCCAGGGCCCTCTCTGCCCCTGGTGGCTGGACCGAGCGGGAGCTGCAAAGGTCCAGAGGAGCCAGGGAACTGCAGGATGGCACTCTTGGCCTCACCACAGAGAAATGACAATGTCTGCAAAGGAACCAGAGGACCCTGCTTGAAAAACATCCGCCTGCAAGCCCTGGGCCTCCTGGAGGCTGCGGCTCTGACCATCCCCCAAGCCTTCGCCATCTCTCAGACTCCTGGCAGGGTGGTCTGAGACTGAGGCTGCGCAAAGGTTTTCCTCACCTGGAGGAGCAGCACGGACTCTGGCCAGGGGATGAGGGAGCTGGAGCCTTCGCCTCTGCAGGGAAGGGCTCACAGCGGTGGCCTGGGTGAGAGGGCAGCATGTGCTCTGATGGCTCTCCCTGCAGCCTCACTCCGCCTCTGCCCTGCTCTGAGCCAGGACAGTCTGAGGGGAGATCCTCAGGCCTGTGGCCTCTCTCCACAGGGGTACCCTTTGTAAGGGAGTCCCTTTGTCCCCAAAGGAATGCCATGCTAATGGTGGCATCTGGGGAAACTTGGCAGGAAGTGAGGAATGCATTTTGGGACAGGAGTTCCCTCAGTCCACACCAAGCCTGAGACATTTAAACATATTAAAGCCAACTGCTAAAGGTTCTGTCTATCATGGGAAACCAGAATAGCTCCACAAGCCTCTTGCTCATGTGGGGAAACTGAGGCTCTGGGGTGGCAGGGATGGGGGTGGGGGTTTGCAGCATCTTTCCGTGTGGCCTGGCACCCACTGAGCCTCCACCTTGAGTGACGTCAGTGCTTTGGTTCCCTCTGGCTGAGGTCCACAGCCTGGGCTTCAGGGTCTTTGCTTCCAGGACAAAGCTTGTCTCCCCCTGTGGGTTTTGCTGGCGCCCTTGGGCAGGCTCTGAGCACCAAGATGCCTAAGGATGTCTCTCGCTAAAAAATGCAGAGTCTCGGGGCCCCCACAGCCCCACCGGACCCTGCTCTGCACGCTCACGTTTGAGACGCGCTGGCCTGAAGTTCCTCTCTTCCAGAACATTCACAGCCAAGTCTCACATTAGTAATTGGCTCATCTCAGATCTTTAGATTTTTTTCTCTCTTCTGGTTTTATCTCTAATTTTTCAAACTGACAGTGTTTAATTTCTTAAGCGGTTACCAGCCAGGCAGGTAGGGCATGAAGAGATAGACAGCAAGCTGGCAGCCGGAGGTGCTGGAGGCCTGGAGGGTACTCAAGGCCTCCAGACTCCCTAGGCCCGTAAGCTAGAGCCCTACAGAATCTCCCCTTCCCCACAGCCACGGCTCCCCAAGACCCCATAGCCCTGCACAGACGCCCTATTCCCCCATATACCCCTACAGTTCCTAACAATCTCCTACTGCTTCCCACAGACCCAGGACCCCTGTGGTCCCACCACAGACGCCCACTGACCACCATGGACCTCACTGGCCGCAGTGATCCCCTCTGGATCTCTCCTCTATCCCATGGTTCCCACAGCCTCCATAGCTCCCCACGGCCCCCATGTACCCCCATGGCCCCCTCCTTTAGCCTCCCCAACGCATTGCACATGGGCAGCCCTGAAAAAAAGTAGCTGTCTTTCCTGGGGGAAAGTCACTCTGCGCTTTTGAGCACCCAAACTTTTCTTGTTGCACTGCAGACCCCTTCTCCCCCAACTTTCCCACTCGTTCAATACACGGTGGTAAGTTGTGAAAAATGTGTGAGGACGCTAACCCGAGGTGTTATTTATGAATATGTTATAATTTATTAAATTGTAGGGCACTCGACAACAACTCAGATAAAGAAGCACATTGGAGTGTTACTCCAGCACATGCACTATTTTAATAACCCTTTTATCTTAAAATATTGCCTCCTATCATGCTGTCACGGAGAAGCAGGAGAATCTGTTAACCGTAGAGAGGGGGGCATCTCTCCAACACACTCTACGGTGAATTATTAAAGGAGGGAGAGGCGCCAACTAATCATTTGATAAACACAAGTAAATTATGTATAATGGGTACCTTCGTGGAAAGAGTCTTAGATAGATAAGGAAAATCCTGGGGCCCAAAACAGAACTTTTTCAAAGCAGCCTCTCCCGCTCTCCTCTGTCTCCTAAAGCAGCTTCTGCCACAACTTGAACTTCAGGCGCTCATTTACCACCATTTCTGGCCATACCTGGGAACCACTGGTACTCTGTTTTATGTCATATTTTTATTTAATTTATATTTGTTCTTTTTTTTTTTTTTACTTAAATAGATTTAATTTTTAAAGGAAGCTTTATATCATTGCCATGAAGAGAAAACTAATAGCACTTACCATAAATTTGAAATAACCATAAAATAAAACTTATAATGGAAACAAAGCCATGTAATTAAATTCCAGCTCAATATGAAGGTTTGATGAAGCCTGAGGCCTGCTCTCTCTGTTAAAAGGGGAGACTATCCCGTGTTGCAGAGGCATTCAGTATGTGCTGGAGCCAGAGATCCTTCCTCCCTGACCTCAGACGGACTGAGGCACCTACAGAGGGGACCCCTTCCCTCCAGGGCAACTTGTGATCCAGCACGGGCTGGGTACCATCGAAACTCCCTCAAGTTCCCACAGTGGTCCTGAACCATCGTTTTGGCGGCAGTGGAGCAGAATCAAGAACAATAATCACATCACTATTCCCTGAGGCTTTGCCCTACGGGTGAGCAGGGGAGAGTTTGTCAGGAATCTTGGCCAAGAGGACACAGCCCCAGAGGCGGGGACGTGAGCCTTGCTCTGCTCTACGACCTGGGACAAGTCACCTCTCTCTTCTCATCAGAGTCCAGAGTGGTCTGGACCGTGTTAGACCTTCTCTGAGGCTGTCTGCCTTCTCCCAGCCCTGCACTTAGATCCTCCGCATGCAGCAGAACTAAGACAGTTTTTAAAGTATTTTTCATGTCCCTGTGATGCAAAGCATGTGTCCCTGAGACTGAGTGTGTGAGGCTCCTTCCTCAAACTGGAGAAAGGAAATGTTGGATCATCAAAATGCAAAGCCAAATAAGGGGGGGGAACGTGAACCTAAATGAATCCCCAAACCCCAAGGAAAGCACAAGCATCTCACTGTCAAAATAGAAGTCTGAGCCACGTAAAATAAAAATGTCCCCACGTGAAGCCACGTTCTCCTGTCATATTTAGAACCCACTTCAAACCAGGAAAAGGGAATGTCAGATCATCAAAATTCACATGAGAAAACACAGCCACAGTTCTTCCTGTTAGCTGCGATTAATACAAACAGTTAGAGAAAGGCTAAAAAAATGAAGTCATACATTATTTTTTTTCCTCGTAGGTATAGATTTTAGTTGACCTATTGCTTTTGAAATAGAATACCTTCCCAAGCATGCCTTACAGGGTAAAACTCAGAGACAAAAGAGAGAAAATGCAAATCAAGTCTACATGTATGTTGCTGCATTTGGCAAAATCAAATGAGATCTTTTCATCTCCTTACTGTAGAACAAAAACAGAGCAATATTATGAAATCTCACAGAGCTTTATTTCTCAGCGTCTTTTGTGTCCAGCCTTTTAAATTCAGGTTTTTCTGCCTTTTTTACTGACAAGCCCACAATTTTCAGAAAAGAAAGCTAGCATTAATTAAGACAGTGCCAGATGTAATTTTCTTGGGAAGTAAATTTCTGCACAACTAAAGGTTACAGAGACCTTTTCACTGTCAAAATTTACTACAGCCTGTGAATGTTAATGTTTCTAATGAAGACATGTTCTCTGTCCCTGAACTTAAAAGTACCCAGAGAAGAAGGCAAAGAGAAAAAAACTCTATTTGACGAATGTATCTGGGGCCTTTGCATTAATGCAGGAACTCTCGGCTGCCAGCTCACGTTGTAATTATAGTGTTTGGATAGTCTTGTTTTCCAAACAAGGAATATTGCCATAAATTGGCAATTTTGCATGAGGAGTGGGATTGTAGTAGGTGCCTTCTGCTACAAATGAGCTCGGAGTGTAATAAGCATTTACCCCATTAGGCTTAAGGATGTTTGCCTTCTGACACAAGGGCAGGCACTTGGGAAGCAGGCAGAAGGCACATATCCTCCACCGTGGGGCACCAGAGTCGGCATGGGAGCCCCTGGGTTTCCAGCTCTCTGACCTCCCAGTGTGTGGGTTCAGAAGGCGGCCTTTGAACACATAGATGCCATTGGTTTCCAGCCAGACTTTTGATTTTGTTTTGGAGGCCTGAGCATTTTCCGTCCAGTCTGCAGGAAAACGACCATCATTATGAACGGAAAGCAGGCCCCCCACTTCCCCTGAAGCTTACTGTAATCTTGGCTGGAGGTTTCCAGAGTGACAAGATGACAGGACCCAGCCTCAAGCCCACTTAGTGATTTTTCCTCTTCAATAAGTTGAGCAATGGGATTAAAAGATAGTCATTTCATTTACCTAGCAATGTCTTTTCCAGGAACATCTCCTAAGGAAATAGCTTGCAATGAGCACAGCGACGTTCTCCATATATAAAGACAACAACAAGAGGTAGAAAAATAAAAGACTTAATGTGGAACAACAGAAGAATGAATAAGTAAATCGTGATATACCCCTAAAATGGAATAGTATACAAGCATCAATCTTGCCAGTAAAGAAGATGTTTTGATCAAAAGGAAGACATTTATGTTATATAACGTGTGAAAAGCAAGATAACAAAATTTTGTGATTTCAGTTTTGTAAAAAAAAATTGCATAAGATGAAGACTGGATAAAAATATTTCAAATTGTTGGTAGTGGAAGCCTCTGGTGAGCAAAATTGCAGATATTTTTCTTTTTCCTAATTAAGTTAACAGAAGAAAAATTTTGAAAATCTTCCCAAAAGTGTCTTTTTTTTTACCATCAGGAAATGTCAGATAGGGTCATCAGGACTGAGTCAGAATCCCATTTCAACATGCACCCTCTTGAGTCTTAAATTCTTTACAGTCTGATTTATCATTGTCTGTCTTTCTTCCAAAGCAAGAGTTGGCAAACCTTCGGTGCGAAGGGCCAGATAGTAAATATTTTAGGCTTTACGTGGCATACGGTCTCCATCACAATGACTCAAGTCTATCATTATAAGCATGAAAGCAGCCGTAGACAGTACATAAACTAAAGAGCATGGCCGTGTTCCAATAAAACTTTACTGACAAAAGCACGTGGCAGGCCATACTGACCAGAGGACAGTTTGCCAACCACTTTTGAAAGCAAACCAATGTTGTGCTGTTGGATTACATCACACAAGCATAATGCTCTAACACCTCCAAGATATCAGAGAACAGCACTCCCATTTCATGGATGAGGAGACTGACCCCAGAGAGGTGAAGAGAGTCATAGAACAGTTCCTCTCAGAGATGGTAAGAAAAAACAGTAGCACCCCACCTTTCTCAAAGTGTTCTTCAGCTTAGTCATGCAATCAGCCTATGAGCTATAGCCCTGGGCCCCTCTCGGTCTGGTGGTTGGGGGTTTCGGGTCTTGCTTTGCATCATGTGACCTTCCCTGAAGGCTGTCAGAACTGGTGGGCCCCCCCATTCCTGCCCCTCTTCCTCGTCCTTTTGGAGGACTTGGATGGTGTTTTCTACGGCATGTCTCTGATCACCATGAGAGTGCAGTAACCAAAAGTCTTGGCTGACCTGGCACAGACTCAATTTTGTCTGTTGTCCCATAATTACTCACTGTGCTCCCTTTCACTCTCAAAAGTGCCAGGTTTGCACGATAAGCTATATGATCACCTCCCCAAAGGTGAATTTTGTCGAGTTATATCCTGTGCAGGAAGAATCTAAGAGCATTCAACCATTCATACAACTTACAGGTAAGAAAATAAGTTTAAGGAATGAAAAGCAAAAACTTAGAACTCAGCAGCGTGACTGGTACTGCACTGTTCAGGGCATGGGGTCCGTGCCTGCGATGGGGGATGCAATAGTGAAGTGTCCTCAGATCTCAAAGTGGCCCATCCTAAGAGATGTCTGGGTGGTAGTTTTGACTGTGTTGAGTTTTGACATGTGACTTTGAACTCTAACTTTCTTGTTTATGTCTTTTACTCTTGCCCCTGGGTCCATGCCCGCCCCCCACCCCTCCACCATCCTGGCATGCTCCTGTGGCTTACCCTGCATCTCAGGGTCTCTCAGCTGCCTTTGTTGGAATCCTCCAAACCTTTTCCAATCTGCCCCCTCAGGACCTCTTTAGACAGGGGAGTCAGTAGAAGATGTTTGTGGAATGCACATGCCATCTCCTGAATGAGCACACTTGTTCAAAGAGAGACCAAGGACCATAAGGGCAGCCAACAGCCAGAGTGAGCCGTAAGACCAGGGAAGAGAAAGGAGGAACAGACGGAGAACAAGGGAAGCACGTGCAGTACTTTCCCTCCAAAATTTCTCTATCCAGTCGGCATGACTCTGGGGAGAGGGGAAAAGCAGGTGGAGAAGGAAGACCGTGGAAACATCTGACCTGGCCCAGAATTCACAACTTTCCACAAGACCATATATCTCAGACCATGGTAAACGTGGTACCCAGACTATTAGCGTCTGCATCACTTTGGCCCTAGTTAGAAATGCAAATTCTTAGCCCCCGTCCACAGGCTTCTTGATTCTAAAGCCCTGGGGATAGGGCTAGCCCTCCAGGGGATGTTGGTGTATCCTCCTCTGGGCTGAGAGCCACTGCCCTGGGCAGACATCAGGGTCTAATGAAGGTCTGGGGGTTCTCGTCCTCGGACAGAGCAGGTATAAGGTGCACATCGAGGGGAGAAGGTGTTTGAGGTTCAAGTTCCTTAAATGATGGTCAAT
The DNA here is from genome assembly GCF_003676395.1 of Aethalodelphis obliquidens. NCBI lineage: Eukaryota > Metazoa > Chordata > Mammalia > Artiodactyla > Delphinidae > Aethalodelphis > Aethalodelphis obliquidens. The sequence goes on along the minus strand of NW_020837987.1, from coordinate 2,363,960 downwards.
GTCCAGACTGACATCAAACACTGCTGATTTGCCTGAAAAGCCCAACAGTCCGTGTAGCTGCAGACACAGCGTGCAGCTACATAGACTATAACTGTGCACAGAGCTACACGGATTGTGCACAGAGATGGCATTGGTGTCACTCGAATTCCGTGCTCTGTGAGATTTTCCTGAGCATGGTCAGGCCAGCACCTAGCCCAGCACAAAGGTGCAGAAGCCACCCCCAACCCGCCCATGAGAGCCCTGCCCTCCCAGCTTGACCGTCTCCCCGAGCTCAGGTTACTAAGGAAACCACCAAGTGCCTTTGTCTACACTCGCCACACGCAGCTCTCCTCATGAGGCAAGGGGCTCCCCAGAACAGCTGAAGACAAAGTGTGAAACCCGTAAAAATGACAAGCGGTCACACCCCACCTCGGTGGAGCTGTCCGGAGGGATCTTTAACTCTGGGAGGCAATGCAGGCGAGGAAGAGAGAGAGAATTTGAGATCGGGGCTGTTTGATTCACATCCCCGGGTTAGCCAGAGGGTTCCATGTTCCTCTGCTGCAGGAAATAGGGCACAAAAGGATAATTTCTGCTAATGCATGTCCCAAGGCTCTCATAGTAATTGCGGAGGAACGCAGGTTTCCCCAGGCTGCTCCCAGGTGGGGCATCCTGACTTCAGGGTGATGAACGTTAGGGACAGGGCTCAAATGGAACAGCAAACTTGCCTGCAAACCTATGATTGTTTTCCTTTCTGTGTTTTTAAAAATTCATATTTGGATTTCACATTCCACCTCTATCTCTATTATTCAAAAGATGTCCTTACACCTGAAACTGACATAATATTGTATGCCCACTATATTTCAGTAAGAAAAAGAATAATGAATTAAAAAGAAATCTTATTTCTTCCTCCTTCCTTCTCTTCCTTCCTTCCTTTCTTCCTTATGCCTCCCAGCCCTGGTAAGGTGACTGAAACACTCAAGTGGGTAAATTACAGCCCAGATGAGTCTGGTGGGGAGACTCAAGGGTGCAGAAGTACGTCACACTCCCACCCGCTCCCAAGAGTAACCTCTGTGCAAACTCCCAATCTCCATATACACGTGTAGCGTGGGTCTTGGGGTATCTCTGCAACTCACACATCCTTTTTGCAAGCAGCCTTTGAAATCCTTTTCTGTGCCAGCTCTGTCCTGGTACTCTGAGGGGTATACAGTTAGCCTGGCCTCAAGCATGGACAACACCAAACGATGAGACCACCAGACTATTGGCAGGAAATTCCTTAAGAGGAGGGAGTAAAGTGTTGGTTCTCCTGGCTCTTGGGGAAAATTCACCAGGTAGAAGAAATCTCACAGAGCTGGGATCTCAGTCAGGCACCTCCCTGAGCATCCTCAGAGCAGTGAGAAGAAAATGATTCATTGTGTCACAGCCTCTTCTGTCTGGCCAGTCCCTGACTCACTTGAAAGTTGCAAAGAGCTTGCAGTAGAGGCACAATGGATGCTGGAGGTGGAGATGTGACCCCAGGTCAAAACTCCAAGGAGAGGACTTACCCATGAGTCATGAAATATGGGTGGAGAGGGTCACTGAAATGGAAAATTGCTCCATGCCTGTGGAAAGGGCAGACTCAGAGAAGCTGAGGAAATGACACCAGTGAGTTCACCTCTGGATGTTAAAATGTAAGTGCCTGCTCAGGCCTTCAGAGGAAGCTGTCCAGTTGATGCTGCACCAGAATCCAGCCCGGGACTAAATGGTGTATTTTCCTTCATTTCTGTGAAGATAAAGGGCCCCTTCCAGCCATAGGGAGGACCTAAAGAGGCTCCAAAGACACAAACCCTGCCCATGGCCCCATGGACTAGGGGATGCCCTTCTCTCTGCTCACCATCATAGCTACTTCTCCTGTGATGGGGGAGAGCACAGGAGTGGATGGGGAGGACACCATCCTCCCCAGATGCCAACACAATGTGAGGCTCACAGTGAAGCTAACATTCACTTTTGCATGATATACATGCATTTTAAATTATGGTGCAGCTTTGATGATTCTTGTCAGCTTGGAGACCACTCTGACTCTTAGCTTACTTTCTGCTGCCCAGCCTTCCTTGGTCTAGGATAGGCTTCTGCTTGTTTAAGGTTAGTAAAACTCTCTCTAGTTCTTGTTCCCCAAACACTACAGGCCTACACCCCAAATGTAAAAGGGAGGGACTTTGGGGCATAAGGAAGTAAAAGGAATATTATAAAACTAATTTAGAGCTTCCCTGGTGGCGCAGTGGTTGAGAGTCTGCCTGCCGATGCAGGGGACACGGGTTCGTGCCCTGGTCCAGGAAGATCCCACATGCTGCGGAGCGGCTGGGCCCCTGAGCCATGGCCCTTGAGCCATGGCAGCTGAGCCTGCATGTCCGGAGCCTGTGCCCCGCAACGGGAGAGGCCACAACAGTGAGAGGCCCGCATACCTCAAAAAAAAAAAAAAAAAACTACTTTAGCTGAATATTTCGCTTTTCAAACTGCAGCGAACAACTTGTTGATTCATTCCTTCATCTCCCTTACTTAGAAATAGCCTTGGTCTCCACACTAATTCCCACAGTGGATCCCCCATTTTCAGCCAAACAAAAAGTATTTCTTAGTCGCCTCCAATATGGCTTGTATTGAGTCCTAAAGGCTGAAAACTGCACACAGAGCAGAGAGGACCAGCTCTAAGAAGTCCTGGGAAGGACTCATTCCAGCAAGTCATGACTCTAAAGGGAGGAAAGAAAGAGAAGTTGAGAGTTGTAGCAGATGGGGCTGGCTATGGGCCGGAAAGAGTGTAGACACCATCATCAGCCTCATTCACAGTGAGGAAGCTGAGGTCTACAGAGGCTAAATGACATGCCCAACGTCATATAGCTGGCAACTGAAAGATGAAATCCACAATACCCATGCTCTTAACCACTGCATCATAAGCTCTTCCTCCTACAGGAAGCCTTCCTGATTGACCCCAGCTTCTTCCGTACTTCTCTGGACTTGATCACTCTCTCGCAGCCTTGGGTGTGTCTAGTTCATGGTCTTGGGCACTCCCTTTCTCCTTGGGGCCACATCTGGGCCCACATCTGGGTGTGGGGGATATTCGGGGCCCACTTGTCAACAGGATCAGCTGGCCGACTGTCAGACATGCTCCATACCCTTAGTCTCCTAGGGCGATTTACAAGGGGGATGTGGGGCAGGAGATGGACTTGTGATCTTTGAGCTCATTGGAGCCTTTAGAGGGAGGGCTGTGGACAGCACTGCTGGCTGAAGAAGAGAGAACTAGCTCTGGGGTGAGAAGAGAGAGGAGAAAGAACTGTGAGGGGAAGGTTGAAAGATAGATAGTCCATTAGATTTTCATGGTAACAAAACCCAGCTGCCCTCAAGGTATCAACACAAGGCAGAAAATGAACAGAGAGAGAAGTAAGGGGCTGCAGGGCAGGGAAGCCCTCAGCACTGGCCACTGGTAGCACCCATGAGCGGCAACCAACGTGGCCAGTGGTTGGGTGGTGAGGACTGCTGGGCCCGGGGTCTCTGGGGAGCTCCTGCCTGCCAGTCAGGATTTTGCCGCTGTGGCTGAGGGCCACCATGTGGGGGAATCTACCCCAAACGGCCAGATTTCCTTTCTTTATTTTTTATTTTATATTGGGGTATAGGGGTATAGTTAATTTACAATGTTGCGTTAGTTTCAGGTATACAGCAAAATGGTTCAGTTTACATATACATGCATCCATTCTTTTTCAGATTCTTCTCCCATGTAGGTTATTACAGAATATTGAGTAGAGTTCCCTGTGCTATAGGGTAGGTCCTTTTTGGTTATCTATTTTATATATAGTAGTGTGTGTCTGTTCATCTCAAACTCCTAATTTATCCCTCCCCGCCACCTTTCCCCTTGGGTAACCGTAAGTTTGTTTTCTATGTCTGTGAGCCTGTTTCTGTTTCGTAAATAAGTTCATTTGTATCGTCTTTTTAGATTCCACATATCAGTGATATGGTATGGTATTTGTCTTTCTCTGACCTACTTCACTTAGTAAGGTAATCCACGTCCATCCATGTTGCTGTAAATGGCATTATTTCATTCTTTTTCATGCCAAATGGCCAGATTTCTTAAATTTTTCAAGAGAAATTGCAAATCTGATTCTTTACGTGGAATATCCCAGTGTCAAACTTTATTAACTAATTGAAAAAAAGTGAACGTTCTATAAACCAAGTGAGAGCTTTGCACTCGGTTAAGCCCGAGGCGTGCCATTGTGTGGCCCCTGACCAGAGACCATGCCCAGTGATCTCAGAGGGACCAGAGGAGAGCAGGCTCAGCTGCCAGCTGCTAGAAGCTTCCTTTTTGCAGAATGTTGCAGTCACAGTGAGAAGGCCTGGTCAGGAGGCCCTTCTCCTTGGGACTGTCCTGCCGCTCCATGCCCCGGGAAATGTCCCCTCCAGGCCCCAAGTCTCCTGCCCTCCATCCTCCTTTCTGCCACCTGACGGGGCCACCTGTTCTCAGCAGGTGCGGGCTCCCCGATGCCCAGGTCCCGAGTTCACACTGCACACACCCCGCCCCGGGCACTTCTCACTGCTGCTTTCCCTCCAGCTCTGTCCCCAGCAGGACATCACGGCGGCCTGCCTGACAACTGTCAGTCTGAGGTGTAGACATCTCCTCCTTGTGGCTTCCCCTTTTTCGTTAGGCTTGACAATGCGTTTTCCCAAGATTAATAGTGCAGGAGGAGCCAGGATATGAGGCTTTTAGTGGTGACAAACTGCCGGGCCCAGGCGGCTCTGGAAGTTGTGTGGCAGCAGGGACAGGCCAGTGGCAGAGCCCCCGGGGGCCTGGAGGAGAGGGGAGTGATGGTCTCATGTCCATCAGAGCCTGGATCAGCTAGACCCGGGGTGCGGGGCGGGGGTGTGTGTGGCCACTCATCCTTACTCTTTCCTGCACAGCAAAGAGAGTTGTGCTCAGTGCCATGTGACAAGCAATACACACACACACAGAGCCCCCAAACCCCCCTGGGTGGCCTCTGAGACTAGACACGCCGTGGGCAATGGGTGCGCTGTCACTAGGGCACAGCTCACCGGGGGGTAACAAGAGGCCAGGAAGCCCAGCTCTTCAGCTTGGCACCCCAAGCTCAGGCACTTCTGCTCTGGGCTCTGTCTGCTGCTGTGCTTCTGGCTCCTTCTCTGGCTTCCCCAGGCCCAACCACAGATTCTTCACAGGGTCTTGAGGGCTTGGAAACACGAGAACGCAAGGATGTAGCCCGATCTTTCCATTCTGCCCTGGCCACTTCCATTGCCCTGGTCCCTACTAACTGCCTTCTGCACCATCCTCCAACTCCCAAAACAGTGAAGCAGGAATTTCTAACTGTTCAGTCTGGGAGGGGAGGTGTTTGGAGTATAATCAGGGAAATTCAGGGGACTGTATTAATTCTCAGGAATAGTATTTTGCCCCACATCTAACACCCTCTTCACACATATACACATGTACATGTTCAAAAACACACATATAAACATGTATGCACACACTTATGCATGCTAAAATGTCCTTGCACGCACACATACGTGTGCACACACGCACTCACAGACATGTACACCCAGCACATGCACACACACATACTCTCTCTCTCTCTCACACACACACACACACACACACACCCCTGCCTTTTTCCTTGGGAGCAAATTCTGACCCTATCTCAAGTTCAACATGATCCCTAAGCTGAAAGGGCCTTTTGAGAACGTGAGACTCAGAGAGGTGAAGGGTTTTTCCCAAGGCCACACAGCCTTTTAGGACTTGAGCTGAGCTGGAAATCCTGACATACCCAAGCTCTTTCCCCAGATGAATTGACTCCTTATAGTTTTAGGATAAAATATTTCCCAGTTTACATCTGTTACCTATTTTAATCTTCATGATTCATTTAAGAGGTCATCTTCATTATTATTGTTGAGTTCATATTATGGGTGAGGAAACTTAAGCCTAAATGGGAGAAGTTACTTACCCAAGGTGTGGAGCTGATCATTGAGGTAGGGATTGTCCCCAGATGCCGTGGCTCTCAGGTTTTCACCTTGCTGCATCTAGCAGCCACTTCCTCTCCTAGGGTACTGGGTCATCACCCAGCTCATGGAAGTCCTTTTTTCTTCCCTCATCCCTATTCCATTGGAATAGAGCCTGGATCTTTTTCAGTGACATGTAAGAGCTGTGTGACCTTGGACACATCACCTCAAATAGCTAGCCCTTCATTTACCAAGCTAAAAAATGGACAAGGAGAGTGACAGTAACTACCTTTCAGGGTTTTCTTAACGACTAAACAATACATACACATGCACCTATTTTTCAAACTGGAAAACATTGTACAGAAATGTAAGAAAGTGTTACTGACAACTGCTTTGAGGTATTTAAGGCAACTAAGGCACAGATGGTGTTCCTCCTTCATGGAATCTCTCACTCTGTCATCTGTCTGCTAAGTCTAGAAGACAGCTATCAAAGCTAATAGACAGATGACTGAAGGCAAGAAGATGTTTGCAATTTCCACAATTGACAAGGGACTTATATCAAGACTACAAAACAAATAGAAAGATAGCACCTAATGGAAAAATGAAGAAGCGTATGAATAGGAAACTTAAAGAAGGGGAAACCCAAAAGCTAATCAGCATATGAAGAAACATTCAAAGTCATTAGTAATCAGATAAATGCAAATTAAATTAATGAGCTATTACTTGGCGACTATTAGGCAAAAATTAGTAACAGGCAATGCCAAGTAGGAGCAGGAATGTGAGGACAGAGGGGCCTTCTGAGCTGACAATGGGAGAGTAGGCCCCATGGCCCTCTGTGGGTGCGATCTGTAAGATTTAATCAAGATACATAAACTGAGTCCATATGCTTCAGCTATCTTTTACTGCATAACAAGCCATTGCAAACCTTAGTAGCTTAAAAAAACAATCATCATTTCACTCACCAGTCTTCAATTTGGACAGGTCTCAGTGGAGAAAACTCATCTCTAATTTTTGTGGCATCAGCTGGGCTGGCTCAAAGGCAGAGTGGGGGATGTACTTGATAGCTGGGGGCTGGAACCATCAGAAACTTACTCCCTCACCTGGAACCTGTTCCTGGCCATCAGCTGGAATCCTAGTTGACGCTGTTGGCAGAAGTCCTACATGCCACCTCTCCACGTGGTTACTGGGCTCCCACTCAGCATGGTAGCTGGTTCCCAAGAGCCAACGGCCCCAGGGTCAAGGAAGAAATGCATGGCACTTCTCTGACCTAGCCTCAGCTGGCACATAGCTTCATTCCCACTTGATGCTAATGCTTGAGGAAGTTACGAAGGTCCGTCCAGGATCAAGGGAAGAAGACATAGACCCCACCTCTCAATGGGAGGGGTGTCAACATCACATCGTAGAAGAGTGTGTAGATGGGATATGTTGTGGTGGTCATTTTTAGAAAATGCTATCGTCTTGACCACAAAGAAATTCTCATTCAGGTCTCCAGGAGCTGCATGGGAATGTCACTGCAGCATGGATTTGGGTAGAAAGTTGGAGGTAAGCAGATGTCTATCACTGAGAGATCAGAGAGGTGAAATACCACAATACACAAAACAGAGTGTTTCACTGAGGCTGGGGATTAGATGCACTCACGATGTCAGTGGTTCATTAAAAAAATATATATAATATATATATTATGTCTTATTTTTAAAAGGTAAACAGTAACACAGTTAAGATATAGAGCTCAATATTATTTGCATAAATTAAAAATACCTATACACAAAATAAAAATACAAATTTTACAAGAACATTTACAAATGAAACGTATGCTTTGAACACATTACAATGGCATCTCAGGTTTGGGGGAAGGAAATGGGTGTGGGGAATAGAAATAAAAGGAAATAAATACTTTTTTTAAAAAAGGGTACAAACCCAGATATAGATGCACATTTACGCAGTCATTTGATTTTTGACACAGGTGCCAAAACAATGTGATGGGTAAAGGGACGTCTTCTCAACAAATGGCACTTGAATAACTGGATATTCATGTGGAAAAATTGAACCTCAATTCCTACCTCATAGCACACACGCAAATAATTCATTCAAACACAAACACAAATTATGAATTAAAACACAAATTATTTTAAAGGGAAACCATATTTTTGTGAACTGAGGGTAGGCAAAAGTGTCTTTGATACAGCACCATGAGCAATAACCATAAAAGGAAACCATGATGATTTACAAGTCATCAAAATGATAAATTTCTGCTCATCAAAAGAAACCACTCATAAAGGGAAGCACAGACTGGAAAAAATATTTGTAAAACATATATCTCACAAAAGATTAGTGTGGAGAATTCTCACAATTCAATAATAAAAGGACGAATAACCCAATTAAAAGTGGACAAAGTATTTAAACAGATAATTCACAAAAGAAGACAAATGATGGTCAATAAATGCATGAAACAATGCACAATATCGTTCATTTTCAGAGAAATGCATATTAAAACTGCAATGAGATACCACTGATTGCCTGCCAGAATGCCCAAGATTAACTCTAACGCTACCAAATATTGGCAAGGTGTGGAGAAACCAGAACTCTCATGTATTTTTGATAGGGAGGTAAAATGGTATATCCATTTTGGAAAAAAATTTGGCATTTTCTTATAAAACTAAAGATACACCTAGGCTAGGTACTTATTAAGGAGAAATGAAAACATATGTTCACACCATATAAGCTTGATTCATAAGGTGACCATGGCCTAAAAGAATGGATAAACAAACTCAGGTAATTTATTCATATAATGGAATTCCACTCTGAAATAAAAAAGAACACAGTACTGATATGTACAACAACGCAGATGAAGCTTTAAAATGTTATGCTGAGTGAAAGAAGCACAAAAGAACACATATTCAATGAGTCCATTTATATGAAGGTTCAGAGCAGAGAAAACCAATTTACGGTGGAAAAAAGTCAGAACGGTGGCTGCCTCTAAGGAGTGGTGTAGAGGATGAATTAGGGACACTAGGGATATTTCTGGAGGACAATAATGTTCTATATCTTGATAAGTGTTAGAGGTATACTGGTGCATGTATTTGTCACAACTCCACAATAAATACATTTATTATTTGACATTTCATTGTATGTACGTTTTTATAACAAAAGAGCAAAAGAACTGAAAACAAATATTGAAGTATTTACAGGAAAGTGTACTGAAGTCTGCAATTTACTCTGGAATGCACCCCAAAAGTAGATTCATTGATGGGTAGAAGTTTGGATCGATGGATAGACAGATGATAAGAAAAACTATAGTAATGTACTGAGGTAGAATATAGGTGGAAGGTGTACAGGTGTTCACTGTAAATGTCTTTCAAGTTTGCTGTATAAAACATTGGGGGGAAATAAAAAGCAACACCTAGCACTGACAACCATGATGAAATGCCTTGAGCCAAGGACTATGATTAAGTCAACCCTGTGTCTCTAAGCTCCAAAAGGAAAAATAAAAAAGCTAAAATATAAGTGTTTTGAACTAAACTATCAGATATTTGACAGTGGTAAGAATGGGTCTCTCAGTGGGACATGGGAACCCATGGCCATGCCGGGAGTGAGAGCCAGCCCCACAGACAACTGACATGAGCTCTATCCCACCTGAAAGGGTCCCATAGCCCAAGGAAACGCCTCTGGCTCTCCAAGGTGCCCTGGGAGCCAGAGGCAAACCCTGCAGTGACATGGGGGAACAGCTTCTTACAGAGGAGCAATTAGAACTCAGGGAGCAGGTGTGAGCGAGGGGTTCCATTCACCTAGAGTCTTGTCAGAAAAGCTGCGTGTTCAGCCCAGAAAGGCCAAGGCTCTCCTCTGGGCCCCAGAGAGCCCGGTTCATGCAGCACCTGGCCACTTGCACGTGCTCTGGACAGGCACGCTACACCCAGGACTGGTAACTGACACCACTGTGTCTTAATAGGAAGCACTCAGAAAACACTTGAAGGATGAACGAATGCCTGGCTGTTTGCACCAATGGTGCAGAGCAACACGGCCAAGATGGGATTCTCTTGGTCTCAGCACTGGGACGAAGGGCTTGGAATAGAAGTCGGGAGGATTGTCAAGTTTTATGATGTGATCTGGTTTTCCACATTTGAAAATGCTTTCTCATTATACTTAGTATTTTTAAGGGCCACCAGCTAGATGGTTAGAAGAAGCTCCAGAAAACTCCATCCTCTTGGAGATGCTTTTATGTCCACTTTATAATTGGGGGGACTCAGCGGTGGCATGTCTGTGGTTTCCACAAGTTTCAGAAGGATGCCAGTGGCAGAGCTACATTGCACGGTCACAGCAAGAGTCGAGCACGGACCTTCAATTAGGTAAGTAGGACTATTTGTAACTGTAGTATTCTGCTTACCATGGGAGGGATTGCTTCATCTCTTTTAGTCTCAATGGACTCATCATGTCTGCCTCGAAGGCTTGGTGTGAGGATTAAGTGAGATCATCTATGTAAGTCATTCCATAGAGAGACAGACACACCGTGGTTCCAACTGGGTTGGTCCAACTCCTTTCCAAGGGCTCTGAGAACTCACATCATCCAGGAAATTTTGCTGGTATTAGACCATCTTACTCACCCAAGAGGGTTTGGTCAACTGATCCTCTGCTCAGATGTTGGGGGGTAGAAGTCCAACTTTGTTTGCTGTGGATGCTGCAAAAATAGCCCTACTTTTTGTTACCAAAGTGGTAGCCAGTGGAGCCATCCACCTGATTTTTCTCTTTATTTTGTATCCTCATAAGATGAGCATAACCAGAAGGAATACCACAAGGAAGCACTTTTACCCTTCACAAACCAGAAATCTGAATTTCATGGGCCCCAGCCTTCCCCACTGGTCAGAGGGACAAAGTGCATAAATGGTTAAATAACAGCCCCCAATGCAAAGGAGCTAGAGCATTTTGCCACAGAAATCAATAATGCCTGCTCCCCCACCCAGCAAATGAGAGCTCTGCCCCAACGTGCTGATCTCCCATTAATTCTGGCCGACCAGCTGAGCTGAGGCTATGGGCACGCCCAGAAATTTTGGCCTCCAGCCTTTGGGGGGCAAAGCCAAACCTCCCCCCAGAGGTTAATGAGGCGATTATGTTTCTGGTTAAAGATGAGAGCCGTCAAGGCCACTGGGTTCATTATAACATTTAGAGCACAGAGCGTTCAATAGTGAAGGGAAAGCACAGAAAAGAGAAGCACAAAATGAAATCAATGGAGAGAGAGACCATTCGCATGCCACAGGCATAGGAATTGAGTTTCTTTTTATTTTCTGCTTCTTCCTCAAAATCTTTCTACAGATGCACACACACACACAGTGTTCTCTGCTCTGTGTTCCCTTGCTCGGGGGAATGTGTTTAGATCACATATGAGGCACTCTCCACCAACTCGTGGGCAAACCCAGGCCCTTCACCCTCATTTCAGTTTGGCCATCAGTTGGTTCTTCCAGGCTCCAGAACTGGTCCCCAAAGGGGGATAGTCAAGCCCCTTTCTGTTCACTTGTCCATTCATTCACTAAGAACATGGCTTCATGGAGCTTACCTCCTGAAGAAGAAATTGACATTATAGAAGCCTAAAATCAAATATCTCATAACACGAGCACAGAAATAAGAAATCATACTAATTGGAACATACTTAGCTTATGATAGAAAAGTTGTGTGAACTATAACAAGGGACAAAGTAAGGGAAGCTTGTCTAACCTTGGGGTCAAGGATGACTTCCCCAAGGAACTGAAGTTTCAGAGGCCACAGATAAGATTAGTTGGAAACAAAAGCTAGTATGTAAGAAAGGGGATGAGGCAAGGGGAATGGAGTGAGAGAAGCGTGCTGTGCAAATGCCCTGGGGTGGAAGTATGTGATGGTTAATGTCAGGCTGGAGGGCAGTGTTGTGGGTGTGAGTGTTGACAGGGGTCTGCATATTCCTGCCTTTATGAAAAGTGGGTCTTTATCCTAAGAGCAAAGGGAAGACCCCCAAGAATTGCACCCAGTATTCTGAAATAATCTGGAGGAAAATAGGCATCAGCCAGGCTTGGTGATGGTTCAGATATGTTAAGGGGGAGGTTTGATCAAGATAGAGGTTTCTCAAATAACTCTTGGATTTCTGTCTTTACAACTGGTCAGAGCTGTTCCAGGACAGCCTTTGTCAATATCCATCAGTGTGACCGTGGTAGGTCCAAGCCGGCTCTGTGATAGCTAGGACTTTCCAGGATGTTTAGCAGCTCTTTGCCAGCGCAAAGGGTGAAAGAGAAAATTTTCCTGGTCCTGATATCTGCGGTGCTCACAGCATAACTTGGGAGACCCTAAAGAAAATAGTTTGCAGGTTTTACAGAACTTTAGAGGATGTGTAGCAGGTTGACATCTATTATTTTCAATGCAGCTCATTGTAGATGGCAGCGGGAGGGTGAGTAAGCATGTTATCATCATTGTTTAGAGATAAAGCAACCAATATGCAAGGTCCAACCCAGGTGGCTTCCTCATCAGTACAGACCTTGGCACAGTGTCTGACACATAGCAGATGGTCATACATGCTTGTTTAGAAAGAAGTGACCTGCTCAAGATCACATAGTGTAGATCCCAGGCCTAGAATTTCCTTCAGGTCTTCAAATGATTTCCCAAATCCCTGCCCCCATGGCATCAGACTCAACCCATTTAGGGAGGGAGCCACGGAAAGCAGGCCATGCCAGGGACAAGTGCCATCAGGCTCAAGAGGTGTGGCTGGGCCTGGAGATTTGTCCAAGGTACTCATCAGGTGCAGGCTAAGAACTAAGGACATTCCTGGTGCCAGGGTCCATGTGGGTTGTCATGGGAGGTAAAGAAATTGTCCAGTTCCAGACAGAGGGAGCAGCTCTCCATTGATGGAAGGGGACCAACATCCCAGCCTAAAGCTCTGTGTTACCTCGCCATATACCCAAGTCACTGTGGACCTGCCTAATTCACTCTTAAGGATTAAGTCCTAGATGTGAGACTAAGTCAAGGAATATGTTCTTATAATAAGGTTCTTGATATATAATTGACAAATCGCCTTCCAGAGGATTTTACTCAATCGCATTATGACCAGCATAGACATGAAAATACCATTTCTCCATACAGTCATCACATAGAATCTTATATGTTTTTATAAAACTCTGCCATTTTATAAATTAAAATTGCGATTGCATTGTTATTTAATTACTTCTGAGTGTGATCATTTTTATATGTGTATTACCTATTTGCATTAGTATTCTATAAACTCTTTTATGTTCTTTGCACCCCTCACCTCACACCACCCTGATAGAGAAGATATGTGCTTTAAAATATTGTTGGTCTCTAATCTGCTTATAAAAGTAATACATGCAAGATATAAGAAAATACTGAAAAGCATAAAAAGTTAAGATTGTTAGTATTCCCACAACTCAGAAGAATCACTAATTGATTTTGTTTCCTGGTAGATAACTAGTTTTTTTTTTTTTCTTTCTTTCATTGATTTTTAAGTAATTTTTAAAACATGAAGGAAATTAATTCCTTATCTATAGTGTTTTTTAAAATCCTTGAATATTTGTTTTTTGTTGTTGTTGTTGTTTATGATGGTGATACATTTTTACATAAAATGCCAGTAATGTTTACAAAGTTTTATCAATCTTTCCCCTTTTCATTGTTTATACTAACTTTAGGTTTTGCAAGTTCTCCCTAAACTTAATTGCTGTTATATTTTCAACTAATTTTTGAAATGTAACTCATTAATTAATCTAAAATACATTTCGCTATAGAAAGGGATATATGGGTATGATTTGAATGTTTTCCCTGATTAGCCAATAATTTCCAAAGTCATCTTTTCCTTTTGGTGAGTTGCTTGTTCTATCATAAATTAAATGCTTGCATACACTAGGGAAGGTTTCTGGACTATCAATTCTCATCCATTGATCTGTTCATTCGTTTTGTCAATACCACATTGTGTTAAGCACTGTGGCTCTATAATGCATTTTAATACCTGTTGCTGCAAGTCCTACTCCTAACTCTTCCCTAAAAAAAATATGTAGTTCTTCTTACTTTATTCTTCAAAGGAATCTCATAGTAGTTTTGCTAGTCTATATCTATACTTATCTGTATCTATGTCTATATCACATACACTTTGACACTGTGATTAAACTTCAGTTTTTTGGAAAGAGTAGACAACTTTAAAAAGAAGACTTAATAACTAAAAAGCAAAAAGAACACTCAGTGTGTGTGTGTGTGTGTGTGTGTGTGTGTTGTGTAGCAGGCATGCACGGGGCTGTGTACTATGTGCATAGGGAGTTAAGGTCAAATGAGGCACGCCCACATCCCTCAAGCAACCCACAGACCAGCTGGGGGAGTCAGGCTGTGAACAGGTAGTGACATTCCATGGCACTGAGCTATAAGGGCGATAAGATGTACAAAGGGAAACTCCCAAACTTCCAGCATCATCCAGAGGCAAGCCTGCTGGTGGATGGGAAGGGGCGGGAACACCAGTGACCCTATTCATCTGTTCACTATTGAGCATCTTTTGCATTCCAGACACAAACCCTGCCTCACGGGGCTTCCGGCCTAGAGAGAGACGTAAATGAGTATGCAGGTTGTTTATGCCCTGTGATGGATCCTCTGAAGGGCCAAGTGCAGAGTGCAAAGAGGGGCTCACTCAGGTCTGAAGGAAAGGGGAAGTTTCCCAGGGAAGATGGCTCTTTTGAATTGAGGCTTGAAAGGGGGTAAAAGGAGGTCAGACAAATAGGAGTCAGTGGAAGAGGAATGTTCTGGGCAGAGGGCAGTATTCCTGAGTACCCAGAGGTGAGAGAGAACATTAGGGCTGAAGACAGTTGGGAAGAAGGGCTGAAGCATCAGATACAGAGAAGACAGAGGGAGAGAACAGGAGGCAGTTGAGCAGGTGCCACAGACACTGACCAGGGGCACTTAAATTCCTTCTTGAGACATTCTGGACTTTTCCTAAAGGCAAGCTCCCTTCCTGACTTTTGTTTTCCAAAGGGCTTAGCTCCTTGTGAAAGAGGAGAGATGCAAGTGTTTTGAAGAGGGGGATGGGGAGGGTTAGGGGCAAGAGACGATGGAAAGTTGGAAGAGGGTGGTGGTTAGGGGTTCTGGATTGCAGAAGCAGGACCACAAGGACTCACACTGCAGAGCAGAATGCCTGTACAGTGTCCACAGACTGAACCCTTGTCCCAGGCTCTGTGTCTTGGGAAAGACCCTGTGCCCAAGATTGGTCAGGATTTGAAGATGTCCTTCTTCAGGGATTGGAGAGCTTGGGTGAGGATCTAATGGGCTTAGATCAGGATCAGCTGAAGACTGGAAGTTCCTGTATTATGGCTCTCAGGTGAACCTTCAAGATTTTAGTGTGTCCAAAGGAGTGGAGGAGACAAAATAGTTAAGATAAAATTTCCCAACAGCCCTGAAAGATGGAAACTCAAGTCAGATTTGTTTCGATTTAATGAAAATAACATTTTTTAATATGACATTTCTTGCACATCCGAATTTGTGGAATAAGGTTCACGTATAATATTCAAGTCTCCTATTACACAAAATAGGAGATATATAGAAAAATAGAAAACAAATATCTACATACCCAATTCTTAATGCCAACTACTGGTAAAATTTTGATAAACTTCTAGATTTTGCTATTAGAACCTTGGTTTTAACTTGGTGTATGTATATCTTATAGTTCTAACCATACTGTAAATATAATTTTTACCTGACATTATAAAATTGGCATTTTTCTCTGTTCTCAGAAAGCCTTGATAGAATAAATCACATAGGAAAAAGATGTATACACTTAACTACATGATATTTAAAACATGCAAATATCAAAAGTTACTACTAAAAGGTAAACAATGAACTGTAGATGAAATTTGCATCAAATAAGACAAGGAGTTAATGTTTTATTATGCAGGTTATTCACATGAACTGACATGAAAAAGGTAAAGAACTCAAAAATATAAACACAAGTTAACAAATGAAAACTTGTAAGAGAGGAAATACGTTTGGTCAAGATAGAAAATTGTTTATTCTCACCAGATTTCAAAGGAATACATATTAAAACCTTGACACGCCATTAATCATTTATCATATAAGAAAAGATTTTAAAATATTTCATGTTCATTGTTTGGCAGTGTGAGGGTGAATTATACTGTCGCTGACACATGGGGTTATAAATTGGTTTAAGGTTTTGGGGAAACTGGCATTTTGTATCAAAGGCCTCACATTTTTTCTTTCACTCAGTAATCCCACGTCTGCTGTTTTCACCCTAGGACATAATCAGAGGTAACCACAAAGATTAATGCACAAGCATATTCATCATAGCATTATTTATTTATTTATAATGGTGAAAAATTGTAAATAACCTAACGTCCATCCAACAGGACTTGGTTAAGTAGAGTATTATGCAGTCATTAGAATTTCGAAGACTACATAACCACATAGAAAAATGATTTCTCCATTTCTTTAAGTTTCTTACTAAAATGCAGAAGGACATTTGGAAGTTTATCCTGTTTTCCACAAATGGGATGAAACATGTATTTATCACATTTGAGTGCTCCTGGTTTCGGAAATGTTAAATTTAGACACCCCCGAAAAAGTGCACAGCCCTCCCTGGCATTTGACACCCACTCAGTGAAGGCCTAAGCTCTATACCCAGCAGCCAGGAACAAGTAGAAGTCATGGCATACTGCTTCCTTCTGTCAAGTCTGCTTGCTGGGCTGTTCCTTCCCCACTCCTGCACACAAGCTTAGGAAATCACTCTTGCCAGCAGAAAAAAAAATCTTGAAATAGTCTTAACTCACAAAACAGTCTCAATTCAGTAACTCAAGAAGCCCGTCCCATGTGATAATCAGTTTCCAACTTCTTCCACAAGCCTGACTTCTCCCAGTCACCAGCCCCCACCTGTCCCCAAACTGCTCGTAGTTGAGTTGTCAGGGGAGTCTGCTTTCATGCTCACCACCCTTCTCACTTTCAAGTCCATGTTTCTTGGTCCTGTGCAGTGGAGGAGGGGAGAGAAGAGCTGAGGGCTCAGGGAAGTTCTTACCTGGCTGGCAGAAAGTTCAAGTTGACTCTGGCTTTTGAAGGCTGCTTTTGCCAGTTCTTCTCTGAAGAACTTTTCCATGAAGTGGGGGATGCATGACCCCTGGCTGGCCACACTCTGCCTCAGCCCCTGAGTTTCTGGTGGTTCATCTCCAGGGAAGGGTACCTGCACCTTGCAGGTTGGCATTCTCCATGCATGGCCCACGGGGAGGTACTCCTGCCAACTCTGGGGAGCCGGGTTTTTCCAACTCTGCCCAAGTCAGCTAACACTTATCTCTGTCCTCTGGGTTTCCCAGGTGGAGGCAGACATCCATGTCCAGACTGTGGGGCACACACTAGGCTCCCCAGGTGACCCCACTGAAGGATTTCTCTCCTGTCTTCAAGTGAGGTTGGGAGAGAGATATTGCAGGCATCACCAAAGTTTTCTAAAGAAATCCACTAACAGATCTCATCTGATCTCTTCTCCTTAAGCCTTCGTATATCCTCAAGGTGGCTGAGGGCTTCAAGAGTCATACAAGCAACAGATTATCAGACACTTCATTTGAGAATTTTGCAAGATGGCAAACGTAGCTTCTACTGTCCTGATGCTTTATCCAGTTCTGAGAGAAGGAAACCCATCGTAACATCCTGAAGCAACCTTTCTTCATTCTCTTTCCCTCATGCACCTAAAGCTTTAGTCACATCAGACTAACGGTTCCTCTACATGCTCTTTTGTGTATCCTTGCTCTTCCCACCTGACAAGTGCCCATCCCCTGCCCCAGGTGCTTAGTGCCTTCCCCTTCCCCAAGAGTCAGCAGCAAGCCCCCATCTGCTGTGCTTTCTCAGTACCATCCTCAGCTTCAGAACATGGTCTGCCAGGTGACAGAGTTAGGGTCTGCCTTAAGTAAGCATAAACTCTGGGAGGGCAGACTCCACGTTTTCATCATCTCCACAATCCCTACAGCACATTGCTCAGCACCTGGCATGTAGTAGGTGCTCAGGGAATGCTTGCTAAATCATGCCCTTTACCTTGGCTGTGGTATTTATAGGACTGGACTGTTTAAGGTCAAATAACAGAGGGGAGAGTTGACCCCAGATGGTGTGAACGGTCATATGGGTCCAGGGAAGGCTGAGGTCGGAGAAGAGATATCAGTGATCTGTGCCATCCTGAAAATTCAGGGAGCAGAATTTACCTATGGGATTAATCATAAGGCCCAGGTTCTGGGAGATTAACCAGACAAATGAAGTGCAGTGGTCAGAAAGGGGGGCGACGTTAGCTCCTCAGAGAAAGGAGATGGCACACCTCAAGATTAATGTCTCCTGACCACTGGGTCTATTCAGGGTCTTCTGATGTCATATTTCTATTCACTCATTCATCTTGACTGCCCTCCTGTGCAGTCGGAAGCCAGGAGCTGATTGCAAAAAATTAGGAAGACTCCAAGAAAACCCTCAGGCCCTTCAGACATGTGACTTTGAGATAGTATATAAAATTAAATAACTAGCTTCACCGGTTAACTGACAAGAACTAGAAAACATCCGAGTGTGCCTTTTCCACCTCCCAGATTTGGATTGGGTTAGAATTGTGCATTCCTGGATCCGGTGTTTGCATGTGGAGGGTAGAAGAACTCAACCAACAGAGATAAACAGGATCTACCAGATGGCAACGGTGGGGGAGGGGTGCAGCCTCTGTTTGCACATGGAAACAAGCATGGCAGGCACTGGAATTTCTCTGTAAGCATTTAGGACAGTAATCTGGCTGCAGGTGGGGACAGGGCATTTCTCTGGAAGCTGTCCTTTCATGGCAAGTGCACAGTTTTTACTTAGCATCTTTATTTAGGGTGGCTTGTGGGTGGGGTCCGGAAGGAGGTTGATAAAGATGAAGACTGATGCTCCCCAAGTTCATCTTGGTATGATCACAGAAAACCTGCTCCATAGAAAAGTGTGGTGAGGATTGAGAGATTACCCAACAAATCAGTTAGTGAGGACAGCCTGATCTGAGTCAGCTGGGCTGACTGTCTTCTGAGATCTTTGACAAATGGAAAAGCCACCCTCCTGCCCCTTAACTTTAAGCCCGGATTATGCTCAGGACAGCGTCCCCCACCCAGGAAGCAGTGGCCCACATGCATCAAGCTCTCCTGACCTGGAGGGTGACTCTGGAGTCTGAGACCTGGATGGTGATCTATGCCCCTGCCTCTGGAGGATCAGGGTAAGCTCCCATGGCAGAAGGTGACAGTACAGAAGAGCTGAGACAGGGTCCTCATAGGGCCCACGGCCACACTGAGATGGACGGGAAGTGTATGCTGGTATATATGCCCCCTTTTCCGAAGAGAACTCACTTCTTCTCCAGCTTTCACCAGTGTCACCGTGGAGTCTGTGACCCCCACTGAGTAAAGAGTCCTGGTGCCCTGTTTCCTCAGGTCTTCCTGGGGTTACCTAATCTCAACCACCTAAACTATTAACTAGGCCCTGCCAGTGGCTAAGGTTTCTTTCTTGTGCGGCTTGGCCCTGCCCCAGCTTCTCCTCATTTACATCTATCCAGGCTTCTGTGGGTGCAGGGAATTTCTCATTACTGGTTTCACAAAATGTCTCTGAGACTTGAAAAGGACATATTTTCAAGGTTTTAATCTCCACAAGACCACCTGATGCTCTGGCGTCAGCATCCCTCTCCTAGAGATTGACTCACTCACCCCCACCCACCAGGAGTTTACCTATGCAGGTTTGCTTTTTCAGTAAAGTTTTATAGGATGTTTTTTTCCCCCCATGCTATAGGTCTTGCACATTTCTTGTTAAATTTATTTCCAGGTAGTTTATGTTTGGAAATGTTATAATAAATAGGGATCATTTTTTATTACATCCATCAGCTGGTTATTTCTGATCAAATAGTGATTATTTTTCAATTATGTAATATGCTACTCTCCTCACTTCTCATTAATTTCAATGGCTTATCAGTTGATTCTGTTGGTTTTTCCAGGTAAGTAATCATATTATAAGCAAAAATGTATTTAAAAAATCGTATTTCCTCTCTTCTGAAACGTATTCTCTTTTTAAAAAAATTCTGTGTGCTTGTGTTTGTGTGTGTGTGTGTGTGTGTGTGTGTGTGTGTGTGTGTGAGAGAGAGAGAGAGAGAGAGAGAGAGAGAGAGAGAGGCAGAGACAGAGAGAGAAACTCTTTTTCCATTGTCTAGAACAGCTAAATTACAGTGAAATTATCTATCCCCTACAGGATTGATAAACCTTGCCTATAAAACCCTCTGATCCCAGCATCTTTATAGAGCTACTTCTTTGACAATATTTTTCTATTTGTTTAAAGAGTCTCTGGTTTACTTGTATCTTCTAGATTTTCTTAAGCCAGTTTAAATGTGTTTTCCCTGAACATTATGAATTTTACGCAGTTTCCATATTTAGCAGAGCTTTTCATAGAAATCTCTTAAAAGTCTATATAAATCCTCTTCATATTTGTGATTATGTCTTTATTCTCAATCCTATTTTGGTCTCATTTTTCTTTGATTAGATTTTTTGGTTTTGAATATTTTATTTGTCATTTCAGAGAACCCAATCTCATTTATTTAGCAATTCTGCTGACTGCATATTTATGCTTGTTATTTCCGTTAATTCCTTCCTCCTACTTTTCTTATGCTTTCTTGTTTTTTTGCTGACTTGTTGAGTTTAATGGTCAGAGTATTTGTTTTTATTTTTGTTCTGTTTAATAAGAAAAACATCTAAGATTATTACTGTACTAATAAGTACAGCTTTGGCTGCCGCGCATACATTTTCCTATGTTTTTATCTCATTATTTTTCAAATAGTTTATATTTGTAGTTGCAATTTATCTTTTACTGGGTTACATAGAAATATGCTTATTAAATTTCAAGTAGTTTCTCATTTAAAATTATACTATCTATATACAGTCTGTTGCATTGCAATCAGAGAATGTAGCCATTACAATCTGTTCAAGAATTTATTCGGGTATTTTAGAGATCTAACATAATTATTATTGTAAATATTTGATGGGCACTGGAAAAAAAGCAACAAGCATTATCTCTGCAGAGTTTAATACATTACTTTAAATCAATGTTATCAATAGACTTCTGTGACTTTGATATATTAAGTGAGCAAATAAAATATGGTACCAAATCAGAAAAATACAGCTATATTCTACCACTGATGTTGTTTCTCTATGTTTATCTCTATGTTTCTAACAGCTTTGCAGTATATATTTTGATTTAATATTATTCATAACAACAATAATAACAATAATAATAATACTTAACATGTATGAACATGATTTAGTGATATGCTAAAAACTGCTGAGCACACTGAATGCCTTAGGTTTTCAATTCTCACAGCAAGGCTATGAAGATTGTCTACAGTTTACAGATGAGGAAACTGACACTCACAGAGGGCCTCAGTCAGGGTTGGACTAGCAAGATGGAACTTTATTCTGTTCCTGTTTTGGTCCAGAGCTGGTGTTATGGGGGCTTCAAGCCGTCCCAAGTGCATGGGCTCCTACTCTGTGTACTGCTACACTCATCATACCGATCCAAACCGAGGCCTGGTTGACTTCAGATTCAGGGTAGCTATCCTACCTCCTTTTTGTCTAGAAGAGAAACAGAAAAAGGGCCTCTCACCCTTAAGGCCATCAAAGTCCCCGCAACCATCCTTGTTGCTGAACATGTAACGACCCTTGAATTTAGGGAACTCTGGCTCCCATCCAAGCCTTTGTTGAGGCTGAGAACCCAGTGATTCGGGCCCAATCTGCAGAGGTGTCACGAGCCATCCTCCCAAGACATTGTCGGCCTCTTCAGGCATTGCCATCAGGCACCCTTGTTTTCTTTCAGCTCTGAACTCACCTTTGGGAAAGCAGAGGGCACATCCTCTTTCTCTCTGTCTCCTCTCTGGTGCCCGTCACTAATGTTTGGCATCATCACATCAGTGATCTCCCAGGAGAGTTGAGGGGACCACATGTACTGCAGACCACTTATCTTCTGACCCACTATCTACCCCCAGAAGCAGTGCCCACTTTCATAGGATGATGGAGGGAAGAATAGAGGAGAAATACACACACACACACACACAATTTCAATAAATTAGCCTGATGCTCAAGAAAGACCTGCCAAGAAAACTTTGAAAAGAAAGAAATATGTTTCCTAGGAATTTCTGGAATTATTATTATTCCAGTCCTTTTGAGAATAACATCTTTTGTCATTATCTTTTCTAGTCGATGATGCCTAGAGGTGAGGAAAGCTATCGATTTGGAGATCTTTGTTCTTTAATCTCATTCTGAACTCATGTATTAAGTCTACTATTTAGAGGCAGTTTTGTCTTTTCCTTTTCAGTTTTACACCTCTTACTTTTTGCTGTCTGGCTAGAACCTTCAGAACAGCATCGAGAGTAGTAGTGACTGCTAGCATTCTTGGCTCTGGCTTAAACAGGAATGCTGATACTTTACTGTAAAAAAAATACTGGCTGTGGCTCCTGATTGGTACTTTAACAAGGATCTTCCCTACTTTGCCTAGCTTGCTGGTAATTTTTATAAGGATGGATATTAAAATCTATCATCTGGGGCTTCCCCGGTGGCGCAGTGGTTGAGAGTCCACCTGCCGATGCAGGGGACACGGGTTCGTGCCCCGGTCTGGGAAGATCCCACATGCCGTGGAGCGTCTGGGCCCGTGAGCCATGGCCACTGAGCCTGTGCGTCCGGAGCCTGTGCTCCGCAACGGGAGAGGTCACAACAGTGAGAGGCCTGTGTACCACAAAAAAAAAAAAAAAAAAAGAATATAAAATCTATCATCTGTTGTTTAATCTATTAAATCAATTAATTACAAGATAGATTTCTAATGTTAAATCAGTCTTACCTTCTTGAGTAAACCTGGTTGGTCAAAGTGTACTATTATACTAAATATAAACAATATTTATATTATTGCCTGAATAAAGTCACTATTGTTTCTTTGAGGATCTTTGCATTTATGTTCATAAGTAAGTTTGACATAATTTTTTCTTTCCTTTTCATTGATTTGAGATTGTTTTAAAGCTCTTTTTCTGGTTTGGGTGTGAAGTTAAGCTAGGATCACAGAATCAGTTGAAGAGCTTTAAATTTTTGTTTTTACTATCTGAAACAGTTCATACGGTATATCATTTTAATTCAGTAAAGATTAGTAGAACTGACCCATAAAGCCACCTGAGCTTGATACATTTTTAAAGATTGTTATGTGACTTCCTTTCATTTTATTCTATGGTTATTCATATATTATGGTAGTCCATCTCATCCTGAGTTGATTTTCACCACTTACTTTATCTTTAAAAATTTGATTGAGGGCTTCCCTGGCGGCGCAGTGGTTGAGAGTCCGCCTGCCGATGCAGGGGACACGGGTTCGTGCCGCGGTCCGGGAGGATCCCACATGCCGCGGAGCGGCTGGGCCCGTGAGCCATGGCCGCTGAGCCTGCGCGTCCGGAGCCTGTGCTCCGCAATGGGAGAGGCCACAACAGTGAGAGGCCCGCGTACTGCAAAAAAAAAAAAAAAAATTTGATTGAAATGTTTACATTTATTGGCATAAACCAGTATATAGATTACTCATAACTTTTCATAATATTGTCAGTAGCTATGTATCTGTCCCATTTTTCTCTAACGTTTATTTTTTCTCTCTTTTTCTTTCTTGATTAGTCTTGTGAAAAGTTTTATTTTTTTTTATTAGTCCTGTTAAGCAAGCTTTTGGGGTTGTATTCATTTGTTTAAATTTCTATGTTAGTGAGTGTTCCCATTATCTTTATTAAATATGTTTATAGAATTTTGATTTATTTTTTATCTATTTTCTAGCTTCCTGAGTTTTATATATGCTTCTTTTACTTTTCAATCTTCTTTATTTTCTGCTATGTGCATTTAAGACTATCCAGATTCACGTGAGTACTCACAGACCTTCACACACATTGTCTTCACTGACATTCATTTTTAAAGAGTTCATACTTCCTTTTTATTTGGACTTTTATTTGAACTTAATTTTTATTCCAGGGGTTATTTACTAGTAGTAATAATAAAATTAATAATAACAATAATAATAGTCAAGGCGTTAGTAATAGTTTCTATCGTTGACAGCTGTGGAGGTTTTTATTATCTGGTGATTATTTTCATTGTATTTAGTCATAAAATATACACCTGTATATTTACATTTTACCCTTTTTTGATTTTCTTTGTGTTAGTGTTTATGAAAGTACAGGATTTATTTCAAAATACATATTCTCTGCTTAATTTGTGGTATGATTTGTGTCTGTAAAGAAAGATTTATATATATATATATATATATATATATAAGAAGTATCTATGAAATCATAGATATACATTAAATTTCTCATGCATATATTTCTTTACTCTCTCAAAACTCTATTGATACACTAGTAAAATAACTGAAATAATAATAACCCATAAAGATAAAGAGAATAGAAGAGCAATCAACACTGTTCATAGATAGAAATTGGTTCAAAGATAGCAAATAGAGCAGGGGTAAATAACACAGAAGAACCAAGGAAAATGAAGCCTTTGTGCCAATAGAGGAGAGAGCAGTGAAAAAAATTCATTTCCCCCAGGACTCTAGGAAGGTTTGGGGTTTGGCAGCACAGTTACCAAAGTTGCACATCTGTACTGAGCAGTTAGATGCCACCCCCCATGCCTTTTCCAATCTCTTTGTCTTCCATGTGTAGCCAAGGATATATCCCATTCCCATCTCTACAGGAAATGGGAGTTTTATTATGTTTAGAATTGAGAGGCTCCAGATGTGGGGAAACCAGATGTAGTTGGGAGAGAAGGTACTAAATTGAAAACAAAAGGAAAAAGTAAATCCAAATCCAGAATGGCCACATACCACATCTCTTCCCTTGCCCTCTTTCCAGGGTGTCAGCAATTGGTATAATGCCACCAGATAGTATATTAAAGGACTATTTTCTGGACAAACCAAATGGATACAAATAAAAATGTTTACAAGGTCTGTCATTAGGGAGCTTTACAACAGAAAGACAAAAAAGCTGGCAGCCTGGTTGCACCACAGTGGAGGCCCCTAATGGTGATCTGATGAGGACACTTGGAGCTTCTAATGAGTTTAAAGCTTTGTTTTTAAATATGAATAAAGAGCCCCAAATCATAACACATGTGAGAAAACTCAACATGAACGACACAGATCAAGACAAGGAGGGATACAAAAATGAAAACAAACAAGCAAACTAAAAAGAACTTAGTGGAATAGACAATAGATGGGAGAAAATAAAACAAATAGATGAGTAATAGAAAATAAAACAAAAAAGATGAGTAACAGAACAGAGAAGATGAGAAATGTGTTGAGTCTATCCAGGAATTCCCATAGATGACCAGCAAGAGAAAATTCTGGGGAGAACATCAATGAGAAACTGGCAGATTGGCTGGATCCATGAAACACCTAACAGAATAAACAATAATAACAGAAGACCTATGCCAACAACATTATCACATAATTTCAGAACACTAAGGATAAAGAGTAGATCCTGCGAGCTTCAGAGAGGGAAAAAAACAAACAGCAATGAAACAAGACAAAAAAAAAAAAAGGCTCTATACAAAAGAATAGGAGATGAGATTAAAATTCTTCATGTCCACCGTAACACCGTAAGCTACATGAACAAGCTCACAAAAGGTTGTAGGAAGGACGTCTCTGGGGTAGGAGAACATATGAAGTGCTCAGAAATATGTCTGAAGACTTGGAAAAATACTGCCATATATTTGACAAGTCTTTTGGAGCATTTATCAAGAAATGACTCTCAATGCATAGAACACTAAGTAATCAGAAAATAAAAGAGTTGTCAACGTCCCAGAAAACCAAAAAGTTGTACAGGAGAATTATTGTATACTGCATGGTTAGGCAGAAAGCAATATGGTTATATTAATATAAACATTAATTACTGATATAACTACAGTTTGTGACATAGATATATTGATTAGGTAGAGGAGGGAAAATGGGGAGTGGATGCAGAAGCAAAAAAATGTAACTAATAAAACAAGAAATCAGTATATAATATGTAACACTCATGACTCAAGAAATCTGCATTAATATAAGCATTAATTAGAAATGGGCAAAATCATGAGAAACAATTGTTTATGGAGAGCAGGAATGCAGAGGAGAAAAGGGGCAGCAGAGTACATTAACATTTTTTAACCACACAATTATTATTTTAGTAAAAATATAAAATATTTTAAATAGTTATGAACATATATATAGCTATATTTATCATCAACTTTGTTAATTGTGTTAATAACCATCCTTATCAGACACATGATTAGTGACAAAGTATTTACTCAATTCACTGGGAATAGGATGGTCATTTTAAAAACTGGTGATGGGTCAAGTGTAGATAGATAGACGATAGGTAAAAATGAATATTGATCCCTGTAATGGTTAATTTTATTTGTCAACTGCACTGGGCCATGAGGCACCCAGATATTTGGTCAAACATTATTCTGGGTGTGTCTGTGAGGGTATACCTGGATAAGACTAACATTTGAATCAGAAGACTGAGTAAAGCAGATGACCCTCCCCAATGCAGGTGGGCCTGATCCAATCTGATGAAGCCCTGACTAGAACAGAGACTGACCTTCCCATAGATATCAGTCACTGACTGACTGTCATGAGCTGAGACATTCATCTTTCCCTGCCTTTGGACTTGAACTGCGACTTTGGCTCTTCTTGGGTCCTGAGCCTGCTCGCTTTCAGACTAGAACTTACACCATCAATTCTTCTGATTCTTGGGTCTTTTGACTTAGACTGGAACTATTCCATCAGCTTTCCTGGGTCTCCAGCTTGTCAACTGCAGATCTTGGGGCTTTCAGCCTCCATAGTCAGGTGAGAAAATTCCTTATTTTATATTTTATGTATATAGATATGTTACTGGTTCTTTTTCTCTGAAGAACCACAACTAATACAATCCCTACCTCACACAGTACATGAAAATTAATTCAATATGGATCATTGAATTAAAAATGATAATTAAAACAAATCAGGTTTCTAGAAAGAAAAATAGGAGAAGATCCTAATTCTCTTTAAGTAGGCAAACATGACTTTCCCAAAACCAAAAATGTACGAACTGTAAAAGAAAAGACTAATGTATTAGACTTCATTAAAATTAAGAATACATGTTCATTAAAAGATATCATTAAGAGAATAAAAATTCATGCCATAGACTTGGAAAGGATATTTCCAATGCAAATATCCAACAGTGAACTCAAATTCAGAGTATAAAAAGAACTCGTATAAATCAATGAGAAAAATTCAGATAACCCAGCAGAAAAACAAGAAACTTGAGCAGACACTTCATAAAGGAAGATTTTAAAATAATCAATAAACACAAAAAAGTACTTAATTTAATTAATCAATTAATCATCAGAAAAATAAAGATAAAATTCAATAATATGCTGCTATACACCCACCAGAAAAGCTAAAATTAACAAGACTCACAGTATCAGGTTCAGGGGAGGATGTAGAACAGCTGGAATTCTCTTAAACTGCTAATAAGACTATAAATTAGTAAATCACTTTGAAAAACTATTTAGCAATACCTACTAAAGCAAAATATACATATGTCCCATGGCCTAGCATCTGGATTCATTAGTTTTATATTTCCCCCCAAAATGAGTGGTTATGTCCACCAAAGATAAGCACCACAATGTTTATAGAAACACTCTTCATAAAAGCACACAAATGGAAAGACAACAAGAGGTATCCATAAACAGTAGAATGGATAAATACATTGTCGTGTATTTATGCAATGGAATACTACTCAACAATGAAAAGGAGCAAAATTCTGACAGACACAACAACATGGATGAACTCATAGACATAAAGTTAAGTGAAAAGAAATCAGCACAAAGGAGTACATACTATATAAAAAAAGCATAACTTCCCCAACTATTCTTGGTGCAGCAATGACTGGGATAGGGCATGAGGTAACCTACATTACTGAAAATGCTCTATATCTTGATCTAGGTGAAAATATATGGGTGTATACATATACAAAAGTGCATCAAGTTATACATTAAGATTTGTGTGCTATACTCTATGCAGTTAAACTTTATTTAAAAAACACCACACACACACACACACACACACACACACACACAAACACATAAACATTTAGGACCACTTGACGGAAAGCCAAAAGAAAAGTAGACAATGGAAAGATTCTCATACACTATTCAGATAATGGAATTAAAGCAGCATCAGTTTGAACCATATGATACTGACATTTTTGTTGAAGAAAACTGGTAGAGTAATGGAAATTTCATAAAGTTTAATATAATGAGTTTAGTATGATTGATAAACAGGAAACTTGGAGAAAATGGATTAAAATTTAGAGCATATCAACAGAGAATTAGAATATATATATAAAATAAAAAGAAGAATCCAATGGAAATTACAAAAATATAAAATACCTTAAGGTTTTTGGTATATGTTACATTGGTATAACTAAATATTAGAAACAGCAGATGCCAGGATTAGTTGGGTTTTTTTGAAGAAAGATCAATATATAATATCTAAACTCAGTACAAATATTGAAAAGAATGGAAAATACATGAAAGAGCATTGAATACATGTATGAGATGTCATGTGAGCCACAGCCAAATAATCCAACATATATGTAACCAGAATCCCAGAATTAAAGTAGTAGCAGGGACTATAAAATGATATGCAAGGTGAAAATGGCTGGATAATTTGTAAAATTGTTGAAAGACAGATTCAAGGAGCTCTGTAAACCCCAAGAAGAATTAACACAAAGAAAACTGCTTTGAGGCACAACCTAGTGTTCTGCTATAGACCAAATAAGAGAAAAGCTTAAAAGCAATCAGAGGTGGGGGAAAGAACATTATCTTGAGATGAGGAAAATAAAAGATTGACAGCTGTTTTCCTGACAGAATGACAGCAGGCAAAAGACAAGAGAATGGCCTCATTAATGTGCTGAGATAAAATAAATTCCAACCTAGAATTTTATAACTGGCAAAAATATTCTTCAAAAATAAATGTAAAATGATGATAGTTTCAGACAAAAACCAGGAGTATTTTATCTCTGGCAAACCTGCACTGAAAGAAACATTAATGAGAGATCTTTGGTCTGAAAAAATTATATATATCCTAAAGGGAATCACAGAAATGCAAGAAGAAATTAAACACACAAAGTCAAAGGGTAAACATATAGATGAATATAAATGTACATTGACTGATAATGACTGTGTAGAACAATAATAATGTCTTGTGGGGTTTTAAACATGCAGAATTAAAATACATGACAACAAAATTGCAAAATGCAAGAGAGGGTCAATGGACTGAAAATGTTCCACATTTTGAGCATTATCAAGGAAGTGGAAAAGTAACAATTTGTATCAGATGGTAATATATCAAGGAATGGAATTGTAATCTCTAGAGTAACTACAAGAAGAATAAACTTATAAACAAGTAAGTTACTAAAGGAGATAAAATAATGAAAAGTTTTTGATTAACTCAAAAGAAGTCAAGAAAAGAGAGGCAAAGAAACATGGAACAAGTGAACTACAAGAAAACAGGTACTAAATTGGAGGATGTAAACACAAATAAAGCAGTAATTATATTAAATATAAATGAGTAAGTATTCCAGTTAACAAAGATAGTCACACTGAATGTAAAGACAAAATGTAATTATAAGCTGCTTAAAAGACTCACAACTTTAAGCATAAGAACACATAATTGTTACAAGGATGGGAAAAGACATGCTATGCAGACCTTAACCGAAGGAAGCTGGTGTTGCTATACTAATACCAGACAGAATAGATTTAAAACAAGAAACACTACTAAAAATAAAGACATTTCATAAAGATAAAGGGATGAATCCAAGGGACAGTATCACATTTCTAAAGTAAATGCACACAAAAAGTTAACTTCAAAATATAAGAAGCAGACATTGATCGAATTTGAATTAGAAATAGAAAACAACAATAATCAGAAAGAATGACCTTGAGAGACTCAATTTAATGTGGTGAATAACCTTTATAAATTTTATAATTTCATACTCACTTTTCATTCTTGAAATGAAACTAATTTGGTCATTTTACATTCTCTTTTTACATATTTTTTGGAGGGAGAAGGTAGATTTTAACTCCATATTCATAAGTAAGATTGGCCTATAACTTTACTTCTCTATGTTGATCTTGTTGTGCTTGGCACGTGAAGTAACTTGGGAATTGTACCCTCTTTTTGTTTTCTGAAGGTGTTTATAAAGATTTTGGAGTATTTGTTTCTTCATTTTTTGATGAAATTTACCTATAAAATCACCTGTGCCTAATGTTTTCCTTGTGGGGAGATTTTTAAACTATTGATGCAATTTATTTACTTGTTACAGGACTATTAAAATTTAATATTTTTTCTTTGGTCAGAGTAATTGATTTTTAAGAAATTTGTCCATTTCATTTAAATTTCCAAAATACTGTCATAAAGTTGAAAAAAATACACTCTTTTCTTTTAATTCCTGTTTGATCTATAGTTTTGCTTTCCTTTTTATCCCTAAAATTGTTTTATTTGTGCTGTCTACCTCTGTTTTTTAAATGATCCTTCTCACTAGAGTTGGTCTATTTTTATTAGCCTTTTAAAATAACCAAATATTAGCTTCTTTTAAGCCTCTCTAGTACAATTTTGGTTTTATTTTATTAATTTCTATTCTACCCTTAATATTTATCTCTTTTCTGATATAAATGATATAAATTTCTCTTTAGATGTAACTTTCTTGCCATTCCAGCAATTATGAGATTATATAACTATACATAACTACAGTTAGTATATGATTATATAGTTATACAGCTATTATATATGCTATATATGAAAATTTTATATCTAGTATAGTATGAAATTAATTATTTAAAAATTTTGCATCTTGCTACTTGTGTTTTATTTTTATAAATATTTTATTTATTTATGAAAAGAAAAGTTCTCTTAAAGATTGTTATTTTATTAATACGTTAATTCAAGTTTGTTAGTTGTTTGGTTCAGATATTCTACAACCTCAATGATATCTTTTACCTAATCTATCATTTAATAAAAGAGGTGTATTAAAATCTGCTGGTTTGATGATGGATTTGTTGGAATCTCTTTTTAGTTATGACCATTGTCATTTGCATATTGTAAAGCTATGGTATTAAATTCAGAGAAGCTTAGAACTCAATATGGGGTCATATTTTTTATATTCAGTAATGTGTTTCTAGTTTTTCTAAGGTTCATATTGCTACACCAGCTCCATTCTGATTGGTGCTTATCTAGTGTATCCTTTTTCATCATTTTACTTTCAACCTTTCCAAGTCTGAATGTTTTAAGTGTTTCTCCATTTTTAAAATTTAAATGCAACCTGAAAATCTTTGTCCTTTACCCAGAAACTTTAGTCCATTTACATTTGTTGTGAAATTTGATATAATTGGCTTTAGCTCTACAATTTAATTATTTTTCTTTTTTGCTCCTTTTTTGTTTTTTTTCTCCTTTTATGTATTTTTAATTTAGATGATTGATTTTATCCTGTTTTTCCATCTTGTAGTTAATCAGTATCTTTATCCTCTTCCAAAATAATGCAATCGTCTTAGAATATTTAGCACCTACCACTATTTTTACCCAGTATTTTATTTTTTCTCAATTTGTACTGTACATTTTAGAAATCATAATAGTTGTTTTAAATGGTCATTGTTTAATTAGATCTACCCACATATATACAATTTTCTTGCTCACCATTCCCTCCTACATCTCAAAACGTTTTTCTGTATTGTGAAGAATGGCCTTTAGACATTCCTTTTTTAACAGCTTATCCTTTTAAAACTCTACAAGCCATTCTTTGTTATAATACATATTTATTTCATCTTCATTCTTGCAAGGTATAATTTTATACTCAGAAGTACTAAGTTAAGAGTAATTTTTCTCAGAATGTTAAGGTTATTTTTCCATTTCCTGGCTTCTAACATTGCTGCTGACAAGTCGAATGTCACTGTAATTATCCTTTCTATTTATTGTTTCTGTTGTTTCTAGTCACTTTTATGGTTTTTCTGTTTGTCTGGAGGGTTTTAGAGATGTAGATTTATTCATACTCATTCTCTTTGGGAGTAGGTGAACTTCCTCAATCTGATGATTGGAATTTTTTATCAATTCTGAAAATTTGCAGCCACTATATCTTTGAATATTGTCTCTCCTCCAATTCTCTTAATATATTTATTCTGGAACTCTGAGGAGGCATATGTTAGATTTTCACACTCTATTCTCTATGTCTGCTTAATCTGTGCATAAAGGTTTTAATTCCTAGAAATTCTACTAATTTTTTCAAAGCGTTCCTGGTAATGTTTTTACAGTTGCTAGTTTCATAGTTACACTTTTGAAACTCTCCTTTATTTATTTAATCCTAATAAACACAGTTTTAAATATTCTGAATTTTATCATTGTGGTATCTATGGGGTTTGAATGTCTGATGATTCTGTAGTCTGTATTTTCTGCTAATTCTTGCTATGGTGGCTCATTTCCTCATGTGATTTGTAATTTTTGATTATGAGTGCATGTTCTCCAGAATTTTATCTATTGGAGTTTTTTGAAACCTAGGTTTAAAGTGGTTTTTCTGAAGAATATTTCATTTAGCTCTGCTAGACACATATGAATATTGCCAACCTGAAACTACTTTAAACTAAAGTTTCTTAGGGAATTTCAGGCCACACTGGTAGTGTGAATTCCAGTCCCAAACTCATGCAATGATTTATATTAAAAAATTCTTGGAAGAATCTTTCTTCTTTTTATTCCCTCCATCTAGAGCCAAAGACAGAAGGGTATTTCATTTTCTCTGTGGGGTGTGTTTTTTCCCTAGTTTGCTTTATAGAGTTGCTGGCTATACATAGCTCCTCTGATCTGACCACCCACCTTGAACATGCACAGATTTTGTCTCCCTACCCTGTTTAGGTGGCTTTTAAATATTCTATGCCACATTTTTAAGTCTTCTGCAGCAAAATTTTCTTTCAACATTAAGTCCACCATATTGCTAGAAAAAGGTGAGTCTAGTTCTACTGTTCTTTTACCCCAATACTGCAGAGTACAAGTTAGAAAACAGCCTAATCTTCATTTTATTATAATTGTGTTTCTCTCTCCTTTCTGGAGTTTTTCTTTCCCTTTGAAATGAAAATTTTTCACCAGAGTTATGTACAGGAATTGATCACTTTTCATTAACCTTGTAAACATCTAGCCATGTGAATCTTCAGATTTATGTCTCTATTCATCCAAGAGATTTATTCTATCCTATCCTTGATAATTGATTCAGTTATATTTTTCCAGTCTCTTCTTTAGGAATATCATTGTTTTTTTGCTTTTTGCATGTTTTTTTTTCCCTCACTGTTTCTTCCTATACCTCAAACCTTTTTTCCTGGGATTATGAATAATATATATTTGGATTATTGAATATTTGAAAGAATATTTATATATTTGTTTTATCTCCTTATCTATCTTCTTGACCCTTAGAACATCTATCTTCTTAGTCTGAAAAGAAAATTCTGCACTCATAGAGCTTATTGTGTTTGTTCTCTGTATCACTGGTTTTACTTTCTTTTGTGTCACTTCTGCAATTTAATGCCTCTAATGTCATTTTTACCTGCACTTTTTGTTTCTTTAGTGACTTTTCATTTCTTTACTGACTTTTCGAAATTCAGGAACCTCCCGTTACATTTCAGTCTGTTTGCTCACTATCATATCTTTCACCTCATTTTACAGAGTTCTTTTTTTTCTGAATTTAACTGAAAGCACATGGTAAACAATACAGTATATTTTAAGTATGTTATAATTGCCATATTCTTCTGTTTAAGTAATGCAGAGTCTTTTCATAGGTGCCATTTTTGGTCACATTATTCAAGCTAAAACAAGAAGACATCTATCCAAACTAGGTATATGCCCCAAACAGTGTGAGCGAATTCTCCTCTGATCCCTCCCTCACCACCTGGATACTTACAGATCTGAAATTGGAAGAGGAGTTGACATAGTTTACAAATCTGCTTTGTCATTATGCAGCTAGAGAGGAGTAGGAAGTATGCTAGGAGACAGTCAAAGCAGGGAAATTTCAGTTTGCTACAGTTCCCTCTCTGTTTTTGCTGAAGCCATCCACCAAGGATTAGCTTTCCATGTGAAGTTTTCCCTTTAGATCTGCATCTACTTCTAGTGTGGAATGTCATTCCATCTGGCCTATTTCCTGACCCCACAGTTCACTACCTTGGGAAGGGCCATGGTCATCAGAGAGAGACTTTTATATCTGGGATTTTTGCACTTGCTGCTTTTGTTCTTACCCTTATACCTCCTGGAGCAGATACTTTCCCAGGGTATCAATCTACAAATAGTTAAAGGACATGGAACTCACATCCAATTCATGACCTACCCACACTTCTGTTCTCACCACTTAAAATGCAGACGTTTGGGTAGATACTGCCGTGATCTTCTCTATTCCCATGACACCTACTGCTTTCTCAAAAAAGCAGATGTATTTTGGGGGGTCATTTCCTTCATTTTTGATCTATCTGTGCTATTTTTAGTAGTAATTTCTTGCAGTTTCTGGCCTATCCACAGTGCACACCTTCCCTATTTTCCAGTGAAGTACTAGTATATCACTCTTCCTTTAGTCCTTTCATCATTTATCAGTATCTGGATGGGGAACGTTAAACATGTAAGGTCATCACCTTCATTTACCCAGAAATCTTTCTTACTTAGAACTCTGCAGATTCTCACGTATTTAATAAATATTTACAGAGCACCCATCATGTCAGGCACATCCTAGGCACCAGGAACACATCAGTGAACAAAGCAGACAAACATCCCTAGCAGAGGAAGTGGGTAATAATTAATAGACGTTGCCAATAAGGAAATTATATAGTATGTTAGAAGGAGATTTGTGTCATAGAGAAAGAGAGCAGGGTGAAGGGGGCAGAGGGCTCAGGAAAAGACTCATTGAGAAGATAATGTTGAGCATAGGTGGTATATAGTCAGGATTCTCCAGAGAAATAAACCCATAGGAAATATATAGACATATAGGAAGAGATTTTTTTTTAAGGGACTGGTTCACACAATTATGGAGGCTGAGAAGTCCCATGATCTGTTGACTGCAAGCTGGAAATCTGGTGGCAGATTCCAGTCCAAACCCAAGGAACTGAGAACCAGGAGAGCCAATGGCATAAGTTTACTTCTGAGTCCAAAGGCCCAAGAACCAAGAATGCCTATGTCTAAGGGCAGGAGGAGGTAGATATTTCAGCTCAAGCAGAGCGAATTCCCCCTTCCTCTGTTTTTTTGTTCTATTTAGGCCCTCAACAGCTTGGATGATACCCACCCACACTGGTGAGGGTGATCGTTATTCTTCTGATTCAAATGCTAGTCTCTTCTGGAAACACCTTCACAGACATATCCAGAAATGATGCTTTACCAACTATCTGGGGACCCCTTAACCCAGTCAAGTTGACACGTAAAATTAATCACCACAAGTGTGCAGGAGGTGAGAGAGTTGGCCACATGGGTGTTTGAGGGACGATTGTCCCGGCCACAGGGAAGAGCTAAGGTGAATGCTTAAGGACCAACCTGGAGGCCAGTGCAGCCGGAGGAGAGGGAGTAAGGAGGCAGAGTGACGACATGGGGCCCATCATACAGGGCCCTGTGCGTATATTGAGATACAAGGGCTCTGGTTGTTACTTAATGGGAACCATGGTAGAGTTTTGAAGAGGGGAAGGCTATGACCTTTAAAGGCTACACTTTAAAGGATCACTTTGACTGCTTCCCTGAGCACAGAATTCCTGGGATATAATCAGAATTCCTAGAACCCAGTTGCTGGCCCTTGAGGTCACTGACTTGATTCCAATTTGTGGTGCTCACCCAAGCTGCATGTGAGAATCACCTGTGAAGCTTTTAAAACCCCAGTGCCACGTCTGCACCCGAGACTAATTAAATCAGAACATCTGGGGTGTGTCTCAGGCATCAGTGCTGTGAAGCCAAGGTTGAACACCACTGTTTTCAACAAAAGGAAATCTCCCTTGGCCGCCCTCACTGAACTGTGGGTTGCTAAAGGGGAGGGGCCATGTTTTGTATGTGGTTGCATCCATTGGCACATCATAGAGATGAATTAATCCATGAAATGTCAATTTCACCAAAATGGGAACCCAGAATGGTGATGAAAGCATGTGGTCTTCCCAGCCCAGAGCTCAGAGAGAGGCTTCCACAGGATTCTCAAGAATGGTTTTTCAACAGAAGCTTCACCATTGACAAGAAAGGAAGAAAGAAAGAGAGAGGGAGGGAGAGAGAGAGAGAGAGAGAGAGAGAGAAAAGAAAGAAAGAAAGAAAGAAAGAAAAAGAAAGAAAGAAAGAAAAAAGGAATTTCTAAAGATGTAGAAAAGCAGCCCTTCAGTTTTGCCTTGGGTGTGATTATACCAGAGATGTGATGATGCTGAAGGCCTTATAACTTGCCTCAGCTAAGAAGCTAAGAGACCTTGGTGCAAGGCAGGGCTGGGGATTTCCTCGTTTTCCCCTGTGGGCCCAGACTTGCCCTCTGTAAGGGCTCATTTGCTCAGAGAGGCCGAGGTCCCACCCCAGCCCACAGAGAGCTCCCAGCTGCTGCCACCACCTGTTCCCTGCTGCCACTGCATTGTGAAATCTTAGCTTAGGTCATCCTGTTGGGTTCATCCCAAGGTCAGGCTCATCCCCCAGGAATGCAATCCCTCTGTGGAGGTCTTTCACAGCTCACAAGGCCCCTTGCTCATCTTCACCAGCTCTGCACAGCAGTGCTGAGGCTGCTAGGTAAATATCATGTACCCAGGTGTCTGAGCCTCTCTGCCCACTCTGGAGGCTGGCTGTTCTCCAGCACTCACCTGGTTCTCCCAGTGCCTGGAGCTCCACGTATTCAGGAGGCAGAGAAGAGCTGCAGTCCCAGCACATGGC
Source organism: Aethalodelphis obliquidens (assembly GCF_003676395.1). Lineage (NCBI taxonomy): Eukaryota > Metazoa > Chordata > Mammalia > Artiodactyla > Delphinidae > Aethalodelphis > Aethalodelphis obliquidens. The sequence continues at coordinate 2,327,081 of NW_020837987.1, read as the reverse complement.
CAAGGGAGCCACCTCCAGGACCACAGGGAGGGGTTGGCCTAGACCCGTGCTATTCGATACTGAGCCACTGACCACATGTGACCACTAAGCACTTGAAATATAGCTAGGGCAACTAGGAAACTGGATTTTTAACTTCATTTTATTCAAATTCAAATGAAATGACTGATACTTGATTCAGTTACTGAACATTTCTAAGTATGTTTAAATATGTTTGGAACAGCTTAGGTATTTGAATCTACTTTTTCAACTGTAAATTTTGTGAAATCAAATACAGATCAAGAAAAATGTAACATCCAAATTGAGATGTATTGTAAGTGTAAAGTACACACCAGATTTTGAAGACTTCACAAAAAAACAGAACATAAAATAGTTCATTAATATTTTTATATTGATTACATGTTGAGATGATAATATTTTTGCTATCTTGGGTTAAATAAACATATTATTAAAATTAATTTCACCTGTTTCTTTTTCCTCTGTTAATGTGGCTACTGGAAAATCTAAAATCACATGCAAGGCTCACGTTATATTTCCGCCAGATACCATCAGACCTTGTCTATGGAGAAAGACCTCCCACCAACCCTACGCAGATGGAGAATAGTCCAAGTAGGTATTCCAGACCACGAAGTAAGCCAAGAATAAACGAGCTCAGGGCTAAGCAACTTCTTCCTTAGATAGGAATTCCTGTTCCCTCTTTCCCTCCTCCCTAAATAAATCCTGTTGGTTTCAAATGGACATGGAGATGGAGCTTGGCTATTTCCTGCATGGAGTCTGCCTTGGGTATCAGGAAAAACCAGAACTGTCACCCATGGGGGTCCTGGTACCTACCTCACAGTGGGTAATTTAAATTCATGTATTTTTTTAATGTTTTACTTGGGCCATTAAAAAAAATTCTGATAAGATATTGAAGTAGTACATAAACCTATAGGATAACACTTGAAAGATACCCTTTACAAATATACCTTATGGCTTTAATTCTTTAGCATTAATGCCATAATTTTCAATACACCGATCCTAGAGTTGCTTTTCTGAGTTAGCTTTACAGCAGATTTCTCATGTCAAGCCAAATGCAGCCCCATTATTCTTTTCACCAGCCACATAGCCTTTCCTTTTATGGATATACTTGATTTTTTCCCAATTAATGGACATTTAATTTTCCATTTTCTTTCATATTACAAATAATGCTCTAGTGAACACTCTTTTACTTACACCTTCTGAAATATGTGTGACTCTTATTTTAGGATTCCTAAAAGTGAAATGTTGGGCCAAAGGTTAGTCATAGTTTTATTTTGATTCTGATAATAAAGTGCCTATTTATCCACATCTCCACCAGCATTTTATCAGTCTTTTCTTTCTCCATTCAAATGGGTGTTCACTGGTGTTTGCAAACATATTCTCCAGGTTCCCAGTGAAATTGGGGGATTCATCCTGTGTGCAGTGGCCAATTGTATACAGTGTGTGAACTGTTTATTACACTCTTTCACCCATTTTTCTTTTAGATAGTTTGTCTTTTCTATATAGAAGCTCCTTATAAATTTTGGGTATTAAACCTTGGCTAGTATAAATATAGTAAATATTTTATCTCAACTGTCACCTTTTCTTTTTTTATTTACTTTTTAATTGAAAAATAACGCAAATCTAGAAACATAAGTAAAAGTGTTGGGCTCAATCAATGATCATAAAGTAAACAAATCCATGTAACCACACCCTAGGCCAAGAAATAGAACATTTTACCTACCCAAGAAGCTGCTCTCTCACACCTGCCCCGTCACCATCTGGTTCCTCCACGCAAAGGTAATGTGGTTTCAAAGCAACAATAACTATCAAAAGATGAGTTTTGCCTTTAGAAAATTTATAGAAAGAAATCATACATTCTCTGTTTTCTGTGTCTGGCTCTTTGTTGCTGTTGGTCAGTATCATGTTTGTGAGATTCGTTCACACTGTGCCATGTAGCTATCTTTTGTTCATTTTTGCCATTGTATATATAGTATTGCATTTAATAAGTATGCCATACTGCATTTACCCATTCTGCTGTTTTTCTATTGGTGTATAGTTGATGTACAATATTACGTAAGTTATCGGTGTATAATATAGTGATTCACAATTTTTAAAAGGTTATACTCCATTTATAGTTATTATAAAATATTGGCTATATTCTCTGTGCTGTACAATATATCCTTGTAACTTATTTATTTTATATCAGTGCAGAGTAGTTTTACCTCCTAATCCTCTACCCCTAGATTACCCCGCCCCCTTCCCTCTCCCCACTGTAACCACTAGTTTGTTCTCTATATCTGTGATCCTATTTCTTTTTTGTTATATTCACTAGTTTGTTGTATTTCTTAGGTTCCACATAAGTGATATCATACAGTATTTGTCTTTTTCTGTCTGACTTACTTCACTAAACATAGTACCCTCCAAATCCATACATGATGTTGAAAATGGTAGAATTTCATTTTTATGGCTGAGTAGTATTCCATTGCATAAAATATACGACATCTTTTTTATCCATTTATCTCTTGATGGACACTTAGGTTGCTTCCATGTCTTAGCAATAGTAAATAATGCTACTATGAACACTGGGGTGCACACATCTCTGCAAATTAGTGTTTTTATTGTTTTTGTATATATACCCAGGAGTGAAATTGCTGGGTCACACGGTAGTTCTATTCAGATTCTGAGACGATGAGCCTATTGCAGAAACATGCCACATGCCTCTGCAGTAAAGATGAAGTTTGCTGGGGCCACTTCAGAACCAAGAGGGCCTGCCACTGCCATGGGAATGCTGCAAGAAGCCACGTCGTTTCCTGCTCAGCTCATCACCAGTTGGGGCAAATCCAAGAGAAAAACAAAGACCCTAGTCCTTCCTCCATCCTTGCAGCCTCCTTCAGTGACCCCTATTGTCAGAGCCTGACACAGAGCCAGCTGGCAAAGCAGACATGGGGTTTGCAGAGCCCAGCTCCAGGATTACAAAGTAGGGGAGAATAGAGTGAATTTGAAGCCGAGAGGCAATAAGTTAATAACTGGCATGGTTGTGTGTCATTTTGTATTGATTTGTAGGACTTCTTTGTATATTCTGGCAACAAGTTGTTTATTGGCTCTTTGTGTTGCAAATATATTCTCCCACCCTGTGATTTATCTTTTAGACTCTTTATGATGTCTTTTGAAGAACAGAAGCTTTTAATTTTAATGTAGTTCAATTTATCAATCTTTTTTATGGTAAGACTTTGGATATCTTATTTAAGAAGTCTTCTCTACCTTAAGGCTATAAGAATATTCTCCAATATTTTCCTTAGAAATTTTATTGTTTTCTTTTCATGTTTAGATTTACAATCTGTCTGGAATTGATTTGTGTATGGCTGGTGTGAGGTAGGGAGGGAGTCAAGTTGCTTTTTTTCCTTATATTGTTATACAGTTAATACCCAGGAGTATTTCTTGAAAAGGACATTATTTCCCCACTGCATTGTGCCCTTTGTCTTTGGTCAAGTGTCCCCATATACCTGAGTTTCTCTCTAGCCTCTCTGCTATTGCATTGGCCCATTGCCCAGCCTTGAACCAACACCACAGGCCTAATTACTGTAGCTTTATAATAACTCAGCATAATCAATAGAATCAGTCCTCCCACCTTCTTTTAAGGAGAGTCTTGATTATTCTTCACCCTTTATATTTGCAGTAAAATTTAAATCAGCTTGTTGATTTCCTCAAAAAAAAAAGAATCCTGGTATTGTTACTGGGCTGCATTACATATATAGATCATTTGGGGAGAAATGACATAGCTAAAATATTGAGTCTTTCAACCTGTGAACAGAGTATATAGATCCACTTATTTAAATCTTCCATATTCTTAGTAATATTTTATATTTTCCTGTGTGAGGCCTGGTTAGATTTATTCTCAGGGTGTGGAAATTTAATGCTATTGCAAATAATTTTTTTCATTTTCAATTGCCGTTTATTACTGATAAATGACTGGCAAATATATGCAGTTGTATTTGCAGTGATTTTTAAATTTCTACATGGTAAAATCTGATTATTCTTTTTGCTGTTGTTTCTGGGTTTTCTCTCTTGCTTTGGAAGGTCTATAAAAAATTCTACATTTTATTTTTATATTTTTAGAGTTTTGTTTTGTGTAGATTTGTTTGTTTTGTGTGTAGATTTCTAACACACTTGTGTTTAGTTTTATTAATGAAAAATGGATCTAGTTTCATTTCTATAATATTCTAAATTTTCACATACACACATGTCAGTTTCCAGGCTCTCTATCTTTTTTCACTGATATATTTGTCTTCTCTTATGTAATAATACACTGTTATTGCTATATTTAAAATATATTTTAATTACGTTTTTAAAGGTATATCTTGAGAACATGAAGCCCTCATTATTTTTTTCCAAAATTATCTTGCCAATTCTAGAACATTTTATTTTCTGTATGAACATTAGAATAACTTTGTTAGATTCTATATGTTGAGTAAACATAAATTGAATTAACTAATTAATTTGGGAAGAATTGACACCTTCAGAGGCTCTCCCTATAGGAACATAAAACATCAATTCATTCCTTAAAGCTTCTTTTATGTCTCCAGTATACTTTCATAGGTCTTTAACTTTATTTTTCATCATTTTATTTACTTATTTTTAACATCTTTACTGGAGTATAATTGCTTTACAGTGTTGTGTTAGTTTCTGTTGTATAACAAAATGAATCAGCTATATGCATACATATATCCCCATATTCCCTCCCTCTTGCATCTCCCTGCCACCCTCCTTATCCCACCCCTCTAGGTGGCCACAAAACTCCCACCACAGGAGCTCGGGCCCGACCTTCAGCCTGGGAACCAAGATCCCGCAAGCTTCGTGATGCTGTTAAAAAAAAAAGGAAGAAAGAAAGTAAAAAAAGGAGCAGTACAATATCAAAGAATAAAAAATAAAATAAAATTAGAAAGATAAAAAATATATTAAGAAAAATAAAACTATAATTGAAACAACTGCAAGAAGGTAAAATAAATCCACAACAGAAAAAAGAAAAAAAAAAGCGGGGGGGAGGGAACAAGCCAAAAGGAGAGATCACTAATAAAGTATAAAGAATAAAATAAAATTAGAAAAATAAAATATTTGTTAGGAAAAATAAAAATATAAAAGAATCAACAACAATGAATCAACAAGGTAAAACAGAACTCCAATCTAAAACAGGAAAAAAGAAAAGAAAAAAAAAAAAGGCCTTGACTAAGGGGGTGGAGTGTAGGCAGGGGTGGAACTTTGGCAGGGGTGGGGTTTAGGGTTGAGCATGGGGTGGGGCCTAGACGGGGCGACATTCAAATGTGGGGCGAGGCCGCTGCTTAGGACCTGTGCAGAAGGGGAGAGGCAGCACAAGGAAAGGAGGGCGTCTGGAGTGTGGAGTTCTGGAGTTTGGAGGTGGGGCCCTGAGTGAGGGTGTGTGGGTGGGGCTTAGGCCCAGCGCTTCGGAGGGGGTCTCCGAGTGTAGAGGTGGGGCCCTGGGTGGGGGTGTAGGGGCGGGGCTTGGGCTCTGCGCGGCAGGAGGGAGGCTCCGAGGGCAGGGGATTAGGCCTGGGAGCCCAACAGGCTTCCCAGTGCGTAAGGGGACAGGGAACGCACTGGACCTGTTCCATTCTGTTCTTTCGTGCCCCTCCTCCAAAATCTTCCCAAGGGTCTCCCCCGTCCCTGCTGGACCCCTAACAGTAGGTGGGTCCCTCTGGGTTTAGGCACTCCTCCCCTCCCCCAGCCACCTCTCAGGGGTGCTGGGCCTGGAGGTCTGGCCTTTACTTTTGCTTCCCCTTCCCTCCCTCCCACTCCCTCAGGAACCATGCGGCTGGAGGGGGCCCAGGTGGGCAGAGATCAGGCCCAGGATCTCAGCAGGTTCCTGGGGGGCCAAGTGGGCGGGGGAAACCTGCCCATGCTCCCTTTTGATCCTCTGCCTTCCCAGTGGTTCCCCAATTTCCCCCTTCCGGGGTGGGATCCCTTCCCCTCCCCCAGCTGCCCCTCAGGGTCACCAGTCCCATCCCACTTCCACTTCTCCTTCCCCTTCACTCGCCCCCCATCCTACCCGGTTGCTGAGGGCACCTCCCGTCCCCTTAGGTGTCTGTGGTGCCCCACTGGTGCCTGGTAGGTGCCCTAGTTGTGAGGAGACGCGAATTCCGCGCCCTCCTAGTATGACATCTTGACTCCGCCCCTCATTGTTTTATTTTTGAAATTAAGTTTTAAGCAAGTAATGCATCAACATGATCTAAAAATTAAAATTTATGTAAAAAGATACACCCAGGAAGTCTCACTCCCATCTCAGACCCTTCACCTACAAGCAATTATTTTTATTAATTTCTTTTTTATCTTCACAGCGCCCCTTTGAGCAAAAAGATGCAACTACAGATATATTTTTTTGACCCCCTCACCTCCCTTACAATAAAAGCAGCTTACTGTCTGCATTATTCAACTTTGCTTTTTGTCATTTAGTCATATTAGCTCAGCCTCCTCATTCCTTTCCTCAGTTGTATACTGTTCCACTTGTGTGGATATGATAGAGTTTATTTAAACCAGTCCGTTATAAATGGACACTGTATTATTTTAAGCTTTTTGCTATTACAAGTTTTCCTATTATGAGAAACCTTGTAAATATACCATTTTGTACATGTGCAGGTATATCTGTGGGATAAATTCCCAACAGTGAGATTGCTGGTTCACCAGGAATATTTATTTTTCATTTCTATAAATATGGCCCAGTTGCCCTCCATGAGGGGGCATTATTTTGCCCTGAACCAATAATACCGATGGCTGTCTCCCCAGAACCTCTCCAACAGCATGTGTTTTCCAACTGTTGGACTTCCAATTGGATAGGTGAAAACTGGTACCTCAATGTAGCTTTCATTCACATGTCTCTTGTTGTGAGTGAATTTGAGCATCTTTTCGTGTTTCAGAGTCATCTGTGATTCTTTATCTGCCTATGGTCAGTCTATATCTGTTGTTCTGATCTGTTTTCTACTGGGCTTTGTAGGGGAATTATTTCTGGGAACGTTGTCTCATTCAGTCTTCACAATTCCCATGCAGCACGGTCTACAGATAAGGAAGGGCAGGCTTAGAGAGTTTAGGCAACTTGTATGAGATCACACAGCTAATGAGGATGCAGGGCTGGGCTTCTAACCTATTTTTACCTGACCTCGAAGCACCCTTTCCTCTAAGTCACCCTGACTCTCCAATGCGCCAACCCTTATCTGCTGCCTGAGTCCCACTGCAGAGCCCCAGGTCCAGACTTAGGTAGCCTTTGCTTGAATGTCTCCGGTGACAGGGCCCAAACGGCCTGTTCCACTTCCTCTTTTTCTTTTCTTTTTCTATTGTGGTAAGTATACATACTGTAAAATTTACCACTTTAACTTTTGTAAGTGTCCACTTCACTGGCATTAAGTACATACGCGTTTTTGTGCGACCCCCACCGTCCATCTCCAGAACTTTGTCATCATCTCAAACTGAAACTCTGAACCTATTGAATATCTCCCACTGCCCCTCCCCACAGCCCTGGGCAAACACCACTCTTTCTATCCATCAAGTTCCTCATGTAAATGGAATCATACAAACTTTGCCCTTCGTAACTGATTTTTTCAGTCAGCACCATGTCTTCAAGTTTCATCCATGTTGTAGCATGTATCACAATTTCCTTCCTTTTCTTTTTTTTTAATTAAAAAAAAATTATTTTATATTGGAGTATAGTTGATGTACAATGTTGTGTTTGTTTCAGGTGTATAGCAAAGTGATTCAGATATACATACACATATATCTGTTCTTTTTCAGATTATTTTCCCATTTAGGTTATTACAGAATATTGAGTAGAGTTCCTTGTGCTATACAGTAGGTCCTTGTTGATTATCAATTTTATATACAGTAGTGTGTATATGCTAATACCAAATTCCTTCCTTTTTAAAGCTGAATAGTATTCCATTGTATTTATAGATCACATTTTATTTATCCATTCATCTGTTGATGAGCAAGCACATGGATTATTTCCACCTTTTAGCTATTGTGAATAATGCTGCAGTGAACACTGGTATACAAATGAAATCACTATTCTAGTCTTTGCTTTCAGTTCTTTTGGGTACATACTCAGAAGTGAAATTGCTGGACTGTATGGGAATTCTGCGTCTAATTTTTTGAGGGATCTCCAGATTCATCTCTCTTTGGACTCTCTAATTTCCATGGCACTAAATGCACCCCCAGTCCCCCTTTCATGTGCCAGAGCAGCCCTGGCTGCCTTCAGAGTTCTCCCAGCTCAACCATCCGAGGGTTTTGAACTCTTGGATCTTGAAGGAACCCAATGCTTGTGACCACCTTATTGGTCTTGCTCTGGTCATTAGGGAAAATTCAGACCCTTCACAAGCCTTCTCTCTCAGGCAGGATGCTGTACCCTTGACACTAACACCCTGCAGCAGGTATCTATAGCTTTACCCACCTGGCATCCATGTCTGTATCTTCCGCAGAAAGCACCAGGCTTGTCCCCTGGGGAGGTCCCCTTGTGGCATTGCACTCAGTCTTGGGAGGACTGCCTGATCTTCCCTAGCCAAGAGCTGGGCACATTGAAGGGTCCTCTCTCTCTCTCTCTCTCATTCCCCATCTCTAAGGAAAACACATGGCACTCATGTCATGAGATCATGCCGGCAGAATTCCCTGAAATAGCTGTCTATTCTTTCCCGTCACTTGAATCCCAAATTTTCCTGCCCTATTCACATTCTTCCATCTTTCCTGTGATTCTCCCAATAAACCGATATTTTTGCTTAAGATATCCCACGAGCTGGCACACATGGAGCTCCCAGCTGCAGAGGGGAATTGAAAGGTGCTCGGTCTCTTTTGCTCGCATATTGTCCTGCAGGGCACAGCTCTGTGCTCCTTTGTGTCTCCAGTGACCACTTCCCCTCACCCTTGGGTTGTGTGAGGCTCTATAGCCAAGAGAGGGCACAGGCCTGTCTCCCAGTGGGGACACACCCCCAGCTTCCTCTTCCCCACCCCGCCCCACCCCTCCTGCGTTGGGAAAGCCTGCAGGGCTGTGGTAAATGTTGATGGAATTGACTTGCAGAGAAGTGGGTGAGATCCTAAGCAATTTGGGTTTTCCTCTGTCCAAACAGACAGTCAGCTGGATAATTAACTGATTTGAGAAGTGGGGGATTGACAGCAGTTTTGAAAAGCACAGAAACTGACATATGCCAGGCTCAGATGAATGCAAAGGGAACAAGCTTTTTTGAACACTTCCCAAGGTATTACAGAGAAAATGTTTAAAGTAAGTCTAGAAAGTTCTCTACTGCTAGGCCAAGGCTTGGCCCTCTGCGTCATCTAAAAGAATGTTGATTCTGGATGGAGTTTTACCCATGTCAATGTGCTCCTCCTTAGAAAACAAATGTGTTACAACAGACATGACCAGGGAGCAGCAGGTGGTAGGGGAAATACCTAAGATATTACACAGGAAATTCTGAGCCCTGAAGGTCTGCCACCAAAAAATGACCAGTGAGAGATAATCTTCATAGTTGTTACCATCACTATGGAAACTCACTGGAGGATGCTCAAGCCAGGATACTGAGGAGAGGGCAGCACAAGCCAGCCAGCTCTGATCCTTTCCTGAGGAGTGATTCCTGTGCACCCAAGCAAGCACCCATGACCAGCGATGTTCTGGTGGTACTGCTGCTTTCCGGCCCAGGATCCCCCAGAAGCAGTCCAGGAGCTCCAGACCTCAGCCTCCAGCTCTGACACTGGTCATCCTTGAAGACTTCCTGGAGAAACGTGGCATAACAAGGGCTTAAATAATAAGGCTGACCCCGGAAGGCCACAAGGGTGAAAGTAAAGAGATCCCAAAAGACACTGTGGTTGGGTCTGTGGATACACAGCAGGGTGTGGTAGGGGTGCATGGGGCTGGGGCCGTGCAGACTGGAGCCTAAGTCCTGGCTCTGCTAGCTCTGACTCAGAGTAAGTCACTCAACCCCTCTGAACCTTGGTTTCCTTCCCTAAAATGAAGGATAAAATATTTGTTCTAAAGAGTTATTAGGAGGATTCCATGAGACACCATATTTTAAAGCCCCTGCTAGAGCCCGACGTACACAAATTCCTTGAAATATGTGGGCCTTTATTCTTCTCTAATTCCTCAGTTCTGTGAGCCATGTCTTGTAACAACTAGTCCAGATTTTAGAATTTTGCTATGACCAGGGGTGAGCTGGGACTCACAGAGAACAGCCCACATCTGAGGCTGCAGTGATGGGTTCAAGGCCATTTGGACCCACATTTCATAGCTTGGCTGGGTCCTCCCGAGATGGGCAGCCCTTGGTGAACAACAGCCACGGGGCTAGGGACGAGGGGTGGAGGTGGCAGAGAGGGCCAGTGGCCAGCCATACTTTCGTGAGGGAAGGCCCCACAGACACCAGGCCTGGCTGGGCATCTCAGAAATTAACAGCTCAGAGGGGTTAGCCTGCCCCGCTCCCCGCAATCTCAAGTAGCCTTGATGGTTAAATTTGCACATTAGCTTGACTGGGCTAAGGGATGCCCACATAGCTGGTAAAACGTTATTTCCAGGGGTGTTTGTGAGGCTGTTCCTGGGAGAGATTAGCATTTGAATCTGTGGGCTGAGTAAAGAAGATCACCCTCATCAATGCAGGCAGGTGGGCATCAGCCAATCTGCTAAGGTCCCAAGCAGAACACAAAGGCAGAGGAAGGAAAAATGTACTCTCTGAGCTGGGACATCCACCTTTGCCTGCACTTGGACATCAGCACGCCTGGTTCTCAGGCCTTCAGGCTTGGACTGGAATCAACCCCTGGCTTTCCTGGGTCTCCAGCTTGCAGTCAACAGATTGTGGGACTTCTCAGTATCCATATTGTGCGAGCCAGTCCTTCATAATAAATCTCTGTTTGTATGTCTACATATTTCCTATACCGTTTCTCTGGAGAACCCTGGCTTTATGTACCCCTCTCATCCGGAGTCACTCCCTCCCACGCCATCACTTTGCCCATGTTTACTTGTTTATTATCAGTCTCCCCTACGGGAAGGGGAGCCTCTTAAGGGAACATTGCAGGTCTTTTTCCCCACTGTATTTCCAGCAACAAGCATTGTCAGCAATAAATGTATGTTGAATGGATTAATGAACAAGCTGAAAGTCGTAACTGCCAGGACAGGCTGTGTTGGTCTGGGTTCCCCCAGGAGCAGGCCTTAATACAAGGACTCAACCACTCAAATGCTGGCTTATTTGGGAAGTGAAAAACAAGGGTAGAGGGGTGGGAAAGTGAGGCAAGAAAGGAAAGGGGCCAATAAATGGTATTTCACCAAGCAGTTTGCCACTGCGGGTGACTAGAGCCTAATTCTGATGCGGAACTCTTCCACACTGATGGAGTCTCCACACACTTCCGAGCTATCTCATAAAAGTTACTCCTGGGCTGAGATGTTTATCCACCAGGTCCTGGCAGTCATTGGTTGAGAATGCCTCCCTGGGTGGAGAGCACACTTTTGTCCTGGCTCCAGGGACAGGAGCAAACTTCCAGTCACAGAAGTGCAGGCTCTAGCCAGTGGATGTTGGACCTGTGTGCACAGTAGAGAAAAGTGCAAGGCTTGATCACAAACAGCATCTGCTGTACCTCCATGCTGAGCACTTGGAAGAAGTGTGAAGGGCAGAGATGTGATATGTAAAAATATATATTTAAAAGATATTTGTGCAAAGGGTAGGCTTTTGACTGATTCCTCATGCGGTGACTAGTACTAATTAACCTCTTGGCTTTTTTTTTTTTTTTTTTTTTTTTTAGTGGAAAAGGGGAAAACAAAAAAGAAGAAAATGTTGCCCAGATGGCAAGGTGGCTAAAACTTCTAATACCAAGCCTCAACTTTGGCCAGAGTAGGACCTGAAACTTTTCTCTGGGGAGTGGCACATTTCCTGATCATCTTTGTGGAGAAGGCCAGTGTGTAACTTCCCAAGAGGCCGTACTCCATGAGTACTGGGAAGGGCACAGCACCCTCCAGGACTTTCCTAATGTTCCTTTCCCACTTTCCTTCCCAATTCCTGCCTTCATAAATCCTTGATGTGCTCCTGCCAATGTCACCTACTCGTGGTTCTCTGTTAAGTCCCAGCATCTTCCAACCTGTGTGATGTGACTTGTCCTATTTTACTTTCCCAGATCCTGTCATTCCTTCAAAACCCCAGGCATCGTCTCTCCTGACAGGAGCCTTTCTTAGTCATTTTACCAAAAGGGGTGGTTCTTTTGTAACTCTGCTCCCAGAGATCACTACCAGGACCTTTCCTCAGTTGAGTTTTTTTTCCTCCCTGTGTGAAAGGGCCGTGCTCTTATCCAACCTCCCTGCCAGAACTGCTAAAGGGCCAGGATGATGGCCAATAGACTTGAGATCCTGAGCTGTGAATGGAAGAATGAAGGGCCAGCAACGCACCCACCAGTTGCCTGGCTGTACCTTCAAGAGTGGTGCATGTTTCTGAGTTTGGGTGCCTCTAGATGCTGACCCTGAGACAAGGATGTGGCTACAGGAAATACTGGTAGGTGGATGGAAAAGGAAGTTCAGCCAACAAAGGGTGCTTTATCAAGACAGCTACCACAGTGGTGCCTGGAGCCATGGGAAATCCTGGGAAACCCCATCTGAGAGATGAGAGAACTGGTGTAATCATAGCCCATTATCAACAGTCATTGGTTGAGGGCTGATCCTGGGGTTGTTCATTCCTTGCTGCTTCCCACCTGCTGTGTGCAGGCAGAGTGGGTGTCAGTGCTTCTGGAACAAAAATCCCTGAGGCACAGTGATGCAGACACTGACACCTGGAAGTTGAAGTGGGTCAGTGCACCTGGAATGGTGATGTCCAAAGGCTCCGAATGAGGCTTGGTTACTCCTGGGCTCATCCCATAGGACCCTGGTCCTGAGGCTGGGAGATGCATCTAGTCAAAGGTCCCATAGCTTCTGTGAAGGAAGGCAGCAATCCAGACCCCAGGAGTTCACAAAGATCTCCAGAAACACTGAGAACCTAGGTTAGGCATCCTCCTAAGCTTGTCCCCAGCAGATAGACAAGCAGGATGTAACACACTTCCATACTTTGGTATGCACCGTGTTCTCCAGCCAGAGGAATTTCTTCCTTACCCATCTTCTCTCCTCAGAGAAGAGCCTGTTGGGTTACCTATCATAAACAACCGTTCTGGGAAAGCAGAAGCATACCAGTCACTTCCATACAACACCTGGCCCTAGCCACTGGGCTGGTAGGCCTCCCAGGAAGGATAGTCATCTGGTGGCTTGTCCCTGGTCCATAATCACAGCTTGGTGGAGGTTTCAGCGGTCACTGACTGGAGTTGGAACCGAATTGAACTTCCACTTTGCAAGCCTTCCCTGTGTGCTGGATTGTACATTTGGTCCCGTAAAATATTCACTTTGGGTATTTCTTCAATTGGAACTCATAAAAACAGTAAGAACATAAAACTCTATTTTAAAAAACTCAACATAAACAGTAAACTCGTTGAAATCAAGAGCCAAAGTATTATCTGTCATGCATTCAGAGTTCCTCCTTCAAGTAGGCAGAGAAACTTGGGACAGTGTGTCAAAGAAGCTCTCAGAGGGCATCAGAGTGGACAGTTGCATGGCTGCATCCCAGATGTTTGGAGACAAAGAAAATCCCAAGCAATGAGAAGTCTCACTGTGTAAATATGTCTTCCACTTTGGAATCATTGCAGATATCATATGCAGATGAAATTAGTTGTAGCTGACATTGTTTTGGTAATTCCTTGTAAGTTAGAAGAAGCATTAACATGATCTTCAAAACGTTCCTGACAAGAGAAATGGTCCCCTGGTGCCCTTGGTCCCTCCTTCAAAATGTGTCACCAACAATGCGGAAAGAAGTTTGAATCATAAAGAGCGAAAGAAGTTAACTGTTTTTTCTTCTTCCCAGAGATGGTAGAATGGGAAAAGGAAAGCTACGGGGCCACCCACAGAAAGAACATAGAGAAGCATTCTTAGAACCTTCTGGCCATCATGGTTGGTGGCGTCATCACCAACAGCTTAAAGAGATGGCAACTGTGAACTCTGGTTTTCGTGACTGTCTGAATCCCAGAGATTGAGGACCAATGACTTGGCCCAGCACTGAATGGATGTGAGATCTGAAGTAACATGGGCTGATTCAAAACTTTCAGTGAAATGCTGCTAAGTCCCCAGGTCACAGCCAAGTCACAGCAACCTTGACTTTCTTCACTGGATATGCCCCAAACAAGAGAAGCTAAGTCACCATCTCTGGCTACACACACATTGGACACTTCCTTACCTTGGTTGAGTGGCAAAATGTTCTTTGTAAGGTGCCCTGACAAGTTGCTGCTGGTCATTCTGGCTCTGGCACTCGGTCCACGGACACCCTGAATCACAGCCATCTGACAGTCTCTATGGCCAAAGGAAGTCCCTAGTGGCCAATCCCCACTGTCCTAACACACTGCGTGGCCTGCCCTGCTTGTACCCCTGAGCACACAGGAGGAATCGAACATGGTCCTCTAGGAGAGGTCTGGTCTAATAGGAAAGATGGGATGTGGTCCCAAATAGTAGTACCACAAGCCAGCCAGGAATCAGCCTCACACTGTGTCAGAGGAGGGCCTTGGGGCTGGGCCACCAGAGATGTTTTGGAAGGGCATGGAGGGAAAGATGGAGAAACACATGGCAGAAAAAATGTTTAGAGGTTTTCTTTCACTCTAGTAGGTGGTGAAGAACCTACCATGGTTTTGCATTTCAGAACTTGTGAAATTCTGGTAACGTGTAGTCAAAGAAAAATAGTAACTCCTAGGACTGAGATTTCCTCACTCAAAGATTAATAGTAATGCCAAACTGCTTTTGTCTTGTTTCTCTTTAGGAAGTGGGAGGAATCTGGACTCTTTCTCTCCATCAGTTAAGCTCAGCAAGTCTCCAGTGGTTACCACCTGGATACTCAGCCCAGTAGCAGCGTCCAAAGAGTCTCTGGAGACAGGTATATCCCATCTAGCCCTTAAGACAAGTGTATCTCATCTGGCTCTTTGAGCCTCTTAATCCAGAAGGTAGGAGGAGTAGAGGAGCCCATGTGTGGACTCCAGGCAACACTGTGAATGTTCTGGGTTATTCTTCCCCTTCTCATCCCCAGGTCTCAGCCTGAAAACCATACTTTTAAGAGGCCAACCTGCTCCCCTCCCTTACATGGCTCTCCAACACTGATCTCTATCGTGCTACCCTCTTCATTTCCTTTGTGGGACATTTAGCAATTTAAAATTACATATTTGCCTAGCTGTTTATTGCCTGTCACACCCTCAAAATGTCAATACCCTGAGAGCAGAGATCTTACCTGTCTGTCTGTCTTTCTCACCACAAACAGCACATCTTTCTAATACAAATAGCACCTCTCACAGAGAATGGGCTCTATAAATATTTGTTGAATGAACCAAGGTAAAATCAGCTGAAGGAATTTGATTGACTGTCAAGATGGTTGGCGTCACTGGTAACTACTGCAAATGGTGAAGAAGGGAAAGATCCTTGTTTATTTGAATTTTGAAAAGGGTAGATTTCAGTGTAGACATTTGCAAGTGGTTAGATTTGGACAGGCTGAAAGTGTAGGGTTGACTTGCCAGGCAAATAGAGGAAAGTAGCCATGAATGAACAGAATATTGATGAAGACTAGGCAGTATGGCAAAGGGCCTGTCCCAAGGAATAAAGAGATAACGCTCTGAAATTGTCCCCGCTAACCTCCAGCCTCTCTGAAAGCCAGCCCTCCTTCCCAATGTCCTGGCTGACACGTCTCAGAAGATTTATTGACATAATAGACACCATTCTAAAGACTTGGCCCAGTACCAAATGTAAAATAGATAGCTAGTGGGAAGCAGCCGCATAGCACAGGGAGATCAGCTCGGTGCTTTGTGACCACCTAGAGGGGTGGGATAGGGAGGGTGGGAGGGAGACACAGAGGGAGGAGATATGGGGATATATGTATATGTATAGCTGATTCACTTTGTTATACGGCAGAAACTAACACACCATTGTAAAGCAATTATACGCCGATAAAGATGTTAAAAAAAAAAAAAAAAGACTTGGCCCAGGATCACACATCAAAACTGCAAGTTTGAAAGGATTAGAAACATACTTTGGACAGATATTTCATCTTGACTCTAGACTTAATTAAGATATTGCTAGAGCAATACCTTAGACAAGCAAAGAACTAGGACTTTATCCAGCCATCCTCCATCCCTGTAAAAAAGAAAATAAACGTGGATTGCATGAAGTGAGCTATTCATAATTATTTCATGCTGGGGGGAAAAAAAAACAAATGAAGAAGTATCAGGAGCTCATGTCATCAATTTCACAGGTCTAGGTTTAATCAGAGCACCTTATAATGCTAAATCACCAGCCTCTTTATTCTAAGATATTTGTCGGTATCATTAAATCAATATCAGTTGAAATACTCTTTAATGATGTGATCATTTCAAAATTAGACTAATTTTAATTAGCAACAAAAGCATTTTTGGAACAGAAAACCTATAGCTTTCTCAGCTGATCCATGCTTCTGCTATCATTTAGAATTTTCCCAAGTGGGAAAAGGCAGGATTTAATTTCCAATGAACATTAATCTTGATTTTTCATAGCACCCAAGTTACTCTCAGGTAGTAAGTTAAGTTCTTAAGAAATCTCTTGACCTTTTAAAGGTCTCTAAGGTGCTTTTGGGGGCCCACTGAAATCTACTCCATGTGTTATTCCCAGGCAGTCACAAGAATGAAGAAAAAAGACACCACGAGTCTCTCATTCCAGAGTTCTTGACCATCCTGATCGTCCTTCTCTAATGGATTCCATCCACTCATCATGTCCTTCATTCTACCACCCTAGGAACCCCAACCTGGAGACCCAAGGGCTACCTTCAGATCTTGCCTAATTATGCTTTGTTGGGCCACGCAATATTGACCATCGTGGAAGTTTTAGAAAAAAAAAATTAAATTAGTTGTCTTTATTTGAAATTGGAAGATTTCATCTAAGATCCAGATTTCTTACTTCTTTTGATAAGCTAAAAGATCTGAGAAATGACACCATTGGTCTCCTCCCCAATGCTTTTCCTCTCCTTCCACCTTTCCCACAGAGCCCCAGTTCTGTTTGGTTATTGTCCTACCTGTTTTCCATTATTGATCCCAGACCCAGGAAGGGGTCTGATCCTCTAAGCCAGTCAGCATACTCCATTCTCCTAGGGTCTGTTATTGGTCCAAGAGTGGCAGGTGACCTGGGTGTGTCCAGTCAGAAAGAAGGAACAATCTTATAGCCTGTGGTTGGAGAGAGAGTTACTCCCATTCACACCAAAGAGAATAAAAGAAAGCAAGCAACCCCAACTGTTATGGCCCACCAGCCAGCAATCATGAGAACAGCCAGCCAGAGGAGAAAGCCAAAGCTGATGAAAGAAAGAGAGAAAGAGAGAGAGAAAGAGAGAGAGAGAGAGAAAGAAAAAGAAAGAGAGAGGGAAAGAGAGAGAGAGAGAAAGAAAGAAAGGGAGAGAGAGAGAAAGAAAGAAAGAGAGAGAAAGAGAGAGAGAGGGAGGGAGGGAGGGAGGAAGGAAGCAAGGAAGGGAAGGAAGGAGGGTGGGATGGAGGAAGGAAAGAGAGAGAAAGGGAGGAAAGAGGAAGGGAAGGAAGGAAGAAAGAAAAAAGAAAAAGGAAGAAAGAAATAAAGAAAAAGAAAGAAAGAAGGAAGGAAAGAGAGAGAGGGGGAAGGTGGGAGGGAGGGAGGAAGGAAGGAAGAGAGAGGGATAGACCCAGATTCTTTTTTTGTTTTGTTTTGTTATTTCTTGTCTTTTTTTTTTAACATCTTTATTGGAGTATAATTGCTTTACAGTGGTGTGTTAGTTTCTGCTTGATAACAAAGTGAATCAGTTATACATATACATATGTTCCCATATCTCTTCCCTCTTGCGTCTCCCTCCCTCCCATCCTCCCTATCCCACCCCTC
>NW_020837987.1:2229149-2304149 GCF_003676395.1 Aethalodelphis obliquidens | reverse complement strand
GGGTACCGTGGGAAAAGGGAGGAGGAAAAAAAATGAAAACATGGCCACAGAATAAGAAAGGTAAAATCCAGGCAGGAGAGGACACTTCTCCCGGGTGTACGGGCACTGCCCAACCTTTTCTAGTCCAGGCTTCATGGATGCTGCCCTCACTCAAGCTTCACAACGATATTTATTCTCACCTACTGATTCAGATCAAATACCCTCTGGTCCCTCTGGAAGCGCACCAGTGCTTGTGGAAAGAACAACTTCTTGGACTTGAAGGATCCACACCAGGGAGCCAGGGCTTGCCTCCGGGGAGTCCCTGAGTGACGTTTCCAAGAGAGAACAGCATTGGCAAGGTCACTAGTTCAGAGGTCCTTTTAGCTTGAAACAGAAATTTGGTTCCTGCCAGAGCCAAAATGAATCCTGTGGAATTAGCTCATAGGCTGTCCTTGGGAATTACTCATCGTGCATCACTTTTCTTAGAGATAAGACATTTCCTCGTCTCCCAAGGTGCCAGGATCTCTAAGTTGACATAATTCTGCACAAATCACTCCGGTGGTGTAACTTAGAGTGTCCCAATCCCCTTTGGACCCTGGCCTTTGTAACTGGGCCATCACTCACTTAGTTTCACCTTATCTTTAAATAAATGTAACCAGAAGGGACTTGTTCGGCTCACCACCTCCTGAGTGATGTGAATTATTTATACAGTCTTCATACGCATTCGTTAAGCCGCACACAGCCAAGTGGAGAGGAGCTGTTTGTCTCCCGTTCAGCCAGAAGTGTAAGACTGCAAGGTCGGGGTACATAGTAAGAACATCCGTGAGGCTCTCCCTGGCTGGGTCGTGGAGAGGAAGAATCACCTGTTGTCTTTGTCGCTTCCGAGGGAGCTACTGAGGCTGCTCGTTCACGGGGAGGGGTGGGAGTTGCAGGCCCAGCCTGCAACCTACCTGGCCTGTAGCAATGAGCCCTGCAAAACAAGCTCAGAAATGCGGCGTCGCCAGCCAGCAGAAAAGCATATAAGTAAGAAAAGGAGGTGCATGGGGCTTCCCTGGTGGCGCAGTGGTTGAGAGTCTGCCTGCCGATGCAGGGGACACGGGTTCGTGCCCCGGTCCGCGAGGATCCCACATGCCGCGGAGCGGCTGGGCCCGTGAGCCATGGCCGCTGAGCCTGCGCGCCTGGAGCCTGTGCTCCGCAACGGGAGAGGCCACAACAGTGAGAGGCCCGCGTACCGCAAAAAAAAAAAAAAAAATAGAAACGGAGGTGCAGAAGAAGGCTGATGCTCCAGGGAAGTTTCCTATAGAGCATATCAGTCTGGGGTGATCCCCAAGACAAAAGCATGTTCTGGTGAATTGGACATTCTGGTTAATAAAGCTTTAGCACGTGGTGCTGAGATGGGACTGGGAGTGGAAGGTGCTGGGCTAGAGCCCTTCAGCCTCTCTGAGCTTCATCCACTCACCCTCCCACATTGTCTTCCTCCCACAGTTGCCGTGAGCAGGCAATATATGCAAAAATGCGTTCTAAGCTCTGAGATCCTACATAATCATCAGTTAGACATTGCCACACATTTCAAACAATAAAATTTAGGGACTATCTTTTTTCTGCAAACTCTTGCATGAAGATGTTCCTTTTCCCATCAGAATTCAAGGGCGCTTCCCCAGCCCCGAGCTGCCAGCCCTCACTGTGAGCAGTGATTAGGGGCACGTAAACTTCCTGGGTATTTGAGAATTGTTTGGGATTCAGGTTTAACAGGAAGTTGCTCTTTTGCGTGGGACTCTGAAATATTCAACCTGGAAAGGACACTAAGGCCGAGAGAGAAAGAACGTACAAATGGATTAGATCTTTTGGGGTCCTGTTGGAATTTACCATGGGGCAACACTCTCTATGCCAGACATCCCAAACTCAGCTGTCTATGAGAGCCCAGCAGGTGACCTGGGCTCGGAGCGGCTGGGCCCGTGAGCCATGGCCGCTGAGCCTGCGCGTCGGGAGCCTGTGCTCCGCAACGGGAGAGGCCGCAGCGGTGAGAGGCCCGTGTACCGCAAAAAAAAAAAAAAAAAAAAAAACAACCCAGGACCTTCTGGGCTGTCCTCTGACAGCTGCACGCCCATCTCTTCTTTGGCCCCTTGGCCACACCCTTTGAGGTTCAGAGTCTGGAATATCTGTGCTACTGGATTAGGAAAGGAGGCTTTACCTGCCCCTGGGCTCCGCTGAAGGGCTTTGCTCAGTAGAAGGACTTTGGTCTCCCACACCTGCTTGGCTGTTTCAGGGATTATACCCTTTCCCTGCAGGCGCTAAACCAAAGCAAGCTACTGACCCGAAAGAAGGAAAGAGAAGAAAAAGTAATATGTTTGTTAGAGTGTGTTTGTTTCCTGGCCAAATGTATCAAATCATGGCTTCCCGTGACCTAAAGTTGTTCTTAATAGCTTTCTATGATCTAATTCTTAGCCCCCCAGATTTACCAATTTAAAAAGGGGAAATGTCATGGAGATCCACTACACGCCTAAGGAGTTATTTGGAGTTGTTGAATCTGTAGTATAGGGCTTTCAAACTCAGTTTTGAATAAATATCAAACTCCCCAGGAGACAGAAATGGCTCCAAAGAGATTTTCCCCAGGGTCCCGAGATCTGTAAATCGAGATAATTCTACGCGTTGCTGCCCGAGTATGGAAATTACCAACAAAAGAAATTAAGAGAAGGAGCCCCGTGATTGGACTAATGCATTGATCAGGGCGTTCTTCTCTGTTTCACTGCCAGCACGGCACATAAATAACATGTGGGCAATTACCGGGAGTAAATTATATGTGTTTTATAACCTTCCGTGAACATCTTTCCTTTAAAAAAAACGGCAAAACAAAGCAAAACAAAAATATTCCTCAGGGGAACTGAGTATCAGAGAAAAGAGTAAAATATGTTTTTAAATTTTTCTGTGGGTGGGAAGAATGGAGCTGGGCCAAGCGGGCCCCCCTCTGTCACAGTGCTTAACCTGGAGTTTGGTTTCCCTGTGTGGATTTTAGATGAATCTGTAACTTTCTCCTTCCTGCATGCTATTCTCCCTAAGCTTCACCATCGCCCCTCTCTTCTGCTATCTCTGTCTCTTTTCCTTTTCCTCCTCTGTATCTCTGTCTCACTTGACCTTGAGATCAAGGTCTCGTCTTTTCACGTGAGAATAAGACATTTCCAATCCCAGCACGTGGCACCAGAGTCTCAGTCAGTAGTCAGTGGACCATAGGGGCGGAGAGTGGGGCCACTGCTTACATCTTTCAGGCTCTGCTCACGCTTCTGATGCTGCTGTTGCATTTGAAGGAATGTCAATTGCAGGAAGGAACTTCCCAATGGGTTGGCCAAACAGACAGGCCCAGGTCCAGGACTCCCTCACTGAGCAGCCTTACCCTGCAGTGGACCGGCGCAGCCCACCATCCCACCCACCAATCCAGAGAAGGGTCCCCAGGAGGCCACGGGGCCAGAGACTCACTCTGCTTTGGAGCGTGTGGGGATCAGCATTCTGGATGCCCATCTCTCTTTGGACCACTGGTCCAAGCTGTATCCTGCTTTTCCTTTCTCCATCACGGCCTCAAGAGCACACCCACTTCATCTCTAGAACTCTTTCGCCACAGCCACGGTGCTAGACTTCGTCTCTGCTCTCACACAGCCTGCTGCCTAGTGGGGAAGACAGAACTATAAACACACACTGTCACATATCGTCAAGTGTCGGGCGGGCCCAGTGCTTTTACAGGGCCTCTAACCCTGCCTCCTGGTATCTGGGGAGGTTTTTCTGCAGGTGGTCGCATATGAGCTGAGATTTAAAGGCTGAGTAGGAATATTCTTATTCCTCATCTAAACAAACACATAATAGCAGAAAGTACACTATGTGGCTTTTCCAGCCCGTGGCACCCTCCTCCACGCGATGCTCATGCTCTGGCAAAGTGCCAACAGCCTTACCTTCTGCTCTCCTCACTGGCTGGCAACCTTGACGTTCTGGGCAAGGCTGACAGGTCACTAGCCCTATAGGCTCCAAGAGCGGGGAGGACCAAAGCTTCCGCAACAAAACCAAGGCAGGCTTAGTGCCAAAATAAACTAAGGTCTTTCTGTAAACGAAAGTTTTCCCGTTTGTCTCACCATTTTTAAAACATTTGACCAATTTTGGCAAAAGGTAACCCTTACTAAACATTCAGAGGCCACCCCTTCAATTGGATCTGTGGCTCAGTCACTGACACCAGCGGTCTTCCCTGAGCCCTGGCAACTCTCTTGAGGGCATGGGCTCCAGGACTAGGTGGATCTGGGTTCGAATTCTTGTTTTGCCTCTCCCCACATATGCGATCATGACACCTTTCTAAGCTTCTGGTCTTTCATCCATAGGAAGGTGTGATAATAGCAAAAGTATAGCTCACTGTGATATCAAGTTCAATCATGTCAATGAAGCATCTACTCCAGCTCCTGGCACATTGTGAGCGACCAGTACATGAATGCAGATTCCCTTCACCCTTCTTTAACGCACATGCAAATTGTTCTTTCTCTCTCTTTGGTATGAAACTAGAATCACGAAGAAAACTAGCAGGCTGTGGCCAGGGACCTGCCAAATCTTCATGCAGACCTCCCCAGGCACCACCACCTCCGGGCCCAGTGGATGCCGCCTTCCACTTTCTCCTCTGCAGACAAAGGAGGCCACCTGTGATGGACAGAGCACCCATTTTTTGTACTCTTACTTTTTAAAAAATTTTTTTTATAATTTATTTATGTATTTATTTATTTTTGGCTGCATTGGGTCTTCGTTGCTGTGCGCGGGCTTTCTCTAGTTGTGGCGAGTGGGGGCTACTCTTCTTTGCGGCGCGCAGGCTTCTCATTGCGGTGGCTTCTCTTGCTGTGGAGCAGGGGCTCTAGGCGCGTGGGCTTCAGTAGTTGTGGCACGTGGGCTCAGTAGTTGTGGCTCTCAGGCTCTAGAGCACAGGTTCAGTAGTTGTGGCGCACGGGCTTAGTTGCTCCGCGGCATGTGGGATCTTCCCAGACCAGGGCTTGAACCCGTGTCCCCTGCATTGGCAGGTGGATTCTTAAACACTGCGCCACCAGGGAAGTTCCTTTTGTACTCTTTCCTATTGGAGCATCGTTCGAGGTCCTTAGTGTCAGAAGAAGTCATTTGTTCTCACTACTTGGAATCTGCACTTGCCCCTGGTTACAGAGGTGAGGATGCTTTTCCCTGCTTGGTCTTTCAGCATCCCCCAAGGCATCTGTATCCTTCCCCCACAAATAACATCCCTTCCTTAGAAGGACCTTTCCTGCCTTCCCGAGGTAGAGTCCAGAGCTGAGCCTTCCCACTTCTCCCTATGCATTCTGGCTGACTGCACCAAAATATAAAAATCTTGATTTAAGTATTTTTGTATTCAAGGATCATACGCAAGTATTCATTTGAAGGTTCAGTAGCATTTTGAAATGAGAACATCATATATAAAGATGTCAGCGATGGAGCCTCCCACAGTGAGGTTGAAAGAGAGAGAAGAACAAAATGAATAGAGGGGTTCCTGGGATCCAAGAAATTTTAACATCTCATTATTTAGATTACCCTACATATAATTTTCCAATATTTGGTATTATAGACTTTTGAAGGTATTGGTTAAAATTACTTCATGACTGACATCAATTTAGTCTTATTCATTATCTAGCTAAAATAAAACCTTAAAAATAGCTGATTAGAGTAAGTAAGCAATTTTCTGATAAATGCAAATTCCCCACCATTTCCAAAGGAGTGTGCTCACAGCAGACAGAAATAGAAGGGCCAGGGGGTAATGGTCCTTCAGTGTTTCAGCATCCTGGCATGGAGCAACGTGGATTCGGAAATGCTCCTAATGCCGGCAGGATTTGATTGTGTTTGGAACGTGCCCAGGTTTCCCCTCAGCCTCTTGCCTCCGTGATGGACCGAACACTGCGGACTGCACTGCCCCCAGTGATGGTGACTGTGGTGCAATCGTCTCGTGTACTCATGGCCTTGATTCTTCTCCCAGTCCTTTGTGAGCCAGTGAACCACAGGACGGTGATGTCCCTGCCATCCCAGAACGAGCACAAACATGCATCTCCGCGTCTCATCTGGGCCATCGCTTGGGGGTTTCCTCCCCAGCCACACAAGGTACCCAATCACCTTCTCAAAACTCACGGCTCCTCAGCCTGGCTGGACCCCAAATTCAACACCACTGGCCTGCGCCTCCAAATCACAAATCTGCACCTGGCACCTGCCGGCCTAGCAGCTACAGAAGCCGTCTACAGGGATGCTTGCTTTGGGATGATGTGGTCTAAGCAGGAGAGAGCATCACCCCAGAGAGACTCAGTGGCTAGAATCAGCCTCAATCTCTACATGGGCCTACATGGAGGTCAGCAGTTGGGTGCACAGAGGCTGTTGTAACTTGGAGAATTTGGGGAGGCTTCCCCTACGCACGAGGAATTTCAGCTCCTAGGGTTTTCAGAGGGTCTGAATTTCCATCCAGAGATAGTCCTGTGGGTCAGGCGTTTTGTTGCAAAGCCCCTAGTGCCGCGTCTAGATGTGTCCCCAGCCTTGTCATTCCTGGCCCTGCCCCGCGGGTCTGGGCTCCTCTCAGGACCTGATGCTGTCAGTCCATTGTCTGATTTACTTTCCTACAATAAACAGGAGGGCTGCACCCCGTTCTGACCAAGGGTGTGGTGTTCAGGGGCCCACCCAAGGACCAAAATGCACCAGGACAGTCACATCTGCAGTTAAAATATTGAAATAGCATCGTCCTGGTTGGCAAAGAGCCCCCAAAGGTCCCCCATCACCCTGGCCACCCCATCCAGACCCCTGAATCACAGCCCAGCAACCCAAGAGCCCATGACTAGCAGGTTCCAGCAACCTGCACCCATTTTGTTTGTACAATAGAGATTGTTAGGAAGTTCCCTGGTGGTCCAGTGGTTAGGACTCCACTCTTCCACTGCCGAGGGCAGGGGTTCAGTCCTTGGGGGCCAGGAAACTAAGATCCCACAAGCCGTGTGGCGGGGTGTGGCAAAAAATTAATAATAATTAATAATAATAATAAAGGTTGTTAAATATTTTGGATAATAGCCCTCCTTCTTCTATGGAAAGGAAAAAGGTCTTCCCTTCCATACTTCACCTCTGTCCCCATGAATCCAAGGCCCTATAGCCCATCTCACAGGGAGTGAAGTTTAGGAGGGGTTTGTGTTATGAAGTGGATGATGGGCCACGTCAGGTGAGTCAATCTCACCTTGGAGAAGAGATAAACCTCGCCTGCAGAATGGCCAGCAGGTGTCAGGCTGGCCACTGTCCTCACCAGCCTTCACCAGAGGGGCTGAGGGTGACTGTCACGGCTCCAGGCACAGCCAGTCGTGCTGGGGACGAGGGCAGTGGGATGACTTTGTTCCTTCCTTTTCCCCATCACTGTCCCCCTGCTGGCACTATATACCTATCCATGTGGCTCTCCTCACCCTTCTCTTAGGTCCTTACTGGGTGTGGAATAACCTCACCATTTGTGCCTCCAAAATGTTAGCCTATGACAAAAGCTGTATGCTTGGAATCGCAAAACCTTTTTCTTTCAAACAATTAGCTCTGCCATTTTGAAGCTCCTTAGCTTAGAATTTTCCTCTTATTTCTTTCTCTGAACGTTTCTGCTGCAACAACTCCTTCATCAGGTCAGTGACGATGGGAGGCTCCAGCTTTCAGAGCTGAGGGTCAAGGCCGGGGTGTAGAGAAGTGTGTATGTGACCCCTTGAAGAGATGTTGGGCCAAGACACACGAGTTCCTTCTTCTCCTCCGGCGTCTTATTCTTCTCCTTCTTTGGGGAATTGGCCACCCCCTTCCCTGTGTGTTAAAGGTTGGGAGAGAACCGAAGACATCCTCTCCAGCACAGATCTTGCCATTACCTTGAGTAACATCATCTTCCAGTTCCTTCCCCCCAAAATCCAGTCCCCAGCCAACCACTGGCTCTGACCTTCCCAGCACTGCTCCCCAGTGGCATTTAACATGCCCACAGACTATGCTGTGACTGTGGCCACCTCAACCATGACCACTGCTTCTTCTGGCTTTTGCTCAGTGTACCCAGTACTTGTGTTCTTGGCCTCATCAGTCCTTTTGACCCGCCCAGCCCTCTGCTTTCTCCTACTATCCTCCCTCTTTCTTCCCTTCTTCCCTATCCAGGACCCATCCCTTCACTCCACCCGCCCACCAATCCTTTATCTAGCTCTTTTCAAACTTCTCTACTCTCTTCAAACTCTTGACCATGCCATCAGTTTATTTACTCTCACGAAGTCATGTGCCGAAATGTCTTATAGAAAACATAGAAGCCATCAAAAGGGAACCCCTTCAATTTTCTGCCATTCCATTCTCAAGAGTTAACTCTATCTTTTTTTCCCTTCTCTTCCATTGCGATAGAAGAAGTGCCCCTCTACCTGTCCAGAGCAAACACCTGTGTCGAGGATTTCATTCACTCCCTTCTCATCAGGATTTCTCTCTATCCCTTACTTACCCCTCTATCCTCTACTTCTTCATCCCTGCCCTTCACTGACTTTTACCTGTTAACCTTTGAGCAAGTTCAAATTATCTCTCCCATATAAAGTTAATACTGCCCCCAAATCGCCACCTCGTCCAGCTACTCCCCCCTCTTTTATCCTTTACCCATCTCCACTCCCATTCCTTTGCTGTTTCCCTCCAAGTGTGACTGGATGTTTCTTGGGTAAGTGTTTCTTAATTTGTGTAAATGGCAGTGCATTCATTATCTTATTCAGCTTCTGACTGTTTTCACCGAGTCCTGTGTTTGTTTGTTTGTTTGTTTGTTTGTTTTTTGCGGTACGAGGGCCTCTCACTGTTGTGGCCTCTCCCATTGCGGAGCACAGGCTCCGGACGTGCAGACTCAGCGGCCATGGCTCACGGGCCCAGCCACTCCGCAGCATGTGGGATCTTCCCCAACCGGGGCACGAACCCGTGTCCCCTGCATCGGCAGGCGGACTCTCAACCACTGCGCCACCGGGGAAGCCCCGAGCCCTGTGCTTTTATACCTGTGCCTGTTGTCATGTGATCTCGTAGTCTGCAGCTTCTACTGCTGCATGGTACCCCAAGGTGGGCATCCACCAGATGACACACCTTCCGCCCCCCAGAGATGGATGCCCAGGTTTCTTCCAGCTCTCCAGAGTCATAGGCAAGACTGCAATGAACAGCTTTGCTCAGGGCCTTCTGTTGGACCTGTGTGAGAATTACTTAGAAACGTGTACTGAGGAGCAGAAATGCCCAGCCAAAGATCCTGGTTGTCATTTTGACTCACCTCTACCTGATGGCTTTCCAGAATGCTTGCATTGGTCCACACCCCCACTCACTCCCCATGAGAGTTCCTGTAGCCTCACGTCCTGCCAGTAATTAGCATCATCTTTTATGCCCGTCCAATAGATACAAAGGGGCATCTCCTCATTGTTTTAATTGGCATTCCTCTGATTACTCATGGGTCTGAACATCTCTTTATATGGTTTTTAACACTTTGGATTTCTTCTTTTGTAAATTGCTTGTTTCACACCCTTTGTCTCTTTCCTGAGTTGTTTCTTCTTTATCTGCTGGCGTTCTTTGCTACATCCCCTTGTTGGTCAAAAAAATTGCAAACATCATTTCCTAATCTGTCATTTGTCTCCTAACTTTGTCCATAATTTTTTTAATCAATGATAAATTGATAGTCACTGTCACATCACCTCTTTGGCTGACCCTGGAACACATCTTTGCTTACTTGTTTGTACAATGGAGATAATAAGGGTACTGCCTTCACAGTTTTGAGGATTCAAGGAGATGGGGTGTGTGAATCAGATGGCAGCGCTCAGGAAGCACCATGGGTGTAGTGGTCATAGTATTAGTAGTATTAGTAGTATTGGTTTTTTTCATTGGGGTTTATGGGTTTCTCAATGACAACTTAAGAAATAGCATAAGTGAGGCAGGAGCTAATCAGATTCCACATCAATCTGTCACCTGCTCTCTCTCTCTAACCAGAACCACCTGTGTATGTAACTCAGCAGCCCCAGGTGGCGGTGACTTCACCCTAACCATATAATGCGTACAACCCAACATTTGAGTGTCTATCACAAAAGTGCATCTTCCCCAAGCAACTTTCATACTTACTATGAGCTGCTGAGACTGGAACTTATGACCCTGCTGAGCGTTTTGCAAAGTTCCAAACCCATCTAGAAAGCCTTTGGTATGTGGGTGCCTCCTCGCCTATCTCTGTGGATCAGATGAGCAGTGAGACTCCCTCGTTAGGAGGAATGACTTCAAAAGGCTGTCTGGGTGGGACCTCCTTGAACTGCGTTGAAGTGAGTCAGAATCACACACATTTCATTTCTCTCCCTAACATAGACTTGGAAATTAAAGGCAGAAATCCTTGTCAAAATGCATCGTGGCTGTGATAAGAGACAAGAGCCCACAGTGAGATATTTGAGCTGTTTTAACAGATCTGATCTCATCTGAGCAAGCTGAGGTCCTCGTATAGAAGAGGAGGTCCTGAACACCAGGCAGGTCCCCCAGAAGCATCTCCTGCTGCCAGAGGAAAGAGCCATCCATCAGGCCCTGACCTGAGTCTGCTCTAGGTGAGCTCCAACCTGCATCTTTCTGCTCCTCCAGACTGTAGAAACCCTCACTCTCCAAAGCCCTTCTATTGCTTCTCAAGGAGCAGAGATGGCTCCATTCCGTTCAGCTGTTAAGGTGGAAAGAAGTCACCCTATCCACCTACTTCACTCAACAGATGGGGAAACTGAGCCCACAAAACCGAAGTGAATCTTCTCAGTGGAGCACAGCTGGTAGGTGGGAAATGCAGCAATAGAACCCGGGTTCTTTTCCTTACGCTTACAGAGAGAACTGTCTCTCAGAGGAGACTTCAGGGACAAAGTCTTAACCTTTTCAGTGGTTTATGTTTCAAAGTAAGCTCCTGAGGACTCAGCTACAGGAAAGGGTGAGCCAGGAAAAGACCCATTGCTGGACACCTTTGGAAAACATGGCCTCCGATGGCCCCTGGCTGAGATGGTACAGCAGGAAATAATCATGTCTGCAGCCGCCTCTCTCCCCATGCTTTCTGTGAGGGAGGCACTGCCTCAAGCCATCCTTCAAACCTTACCTCACCTTGTGAGACAGAATGTAACTGGCAGGGCTGAAATACAAAACAATTCTGTTGAAAAATAAAGCTGGATTTCTTCCTAACCTTAGAAACCATGGTGAAATGGAAATGGATTAAAGACAACTATCAGAATTACAACCATAGAACTGGTGTGAGTTATCTATTGCTGAGTAACAAATTACCCCCAAATATACTGGCTTAAAACATGTGTATTTTCATCCCCATGGGTCAGAAACCTGGGTGGGCCTTTAGCTGGGTCTTCTACTTCAGGGTCTCTCTTGACTGCAATTGAAGTGTCACCAGAGCGGCAGACGTCAAGTCTCGACCGAGGAAGAATCTGCTTCCAAGCTCGTATGAGTGTTGGCAAAATTCACTTCTCCACTGACTGTTAGCCTGAGGACCTCAGTTCCTCACTGACTATTGGCTGGAGGCTGCTCTCAGTTTCTTGCAACGGGGGCCCTCCAAAACGGCAGCTTCCTTCATCAGTAGCGTCTGCTAGCAGACTGAGAGCCACAATGTAATCATGTAGTGACATCTCATCATCTTTGCCATACTCCCTCAGTTAGAAGTAAGTCACTAGGTTCGGCCAATCTTCCAGGAAAGGAGACTTCACAACTATGTGAATACCAGGATGCAGGGATCTTTGGGGGCTGTCTTAGTAGCCTTCCTACCATAGGACTATAGAAAAAGAAATAAATTCTGTTCAACTGAAGACACTACAAATAGTTAACGGGCAATGATGGAATAAGAGGAGATCGCTATGATGTCCAAAACTGACGAGGAATTCCTATAAATTAACTAGAAGAGGATAGCAGCCCCAGAAGGAAAAATAAATGTACAACGGCTATATTTAGGCAACTTGCAGAGATTAAAAAGGCTAATAAGCATATAAAGAAATGCTCACATTTATTAGTAATTAGAAAAATGCCATTAAGACAAGATAGCACTTCACACCTTTTTGAATGGCAAAATAGACAGCTGGATAATGCCATGTGTTGGCAGGCATGTGGGACTCTTGTCACTGCTGGTGGCAGTGGAGACAGCATCTGGTCCCACCTTCTCAAATTGACTATATGTACACACTCTAACCCAGCAACTCTGCCGCTCGACACACGTATCCCAAAGAAACCCTCGCCCTCATCCCAAAAGACACTCCTTACAGCAGTGCAACCCAAGTGCAATCTGGGCACCGTCTCCCGGGAGAATGGATGGGCATCGATATCCAGATGACAATAGGACCAGAAGCATTAGATGGTGTGTTCACAGGGCAACACGGGTACATGTCAGAATCATGGTGCTTGGGAAACAAGAAAGATACAGAATGAGATAAATAACAATATTACTTACATAAGTTAAATATACTTGCAAACTAAACAAAAACGCACATGAAAAAAAATTCAACAGTTTCCTGTAAGGAGTAGAGCAAGCAGTTGAAGGGGAATAAAATACACAACACAAGAAAGGGACCATGTACAGACCAGTGATAATAAAGCTCTTAGAGCTGAGGAATGTGTGGACTTAACCTTCTGTCTCTGAAGAGAGGAAAACTCGAACAGAACAGAACAAAAATTTTGCCCAACTGTCCAGTCCATTCTGTAGAGTGTGGTGCTCTGCTTTAGGCAAGCACTCGACTTAGTCTGTCTCATCTGGATGCCATGCCAGCTCTTTTGATCCCAGTGCTGTTTTTTGACAGGAGACCTACTAATAACCATGAGAATTTGTGCTCCTTGTCATTGCTCTGGAAAAACAGTTTACGATAAATCAACCCACTGACATTGCCTTCATTTTATTGCTCCAGGAGCTCTGTGTGTATTTACATGTGCACGTGTGTGTGTATGTGTGTGTGTGTGTGTGTGTGTGTGTGTGTGTAGTCAAACAGTGATGGTCTCTCCTGGGAATTAATGACCCTGTAGATTGATGCATTTTTCAGAACTGTTAATTTGACCAGACATGAACTCTTACACGGCTTCTATCTTCTTCAGATACTGAATTATTTCTCTTATTTTTATCTTTTTCTATTTTTTCAAATAGCGTGTCCAAATAGCAAATAGTAATCAAGACTGGACACTAAATAATTAAACTTTTGGTTAAGCTCAAAAATAAAAGGCATGAGTTCTGATGTGTGGGAAACACACACGCATGTGCCATCCAGCTTCTCAATGAGGTTCTAGCTTCCAATATTATCAGCACCTGGCAGGATGAGACTATTTTATGTAAATGGATTCATTATTATTAATTTCTGCTGGTGCTGAACGATTTATGAACTGCTTTTCGAATGTAGAAAAGTGGTTCATGAATCAGAAGGAAAAATGTTCCCCAAAACTGGCATCGATAAATAACGACTTTTATTCATGGATCCCGCCCATGGTGTCTTTTATCTTCAGCAAGGATGGAATGGAAATTACCAAGTCACCGCAGGGGTGGGTGTTGGGGACAAACAAGGAAGCAAGGGTCGAAAAATTGGAGAGGCGGTTGGCTCCTGAGACAGAGCCAGCGGGCCACGTGTGGGAATGGCTGAGACTACCCCCCTGGGGCTCCTCCTCCCTGGGGCCGTCTCCTCCTTTCCCCTTTCTCTCATTCCCCTGGAATTATGCACTGGATTAAACCAGCTTCACACTTATCTAATTGCAAACTGGAGCCAGCAGCCAGTGTTTTTAAAAAAATCTTCATTGGATTCACTGTCTCAAGATAGAACACAGCGGAAAGCCATGCAAAGCTGAGCGGCAGCTAAGGTGCCAAGTCCAGCCCTTCTGTCTGGAGAGACCTCAGCACTGCTTTGGGCCTACAGGGTAAGGACAGAAATTAGGGACTGTTCGATAAACACTACTTGATTTCATAGGATCCAAAGTCAGCAGCAACAGGAGATTTTTGGTACCAGTTTTACAAGATTATTTCCAGGTTCTGCAAATTAGATTTTGCTGAACTGCTGCCTTAGATATTTCAGGTTTGATAACCCACGAGTCAGGTGAGCAAGGCTTTCCCAGCATCGGAAGAGGGGGAATCTGAGGCTGTCCCTGGAGCACTGAGACCTCTCACATGGAGAGAGATGGCCAAGTGAGCCATCACCTCAGCTGCCTTCAGATGGGACGGCACTTAGCAAGCCCTCCCAGGATGTGGGGGTCCACCAGCTGTCTCTACCGCTCTCCAGAGGATTTCTCAAGCTCCAGTCATCTGGAACAGCCTGAAACTACAGGGGGGTTACCACTATTGGACTGAGGCCAGTGCACACCTACTTGGGCAGTATGGGGACCAGAGAGAGAAAAGCAATGGGAGAAGTAGCAGGCCCACTCTACCTGCCAGCTCACTCAGTCAGCTCCACCAAGAAACAAACACCAAATGGGACCCCGAATCTGCAGTCCCTTCTGGGTCTCCTTTGCACATGTCTCTCCTTGGGTGGCCAGCTGATGGGTGTGATTCTCATGCTTTAAAATATTCATTTTTAATACAACTACTTAATCTAGTGTTCAGTGGCAGAAACAGAGATCTGTTTCAGCACCAGAAGATAAATTGAAAAAAACCGGGTTGTTGGAGTTGTGGAAGCTCCCACAGGCATTTCCAAAGGGATGCCTCACCAGCCGGAGAGACTTCAATCCTCAGATAAGATGCCAAAGTCAGCTGGTTTTCTAGATTAATAAACTCCTAGCCTTTGATCCTGTTGTGAATAATCCAGAAAAGTGCCTTAAAGGCAAATAAATAGATAGCTTGTTCTGTTTTGTTTTACAATAGTTCATCTTCGCACCATTTCTGGGCAGCAAAGAAATACCACTCTCCTTATTTAAAGGTGGAGAGACTGAAATTCAAAGATGATAATTATCCTACAATGATATGACAGGAAGTTGGAACCGAGTCAAGATGAAAACTTTCCGTTTCTGCATCTTCCTCCCAGAAATGTATCCATTCAGTAATTGAGTGCCTTCTGTGTCCCAGCACCATACGGGGCCACAGGAACAGAGCCATCAGCAAGACCAAGAAAGCCCCTGCTTGTCCCCAAGGGGTTTACATTCCAAGGGGAGGAGATGACTGTAAAAAAATGCCATAATGAAATAAAACTGGATGATGAAGAGGTAGATATTTTTCTAGAAAATGACATGGTCAGGGAAGGCATCTCTGAGGAACAGAGATCCAATGAAAACAAAAAAAAGGATGCAGCAATGGGAAGAGCTGAAAAAGAATCCAAATAGAAGGGCCAGCATGGATGTCAGCATGACACATTCAAGGGACAAGCAAGACCAACCTGGACGTGGCAGGCAGCAGGGCAGAAAGAGGTGCGTCTAGAAAAGCAAACTGAGCCAATCCCGTGGAACCTATGGTCAGGTGTTGGAATGTTATCTAAATGCCATGGGATACTTTGTTAGATTAGTGACTAGGAAGACTGATTTCAATTACTTTATTACCACGGAACTCCACTGAAGAAAGCACACTTTAAAAAAATGCAAAGAAACATATTTTCTCCACCTATTGGCAAACCCAGTCCTCAAGGAGGCAAGAGTGGATTGGCTGTCACTGGGAGCTGAGTAAATCACCTATTGCCTGCAAACGTCTCCCCTGGTCTGGTTGCTCCAACATAAGCCAAACCTCTTTGATACTCGGGACACCAAAGGTTGTCCAACTCTGAAGAAGTAGGGGTTGAAAGAAAAGGCATTTGGGAATTAAATATATGCTCCAATCAGTTGAACTTTTATACAGATTGACTGCAGTGAAAAATTAAAGCTTTGTGTAATCCAATAAAGTAAAATCAAAGGCCCCAAATAAATAAATAGTTGTCTTTTTTTATTAGCTTTCCATCACCCCTGGCTTCATTTGTAAGTTGCATTGTGTCACCTCTCTCTTCATTGGCAATGTTGCCTCCGAAAACTGTTCTTTTCATTTGAGCTCAGCAACCAGGCTTAAATGTACCAATATACTTTGTTCTAAAGTGTATATTTTTTCTGTCTCCCAAAGACATAGTGACTACTCCCTTTTATGGGAAACCAGTTATTAATCCAGTAAGTCTGCATGAATCAATATCTTTGTGAAATGACACCGTGTTCAAGTTATTTTATGTTATGTTGATGGGTAGCTAATTTTGGAATGGAGACATTTCTTCGAGAAACAGACATAGCATAATTTAGTGGTGAAAACGTCAATCACTATAGGTTGTATGTCTTTGTTCAGGCAAAAGAGGGCAGATTTATTGAGGGAAATGCAGCTATATATTCCCTGCTGCACTCTGACCCAAAACATCCATTTTGCTTATAATTTTGTTTGGCAAAATGACATCAACTGCAATCACTAACAGAAAGACAATGCCAAAAGCCATTGTTCCTGGGTTCTGATTCAACAGTATTGTTGCAGGGCAATATGGTGTCAACTTCAACAAGGCACCAACATGATGGTGCTTCTCTCTGCTGACGGATCTACAAAGGAAGATCTGCATAGTACTAAGCAAATTTGTGAAGTTTAGTCTGGGAAATACACTTCAGACTAACTCCTTTTTTCTAGTATCTAACAGCCCACAGAGAAGGGTGTGGCCCTTAGATTCTCTGTCTACCCCTGACACATCTTCTTCCTCAAGGCAATTCTCTTTCCCCTGTCTTTCCCATCCCACTGGTGTTTTAGGCCAAAACAAAAGGTATGGGAAGGAGAAAAGGGGGAAATCCAATGGACACAGGAGGGGAGGGACAAGGAAACAAGAATGTAGGAAGACTCAGACATTGTAATAACCACTGACAAGGCTGGATAAAGAAAATTCGCAAGCACATCTGGATGAAGAGTCGTTTTGATACTGAAGTGGACAAAGTGTTTTAACTGAATTTTAGGTAAAATGGTAACCTGGGAACATATTTTCATTCCAGAGTGAATACGAAAGTGCTCACTTAGCATGATAAGGAATTTCTCTTCTAAGCCAATAATCACCATCAAAATTAAGACTACAATAATAGACACATTTGTGGTAAATTGTTCCATTAGTGGCCCCGATGAGTCATACCTCCCAGTTCCAGGCCCTCCCACATTGACTCTGGACTTGGCCACGTTACTTGCTCTGGCTAACAGCTCATCAGCAAACATGAATCAAACGCAAGACTGCACATTGGGGGCTGCCCTCTTGGACCATTGTTGCTTATGAAATCTTAATAATGGATAATATCTAAGCACTACTGTTTTTGAAAAGTTAAAACATTTTACATGTATTATTATTTATCCTTACACAACCATCTGAATTAATAATGTTACAAGGCCCATTTTACAGATGAGCAAACTGAGGTACAAAGGTACAAAGAAGTAAGTGCCTTGTCCAGCGTCACACAATGGACAAGTAATGGATCAGATGTAGACAAGGCTAGATGGGACTTGAGTCTGGGTAACAGTCTGGCTCAGAGCGAGGAGTGAACTGTGATTCACCACCCTTACTGCACTTTCCCCTGGCAACTCTCCTGCCCACGCCACCCAAACAGGTGTGAAAATTTAATTGCTCTTAGTCCAGGAAACCTGGGAGAGTTTCACTATTTCTGGACTCTTGTCCTTTGCCCGGAGCTCTCTGTTTCCATGGGGCCTTATTCATTCTGCTCCAAAAGCCACATCAGAACATTGGTGACAAAAGAAAACTTTAAGGATGGGTGGGCTTATGCAGCGGCCAAAGACACAGAGATGAAGGTTTGAGAGCTCTGGCCTGAGAGTTCTAAGGGGTTTGGGGCACCCAGAATTCATAGTTGAGGGAAAAAAGCTTTTCACTTCTGCCTAATAGAACATATTGAAATGAGGTTTGGGCACCTCTTGGCCTTCCTCCCCCCAGAGCAGTCCAACGCTCCTGGTGTGCTCCCACAGACACACTGAACATTGAGACGCATCGTCACATCCCAGATGGGAGTGTTCCCTCCAGCTCCTTCTGGGCCAAAGCCCCACCTCACCTCATCCCCACTTTGTAAAGGTGCTCATAAGCTTTGAGGACTCCAGAAGTCAAAGGGCGATATAGGAAGGGGAGGCGCCAAGAAACAAGACCCTCCCTAAGACCCCAAGAATACAGGGTGGCCCGGGTTTTAATCAGCTGCTGTCCCTACCCGGTAGTCCTGGAGAAAGATCTCCCAGCACAGGATCTACGGCAGGGCACACACCAGCTCCTACTGTCTGGACGACAGGGTGAGGGGCAGGGCTGCGGTGGGACTCATTTCATCTGCGTATCCAGGCGGAGCTAAGAGCAGCTGTGTGTGTAGAAGTGGGGGTGGGGTGAGGGGGTGGGTACTCATAGACATGTAGGTGAGGGGCTGCCTGGAGGATGGTATAGAAGGGGAAGCAACCCTGTAAGCTGCCTTCTGACTCAGAGGGTAGGACGGGGCCAGGGCACATCCGAGCCTCCAACACGGTCTTAACTCTGGTGCCACTTCCCTGCCAACAAACGTGAACTCTATGGACTGACGGTATCCATCCCCAAAGAGATACTGAAATCAAACGTCACCTACTGGAGACAAACCCTCCCTTGCTGACATTTAGTGATTACAGCACAGGGAGTTACAGCAGGGAGGAATGGGCTCACAGAGAGAGCCTGGGGGAGGGGCACCTCCTCTCTCCTGCCTGATCTGTGGGACAGGACACCTTTATCCCAACTCGTCCAGGGTCCACAGTCCAAACACTGGAGCCAGGGCAAAGTCAGAAATGAAGTTCAGCTGCAGGGCTCCACCGTCCCAAGAGCTTTCTCCCAAGCCTGAGCATCTATCGGAACTCCTGACTCCTTCCATAGACGATATTCATTCCCTGGAGAGAGCAACCACCCCGAGAGTGGGGAGTGGAGCGGCTGCCCCCAACCAGCTTGCACAGAAGCTGTCTTCCTCTGCCTCACATGGAAGCATTTAAAGACATCCTTCAGTTCAAGGCACCTCTGATCTCCAGCACTGACTCCCTGGCCCCAGCAGCTGGGGGATTTCAGTTCCAGCAAAGAAGTATTTCCCAAGTTTCTCAAAGACACTCAGAAAGCCCCAAGGTGGGGGACCTGGTATTTCTCAGAAGGTCTTGTCCAGGCTCCTTTGTCCCAGGAAAGGGCTTATCTGAAGGTAGAACAGACAACGGAGTCTTGCAGGCGTCCGATCTCAATGCCGCTCAGACGCACTGCTCTCCTTTCCTCTCTTTAGGTTTCTTTCATGAGATGTTCTCCATCCCAGGCAGGAAAACCATTTCCCTGCAAAATACAGAATCTATTGCTGAGCACTGCGACGAGAATTAACCTTGATTACTACAGTAATTTCCTAATCAAAACTGGCGACCTGCTAATCAAGCTGGAATTGCCAGCTGCTTGATTTTTATAGTAACATAACCAAAATTGAGCATTTGGTAAACAAGGGGTGTGGCTGTGGTGGGAAGACCGCAGAAGGCGAGGCAGGGCCTGCCAGGCTGGAAGGAGGCCGGCCTTCGCTGCGCTGACCTGTCGGCAGATGTGGCAGAAACAGACACACCAGAACCTCTCCTGAATGGGGCAGGAAGGCCCACTGAGACACACACAAGGGGTGAGGAAGGGGCCAAACCAGGTTCTTCTCACATATCTGTCTCAGGTTGCGTGATGTGTTCCAGAAGCCAGCCCTTAGACGAGGGCACTGGTGTGGCTCTTCATGTAGGAGGCCATCCCAGGAAACATGAGGGGGGAGGCAGGAAAGGGAGGCAGGTCATGCAGGCGTCCGTGAGCAGGTGGCTGCTGTCGGCAGCGGGGTTCGGACCTGCTGGGATAGACTGGAACCCTGTGTGGATAAGCCACAGGTTGGTCCCACCCAACGGGCGAAGGCTGTTCCTGGTGGTGTAAGCTCCCTGGCATTCCAGGATGCCTCACCTGCAGGCACAGGCAGCGTCCTGTGGTGCGAGGGGCTTGCAGTAGGAACGTCGCATGTGAGCATCCTTGAGGATGCAGATGTGATATGGGTGGGGCTCCTACCATGTCTGCTACACCACACAGCTCTTCCTCGACCTTCACACCCGCAGGAGACCTCAGCCTCTCTGAAATGCACCTTCTGGGGAGAAGGCACCACGCTTCCTCACACATCTATGCCTGTGTAATGCTGCTCACTCTGCTGGGGATGCAGGGACGGGTCAGCTAAGGAGACTCCCCGGAGTCGAGGGACGTGCCTGTGCCCAGAGCACCTTTCCTGTCTGCCCCAGTAGCACCTGCCACTCTGTGCTCTTCAATTTCTCTTTCTATCCCTTCTGCTAGGTGAAAGGTTGGATTGTGTCCTTATCTGCATCCTGCAAGTCTTGAAGAGTCCCTGGCACACGGTGGGTTCTCGATAAATTCCTGCTGATCAGGTGATTTGACGAATGAGAGGCTAAGCTTGAGTGACCCACTCCACACTCAGACGGCAGTGCCCCTCTCCCACAGGAGGAAATAGGAAACCCAGGTTCAGTCTAGGCTCAGCTACCTGGGACATCACTCAGTGGCCTCAAAATTCTAGGCAGCTGAGTCAGGAACTGAAGGGAGGGGCTCCCCTGGTGGCACAGTGGTTGAGAGTCCGCCTGCCGATGCAGGGGACACGGGTTCGTGCCCCGGTCCAGGAAGATCCCACATGCCGTGGAGCGGCTGGGCCCGTGAGCCATGGCCGCTGGGCCTGCGCATCCGAAGCCTGTGCTCCGCAACAGGAGAGGCCACAGCAGTGAGAGGCCCGCGTACCACAAAAAAAAAAAAAAAAAGAACTGAAGGGAAACATTCTGACTCTGAGCCACAGATGCTGCCTGGACCTCAGACGATCCTTCCCTGCGTCACTCTGGCCTGGAACCCCTGACTCTGAGGACCACATCCATCTCTGGCCTCTCTTCTCGAGGCCAACGTGGTGAACAGCGTGGCAGTTAAGGGTATGCATACCGGAGTTCGCTGTGAGCCACTCCGTATCCTATGCTCTCGGCAAGTATTCAATAATTAACAGCAGTGATCAAGGACACTTGGATTTAGGACCTCTCCCTGAAAGCAGTGCTCCTGGCTGCTGTGCAGGAAACAGGCTGAAGAGGGCAACCCCGGTGGCAAGAAAGTCTGTCCAGGGGCTCGGCTCGCCACGGATGATGGCAGTGTGAATTAAGGGAAGGGGCGGTGGGCGCAAGAATGGTCATGGAAGGACAGAGAGGGTAGGGGAAACTGCTTCCACGCACGTCCGCACCCCCAGCCTGAGCTCTCCCAGGCCCGTCTCAAGAATACTCAGGCTGTGGCAAGTCCTCTTGTCTTAGCCTTGAGAAAGGAAATAAAGAAGGTTTTTCACCAGTGAATCTAAAACAAACCATTCATGAGAGTCAGAGAGTGGAGCCTTCCCCAGGGGCTGGGCCTAGAGGAGAGACTGCAGGGGGGACTGGCCAGCAGAGAAGAGGCTTGGCCTGGGGAGTGAGCCTGCGACAACCAGCGGTGATGGGCCGCCATCGTTAATGCAGCAATGGTGGTGAGGAAGACTAGAAAGGTCTGACCAGCCCTCAAAACAGAAGCTGCGGGCTTCCCTGGTGGCACAGTGGTTGAGAGTCCGCCTGCTGATGCAGGGGACGCGGGTTCGTGCCCCGGTCTGGGAGGATCCCACGTGCCACGGAGCGGCTGGGCCCGTGAGCCATGGCCGCTGAGCCTGCGCGTCCGGAGCCTGTGCTCCGCAACGGAGAGGCCACAACAGTGAGAGGCCCGCGTACCGCAAAAAAGCAAAACAAAATAAACCAGAAGCTGCATCTGAGGGATTTGCAGGAGGTGTCTCTGCCCAGTGGTTTTAGAGTCTGGAAAGATGCAGAAGTCAGGGAAGAAACCCCTCCGAGCAGTCATGGGTCACCCACTCTCGACGCCACAGAGACGTCACTATGGAGAGACTTACCATTCAGCGCCACGGACGAGGAGGGCAGGAGGTCCATAACAAAATGCCTCTGCCGCTCACAGGCTGCTCCAAAGTGCCAGGAGTGGCAGGAGCCTACCCAGGAGCCTCCCACAGCCTGGGTAATGCGAGTACCGGCATGCACTCCCTGCCCGCCCTGCACCTCTGTCTCTGTGAACGTGACTTCAAGCAGTAACCCATAGGGATGCTGCAGGCTGCCCTCTGAGTAACCAGCTTCCGACGGAGCTCAATAATGATGCAGTCAGTGGATACCAAGGAGAAGGGGCCCCACAGCTACTGTGGGTACAGCGACACGCAGCATATCTGTCTGTCTGACCTTCTGTATTATGTTTGGTCCAGGAGCCAGGGCTCTTTTAAAATGAACTTAATTGCTCAAAGAATACATGAACATGTTCTTACTGTAAACACTTAAAAATTATGAACTTAATTACTCAGAGAATACATGAACATGTTCTTACAGTAAAAACTTAAAAATTATAAATAAAACTAAAGTTCCCTTTGACCCTCCCCATTCCAATCCCTCCCATATAGGCTAATAATTATCCACACGGATGCAGCTTCCAGTCGCTTCCTTTGTATTCAGAGAAGACATAGATGGTGCAGGTGAGTGGGAAGTTGTCGTTCTTGCTGTCCTTATTCTCTCCGTGAATATGATTGGATGCTTCTCTGTTGCTCAGAGGTGAGCTGTATGTCCTATGTCTGCTCACTCTCTACTTACCCATTTCCCCGGTGATGGGCAGTTTGGTTAATTTTGACCTTTGCTGTAAGCATCCTTCCGTGTGAATCCTTGAGCAAAGTTTTACTGACGCGCACACCCAGAGACAGAGATGCTGGAAGGGCAGAAGATCTGCACATCCTATTAGTCATTCTAGAGATTGCCAGTTTGCTATCCTAAGGGTTTGTAACACACATACTCCCACTCAGTTTCCACATCCTCCCAGCCTTTCATGTTGTCAGATTGAAAAGTTTTGCCAGTTTGGAGCATAGGATGCTGTTTTATTTTGCATATCATGGACAACTGGTGAAACTGAGCAGCTCTTGGTTTTGGCCGTTGGATTTCATTGAAGAAGTTCTAGCCTTGTCCATTTTTCTTCTGAGATGTCTGTCTCTTTATTATTTATTTGCAGTTATTTATGTGTTTAGAGACCCACACATATTCTGGATATTAATGCTTTTAGTTATTAGATGCTACAAATCATGGAGATCTTTTTCCCCTCCTCCAACTTCTCCCCCTCTTCCTTTCTCTTCCTTTTTTGGGAAAATTCAGGTACTACTGAGAAAATATCTTTACCTGTGGCACATTCTGGGACTTCTTCCTACCTCACCTCTGCAAAGCGAAAAGCCCCAAGCGTGTACTTGCTGCTTTAGGAGAGAAGCAGTGCTCGTCCTCTGCTTCCTTGGAGCTTTACGATGAATAAAAGCCATGAATTCTGATGATTCCAATGGACAAGGATGCCACGGATTACACGTGCTCACACCTCTTCTCTAGGGTGGGTGGTAGACACGACCAATTAATCAGTGAAACCCCTCTCCCTGGACCTAGATATGGCCTCAGAATCCTTCCTAACAATAGCAGCCACCACACTCCGTTGGAGCGGGCATGTAAGAAATCTATATGCTGTCGCTGCCCCAGCATAACCAAGTGCATTTTAATCATCCCAGTTAACAAGGGATTCAAAGCCTTTCTGCCTCACAAGGATTATCTTATCGGAGTTTTCATTAAAAAGAAAAACCCAACTAATTGGTTTGACCTCACTGTTTAGGAAAATGATGATAATAACAAGCTAACGTTTATTGAGTGGTTACTATGTGCCAGACATGG
Source organism: Aethalodelphis obliquidens (assembly GCF_003676395.1). Taxonomy (NCBI): domain Eukaryota; kingdom Metazoa; phylum Chordata; class Mammalia; order Artiodactyla; family Delphinidae; genus Aethalodelphis; species Aethalodelphis obliquidens. The sequence goes on along the minus strand of NW_020837987.1, from coordinate 2,280,451 downwards.
TGTGAAATGCTTTCCACGTATTTTCTCATGGAATTTAACAGCAGCTCCTTAAGTGAAAGAATGTCATGTCACAGGATAGAGGCAAGAACAGTCCCTCTGTTGCTCTCACGTTGACCCTTTCCTCTCCTTCCTCTCCTAAGATGCTGCTGCAAATCATCAGCTTTCCTTTCCGCCCAAACCATTATTAGTTAACGTGTTTTTCTTCTGAGATGTTCAAAAACTTACTGGAGCACAGTGAGGTTTCTTGCCTTCATGGATCTGGAGTGTAGCTCTCAGCTCAGAGGGGAAACGTTAGAATGAAATTTCACTGGATAGTGGTGCCCCGCCAGACCCACCTGTCACGGGCCATGGCTCCTATCTCAGGCCACTGTGAATATCAGTGGTAACGAGTTTGCACATCTCCTGAGGACCTTCCTCAGCCCTGGGGGAGTCTCCTCACCTGGAAATATCCTGGAGGTGGCCCAACCAATGGCAGACTAAAACAGGAATCCAAAAGCCTAGACCCCTTGCCTCAAGGTGGGACAACTCGTGGTGCCGTTAACACTCCAGAGTTCCGCGTGGACCTGAAAGTAGACTCCGGCTGAACCAGTATCCTTGCCTGGCTTCTTCCCTTGTCTCCCCGCCCCTTTCTCATCCCCTAACAGGTTACTTAGGACAGCACTCACTCCACGAATCCCTAGCCTGAATGATCTAGGTACACTTGGTTCCAGAGTTGAAACTTCTGAGTATCTTTGCTTTAAAAACTATGGGACTCCTTTATCCATTTATCCTTAAATAGACATTTAGGTTGCTTCCTTGGCTATTGTAAATAGTGCTGCAATAAACATTGGGGTGCATGTATCTTTTCAAATGAAAGGGGGGAGGGATAAATCGGGAGATTGGAATTGACATATACACGCTACTACATATAAAATAGATAACTAATAAGAATGTACTCTATAGCACAGAGATCTCTACTCAATACTCTGCAATGACCTATATGGGAAAAGAATCTAAAAAAGAGTGGATATATGTATAACTGGATCACTTTGCTGTACAGCAGAAACTAACACAATATTGTAAATCAACTTGACTCCATTAAAAATTAATTGAATAGGGCTTCCCTGGTGGCGCAGTGGTTGAGAGTCCGCCTGCTGATGCAGGGGACACGGGTTCGTGTCCCGGTCCGGGAAGATCCCACATGCCGCGGAGCGGCTGGGTCCGTGAGCCATGGCCACTGAGCCTGCGCGTCCGGAGCCCGTGCTCCCCAACGGGAGAGGCCACAACAGTGAGAGGCCCGCATATCGCAAAAAAAAAAAAAAATTGAATAAAACTGTTGGGTTTTATTTAAGTGTAAATTACCCAGATAAGCACCCCGGTTCTCGCCTTTTGCTTTTGCGTACGTAAACACGTCACTAATGCTAGGAGAGTTCTTATATTCCTTCATCCTCAGCTGTCCTAATAAAACAGGAAGCCAAGGGCATCAGACCCATTTTTGATATGGAAAAACCAAGTCACAGAAAGGCTAGTTTGCCTATGAAGTCTCTGTCTGGCAGATGTCACGGGTCACCTGATTTGGGAGTCGAATATCTGTTTCTCTCAAGCTGCTCTGAGCTTCAGTCTGAACCTTCCTCACCACCCCCTCATCTCCCTGGATCAGAAGTCAGGGCCTATCCTAATGTGACAAATGAGAATGACCATCTCAGTTCAGTCAAAATCACAGGAATTTTCTGGGTTCTCTTCCTTCTTCAGGGGTTTCAAGTTCATACATCCAAGCAAGTCAGCATTCCCTGCGTTCCCTCTCACCTCGCCAGCTGCCTCATGCACAAGGCTTTATTCTCCCTGCAGTCTCCCAAGAAGACTGAAGAGCCCACAGAATGACCTCAGGACAGAGCTTCTGGTCAACTGGTCCTCTCCTACCCCCAGCTTGCAGACAGGTGTCTCTTTTAGAATTTCATTTGTAGGTGCCAAACCAGCTTGAGGTTTCCAGGTGGAAAGTCATATCGAGAGGGGAACTGAACAGTAAGTATTGAAACCCAAGATTTCCTCCTCTCCTTTGCATCTGTATCTGAGGTGGTGACTCTCTAGAGAGGACAGGTGGACACTTTGCATTCAGGAGTGATATTGGAAGCTAGACCTTCAAAATGGCAAAGCACAAAAGGCAAGAATACATGGCGAGTTTCTGTGCTCCTGCAGGGTGGTTTCCAAGTTCATGCCAATTTATCCCACAATAAAGAGCAACCTGCCTCACTTTGCCAAATCATGCAATCATCCTCTCCCCATTACATCAAGGAATGGGAGACGGCAACACACAGCATTACGACATCACAAATCAATTTTATTGAAAACGTATTAGGTTTCAGTAAAACTGAAGAATCAGACACCAGAGCAGAGGAAGCCAGGGGAGAGGAGACAGCATACCAAGATTTACTTCTGAGTACTACAAAATATTGAACTAAAAATAACATTAAAGATGAAATTTGTAATGAATCTCAAACTGCTAAGTTTCCCAAGGCTGGGTCTGCCAAAGGCTTTGCAGCAATCTTCTGTTCTTTGCTGTCTTTATTTAAATATTTTATACAGTTGTCTATGTTCGTGTGCAGGGTGAACTGTCATTTACCTTTCAGTCCACTCGAAAATGGGTCTTAGGCTGTGTCATCTGAGCACTGGGTGGAGTGGGTCTGAGCTGAGCAGGGGGTTGGAATGGGGTGCTAAATGAAGACAGATACTTAATGTACTTTTGGTGTCCTTAGATTTGGCTGTCATGGTTTCTGCCTTAAACCTGATTTGTAATTCTATGGGTTTCGTGGCATTATGATAAGATGAGATGTGCCTAGGACTCTCATTTAGCAGGGACGTTGATGGGCATTTGAGTTAAAGAGAGTGGTTGACGGGAGTGAGGCGGGATTCGGACCCAAGGCTTAATGCTCGGCAGAGAGCCAGCTCCGTCTGGAGTGGTAGGATTTCACGCTTTTTTATACATTAGACTTTGCCAAAGTGAACTTTTGGAAGAATAAAACATTTCCAAGATAAATTCAATATTCCCTAGTGTTGAACGTAACTTTCTGTGGCACTGGATGGTTTACTTGAGTTTGGGCGAAAGAGTGCATTTTCCTGGTTTGCAGGCTGAGAGGGGGGATAGAGAGTAGATGGTGAGGCCGGGGAAGAACGCAAAGGAAGGAGGAGTGCAGGGCGGTGAGTGTGGAAACCCTTGGAAGAAGACCCTCTCGTACTCATCACCCGAAAGCCTGTCTGTGCGTGTCTGTGTGTGTGGTGGCGATGCAGACATATCCCCTATGAAGCTCCCCATTTGTTTCTGCAGAGGGGCTGGGGTGCCCAGCATAGTGGAGCTTCACATACATAGTCTGATGAGCTGGACAGTCCGGGGTGATGAAGATGCAGGGGGCACAGGGCCCTGCACAGTCCCTTCGCCTTCCCTAGCTGCTGGCCAAATGCCACCTATGCTCAGCCGTCACCTCCTGGGGCCGTGCCTTTCCCTGCAGCCTGGCATAGGACGGACAGCTTCGTCTCTGCCAGTAGAAGGGTTTCTGCTCCACCCTGCTCCTGACATCCCCCTTCCCCTGGCGTATCCCTGGACCTACCCACCAACACTTTCACTTTCAGAGGGCTCTCTCCAGTGTTCAAGACTCTGACACCTGCCAATGCTGCTGGCGGTGTGGCCGGTGGGATCTGTAGGGTGTCTCCTAAGAGGGTAAACCATGGTTCGTGTAGAAACATTGGTGGGGACATAGTTACAAAGGTGTGGACACCACCCCAGGCCCCCTACACTGGCTTTTCTCTAAGAGCCATAGATCCAGGATACATATCTGGTTTCTCTCAGTACATCCAGGGGATAGCCAGCGCTGGGCAGCTCATTATCTCTTTGCTTCCCCCTTCTCTGTCCCCACCTTATGCTCCTCCCATGTGTCCATATGTCCGTGCAGGATCCAGCAAATACCACAGCACTCAGGCTGGACTGGCTCCAACCCACACTCAGACTCTCACAGGTTTGTGACCGTGGGAAATCAGCCAGCCTTGCTACAGGGAGTTGAATGGTGGTCCTCAAAATGATGTGTTCATGTCCTAACCCTCAGAATCTGTATGTCCTTGTCTGGAAAAACAAAAGGTCTTTGCAGATGTAATTAAGAATCTCAAGATGAGATCACCATGGGTTATCTGGATGGGCCCTGAATCCAATGCCAAGTGTCCTCATATGACATGGATGAGGAGACACAAGAAAGGAGGAGAGAGCAATGTGAAGACAGGCACGGATGGGAGTGATGCTGCCACAAGCCAACGAATGCATGGAGCCACCAGAAAAGGCAAGGAACAGAATTGCCCCAAGAGCCTTCGGAGGGAGCACATCCCCGACTTCAGGACACCTTGGCTTCAGACTTCTGACCTCCAGAACTGTGGAAGAATAAATTTCTGTTGTTTTAAACAGGCCAGTTTGTGGTCATTGTTATGACATCCCTAGGAGACAAACATGCTCTCTGACGCTCAGTTTCCTAGTCTAAACGGGAACGTTGTCGTGCCTGAGGGAACTTTGAGGGAGTGCGTACATCAGGGTTAGGGTCAGGTAGCCAAGAGCTGGCACCACTGACCCTCGTGATGCCCCCTCCTGCCCTTGCCCCACGTGCTCTGTCTCCAGTATCCGCATATTCTGGGGTGACTTTCCTGGCTTCCCTCCACCTGCAGGAATCCTGTCCCACTTTTTCAAATGGTGTGTCCTACTTGGCCATTCAGGACATCCACAGAGACTGTTCTCTCCTGATTGGGGGGGGGGGCGGGTACTTGACCTCAGGGTCAGCAGGCTCCAGCCCCAGCCCCTGCTGGACCTCAGGGTGTCAGAAGAGCAGCTGTCCCTCCATCTAGGGTCCTTGGGCCTCTACCCAAACCACGCCCGGGGCCGTGCTGTTCACAGAGGCCCACACAGTTGCAGCTGCCGTCAGAGCTCCTTTGGTTGCAAGTAGCAGGGGCCACTCAATCAGTCTCAAGCAACCATGCGAATTCTGTCATTAGGAAGCAGAGGACAGAGGAGGACCCCAGGGCAGGGAGGATGGGAATACTGCCAGGCCCCAAGCTGGCATCTCCTCCTCCATGTCTCCCTCTGCAGACGGCTTTTGCTGCTTCTTTAGGACAGAAGAGAGAAATCCATGGGTCCCAAGCCACTGTCCCCAGCACATTGATGGGAGGAGGCTGGCCCCCAGAGCCTTCTCACCCTAAGGCCCTTCAAAAAGAAGATCACCCACTCAGCCTGGGGCAAGTAACCACTCTGGCTCCACTCCACAAGACGATGATAGAAAGGCCAACATGGCCCTGAGTATCAGTCTTGGCAACTGGGGTCAGTTCTCAGACACAGGGGGGACAGGTAGAGCAGATTCCCTTCTTCCCCCCAAAAAATCTTCAACCATTGCTCATCATTCCATCGGACCCCAGGCTGTATAACCAGATGACTTTCTCTGGGGAATCAAGGCTGACCAGGCCTCTACCCACCCCAACCCCGGTGACCTGCTTCTCTGCAGTAACTTGGTAACTTTGTAAGTGATAAGGAGGGTTGTGTGGTTGGGGATGAAGAGGAGGGGCCTGGTTAAAGCTTCAGCCTATGCATCTGTAGAAACCTTCCCCCAATGACCCACAATTCCCAACAGGACTGTCCTGGAGACCCTCGTCAGGTTATGTGTATCCTGAGACCTCCGGAATGTGTGAACCATCTAAGTGTTTGGGTCCTCCAGCCCTCCAGGTTTTCGGGAGAGGTGAGGGCAGAGGCCAAGGCTGGCTGTGTCCAGAAATACTTGAGGGCTGGCCTTTTCCTCTCCCTTCTACACACAGGCTTCTCCTAGACTGGGAGGTCGATCTCCAGACAGGGTGTCCATAGTCTGGGGTCTTTACATCCTTCTCCCTTCCTGTGTCCTCAGTTAGCCTCTCTGGGCCTCAGTCTCTTCATCTGGAAAATGGACATGGTAAGGCCAGGCTGTGGTGGTCCTGAGCATCCTGTGAGATGCTTCGAGAAGGGAAATCATGATACGAATACAACACTTCAGAGAGACTCCGGACAAGGCAGGGCCGCTTGGCTTGCCTGTTAGGAAGGCAGCATTGCCATTGGTAGGTGTGGAGTCAGGCTCTTGGGACTCAGGATAGGGGAAATGCCGTGAGCAGCCTGGTATCCCTTCTCAGACAGAGAAGAGCCAGGTCCTGGGAGGGCAGGGCCGCCTGCCTGTCTTGCTGTGGTTCTGCTAGGTTAACTCCCAGCAGGAGGACGCCCTGCCCTGCCCTCTCTTTGTCCCCTTAATCTCTCTATGTTTCCTCACTGACCCTGAGCATGCACTGACTTGTGACCCTCTTGCTGATCACAGAATGCGGGCATTCACACGAGAGAGACAAGGCAATGATGAGCTCTCCGCAAACCTCCAGCCAACAGAAGGGGGAGGGCCAGCCCTCTCCCGGGGACGCCACAGAGCTGCAGCCTGACCTGTGACTTTGAGCTCTTCCCTAGCAAGGAGGACACGTGTCCTGGGGAAGCTGGCCAGAAAATCGTAGAGAGGGGACAAGAGACTGCACATTTGTGGAGCGAATACTTATGGCAATATGTATACGCCCAGCCTGTACCTGATGACCAAGGAAGCCACGGGTGGTAGCCAGGACAATGGACCCCAAAGACATCAGGTGTCTTAGGCCATTCAGGCTGGTATAACAAAACATCACATACCGGGTAGTTTAAAAAAAACAGAAATTTGTTTCTCACCGTTCTGGAGGCTGGGAGTCCAAGATCAAGGTGCCTTCATGGCCGTCTCCTGGTGAACGTCTTCTTCATGGTTCACTGTGTCCACACAGATGGGAGGGGAGAGGGATCTCTCTGGAGCCTATTTTATAAGGTACTAATCCCACTCTTGAGGATTTCATCCTCTTGACTTAAGTTCCTCCCAAAAGCCCCAGCTCCTAATGCCACCGTCTTTGAGGGTTAAGATTTCAACATATGTGTTTGCATATTTGGACCATAGCAGGTTCTAATCCCTGGAACTATGAATGTCACCCCATAAGGATGTAATCTGCAGATGTGATTAAGTGAAGGATCTTGAGATGGTTTGATTATCTTGGTGGCCCCAAAGGCAATCACAAGGGACCTTAGGAGAGGGAGGCAGAGGGAAATTTGACACACACAGAAGAGAAGGTAATGTGAAGATGGAACGGACAGAGGTTTGAAGATGCTGGCTTTGAAAACTGGAGGAATGCAGCCACAAGCCAGAGAATGCTAGCTGCCACCAGAAGATGGAAGAGGCAAGGAATGGGTTCTGCCCCAGAGCTTCCTGCTGGAGCAGCACCATGCTGACACCTTGATTTGGACCCAGTGATACTGATTTCAGACCTCTGGCCTCCAGAACTGTGAGAGAATAAATGTCTGTTGTTTGAAATCACCAAGTTTTTGGCAATTTGTTACAGCAGACGCGGGAAACTGACACGCCATATAAGGCAGGACTTCCTCACAAGAAGTCGCGACAGAACCGCGGCTTAGGGCACCAGATCCCAGAGTCACTAGCTGGGGGCTCTGTGTCCCCAAGCTCCAGAGCCTGGGGACACAGTCAGACCTGTCTAGCTCCCCGGGTCTCTTCCGAGGGTCACATGCTCCAGTCAAATGTGAGCTCCTGGAGGGTCAAGGCTATGTGCTATGCATGCTCGTATGCCCCAAACTCAGCACAGTACCGAGAAATGAATATAAAGAATTATGTTTGAGTTATCAGCCCAGGTAGGCAGTAATGGAATGTGAGTTAGTAAAGGAACAGGACAGGGTCTGCCCTGTGGATGGCAGATATGTGAGAGCATCTTCTTGTATTATTATTTGCCTTGCATTGGATAAGCCTCTTCAACCATGTGCCTTGCCTTCCCAACAAACCAAAAGGCACCTGAAGGTACGGACCTCCTCCCTCTTAGCAGAGACCTGCTCAGGACTTAGCACTTAGCAGGTGCTCAGTGAAAACCCATTGACTGATTGGCTGGTGATAGATTGAACACCTGGATTCAGCTGTACCTGAACTTGCAGTCCCTTTGTCTACATTTCATCTAATCCAGTTTAACTGTTTTTTACCCGCCACCAAAACTAGTGTCAACTACAGAACGAAGTGCACAGTCCCAGGGCTGGAAGGGGTTGCAAACCACATATTGAAGCACATCCAGGTGGAGAATGAATATTTGCCCTGCAAGGCAATTTGCCCTGCAAGGCACCCATTGGCTTAGGGTGAACAGGGCTCTGAGCCCTATTTTAAAATGTGGACTAAAAGGGTCTCAAAATTCAGATTCTGTAATTCTGGGGAAGGCCCAGGAAGCTGCATTTTTAATTAGCCTCTGAAACAAGGGTCTTGTTCCAAGGCCACCTATGATAGACACTGATGAAACCCCCTGAGGTAGAAATAATGAAGCTTTCCAGCTTTCCATGGACCTGCCAGTGAACTTGAAAGTATGCTCTCTGCTTAAGCAATAGGCATGCTTTTTAAAATGCAGGGGAAATAAACAACACAAAATGATCTGGCTCCATTTGGGGAGGAGCCCAGCTGGACATCAGTCAGGGTCTGTTTGCATGTGCGGATACTCCAAGGCAAAAGCTGTTGCATGAAAATGCAGTGCAGAGAAAATTGTAGCAAGACACTAAGTGAACAGGGTGTGAACACACGGAGAAGTTTTGGTGTAATCATGTCTTTTCTGAGGGTTGGCGATTACTTCTGAAAATTCTGGATTCACAGCACGTGCTTTGGTAGAAGCAGCTGCCACTCTAGAAGCCAAACTTCGAGCCAACAAAGATTGTCCTTTGAGCTGAGTGTCCTTGTCTTTGAGATGAGGCCTGAGTCGCGCCAGCAGCCTAGCACTGCAGGGTTCTGGCCGTGTGTCCTATGCAGAGAGACCACCCTCACGTTGCTTCTTCTTCCAGGAGAGTTAGACATTTGTCCCAGTTTACCCCGGACATGCAGTATTCCCTCAACATTCATTTAAGAGCTGCTGTGGTGAATCACAGAAATAGGGACGGAAACAAGAGAGAAGCTGGAACTGGGAGTGAGGGGGCTATTGGAACCACAGAAAGGTTTCCTCCCTTCTCTGGTCCTCAGCACCCCATCTGTTCAATGAGGGACCTGGACTCCATCGATAGGGGTACTTAGTAATAGGAGTAGTTGAAAAGGTTTGAAGTAGCACATGGACAACCCATGAAATAACAGTAGACACCACAATGAGAAATTTGCCCATGTTTTATTTAACTTTTTTTTTCTTAAATCACTCTGATTACAACAAAGTCAAAGACTCAGTTTGGTGTCACGACGCCTTAAACATCTTTCTCACATTTTGCTCACCTTTTTCAATAAAAAGGGAATAGATCTGAGGCGCAGAGCTCTGGGCATGCAAAAGCATCAGGCTAGCTTTTAGTGACGCTCTCTTGTTTTCATTTTATTCAAGGCAAGTGATTGTGGTCTTACATCTGCTGTAATAATGTAAAGGTTCTTTTCAAATAAATGTGAGTGAGGCATGCCACGGAGCAACTAAGCCCGTGTGCCACAACTACTGAGCCTGCGCGTCTGGAGCCTGTGCTCCACAACGGGAGAGACCGCGACAGTGAGAGGCCCGCGCACCGCGATGAAGAGTGGCCCCCGCTCGCCGCAACTGGAGAAAGCTCTCGCACAGAAACGAAGACCCAACACAGCCCAAAATAAATAAATTTATTTATTTAAAGAAAAAAAATGTGAGCGAGGACAAAGAGTGGGACAAATGGGATAGATGCACTGGGTAAATATAAGTGCAGACGTTAGGTGGAGAGGGTTATCAGGTACCTGATATTTGGGGATACCTGTATCTCTCTATCCCTAAGAAACCCTCCAGCTCATCTTTCTGTCAGGCCTCATAAGAACCAGTCAATATTCTCAAATGGCTACATTTTGTCCCTGGTTTCCATTTAGAAGCTAGATCTGCAATGACCATGGGCTATATAGCATGATAATTGCCTTTCTTTTCCTGCTGAAACCCCCAACCTACAGCCACAGAAAACATCCTTTCTCTTTTGTGCCACTGACGTCTGCACCATCCTGGATTCCCTTGATGCTAATATTTCCATCAAAAGACATTTATTTGGGGTGTGTACTATGTCAGAATCCAGCAAATTTTTCCTCCTGCCTGTTTACATTAAAATTACTCATTATGATTCAAATTACCTTCAAATTATGCTCATCTGGATTTCTGTGCTTCATAAAGACTCCCATGCCTGTCTCTTCCTGAGGTTATAAGTTAAAGTATTTTTATTATGATAGAAACAACTTTACAGACTCCACAGACATTTGCTAAACTGTGGCTAAGATAGCTTCATGCTGAATAAGCCTTCTCTCCCACCCAGACTGAAGGAGGGGAAACCGAGGACGAGAGGTTTGGGAATTAATGCTGCTTCAAGTATGAACGCGAGGCTTTGTGTGTCAGTTCTGGGGGTACATGAGTTCCAGCCCTGCGATATGGGTTAACTTCACCCATCACTGGCATTTTGGAGGGAGTTAGGTACCAGCCCTGGAGTCCTCAGTAAGAATGCTGGCATTCTCCAACCTTCATCCACGAATAAAAAGTACAGGAAAATACATTTTAGCTACTATGAGAGGGAACTTTCTAACGTTCAAAATTTTCAACAAGGAAATGGGCTGACTTCAAATGTAGTGAGTCTGAAGGCACCACAGGAAGATTCTCATCAGATCTTCAGAGGCTGGATGGTCACCTGCTATCGTAGAAGTTCAAGAACAACTTCTAGCCCTAGTACTGTGCACTTCATCCCTGAGTTTAACAAGAGTTTAGTGAAAGATACCGGCTCAAATTGAATTAGATAAAATGCATTGTAGACAAAAGAACTGTAAATCCAGGTACAGCTGGGTCCAGGTATTTGAATGACATCATCAGGAAGCCCTGTCTCTCCCCTCCTCTTTTATACTTTTCTAGTGGCTTCATCCTCCAGAAAGCAGCCAACAGGCCCTCCAGCTGCTCTTGGCTAACACCCTACCAGTCAAGTGGCCTGAGCAGGAGACTCTTTCCCAGTTGGTTCCACAAAGGTCTTGAGGTTTTCCTAAAAAATAATTAGAGACACTCACAAAAATCCATTACAGGAATGTTCATTTGTTTCTACTTTTTATTGGAAAATAATTGAAACACCTTAAATATCCAGTGTTAGAAGACTGATTAAATAAATAGTAGTATACCCAAATAGTGGAATACAGTTCAACCAGTAAAAATTGATAAAAAATGATACAAATGAACTTGTTTACAAAATAGAAACAGACTCACAGATCTTGAAATCAAACTTATGATTACCAAAGATGAAACATAGGGGGAAGTGATAAATTAGGAGATTGGGATTAAGATGTACACACTACTATATATAAGATAGATAACTAACACGGACCTACTGTATAGCACAGGGAACTTTACTCAATATTCTGTAATAACCTATATGGGAAAAGAATCTGAAAAAGAATGGTTATATGGATATGTATAACTGAATCACTTGGCTGCACACCTGAAACAAACACAACCTTGTAAATCAACTACACTCCAATACAAATTATCAAAAATAAATAACTAAATAAACAAAAGTAGCCTGGATGGAAAAAATTTAAATAAATAAATAGTATAGCCAAGTAGTGGAATACTATGCAACCAGTAAAAAGTGTGCTTTCAGAGAGTAATCATGATGATAATAAAATATTCTTGACATATAGTTAAGCAAGATACGGGAATGAATAAATAATAAGGTCATAGTTTTGTTACAAAATATTGATTAATGAAAAACTAGATGCAGTGAATTCCCTGGCGGTCCAGTGGTTAGGACTCAGCGCTTTCACTACTGGGGCCCGGGTTTGGTCCCTGGCTGGGGAACTGAGATCGGACAAGACATGCCAAATTCAAAAAAAGAAAAAGGAAAAACTAGATGCAAATGCACCAATATATTTTCTCCATGTGGAGGAATTACAATGATATTATAATAATTTTTTTCCAGGTTACCTATTATGAATATGTATTACTTTACATACTTAGGAAAAGGTAAACAAATATTGTTTAAAACCCTAGATTAGGTGTATAGTGGCTGACCAGAGAACCCCGGACGTGGGGCAGCAGAAAGACCCACAGAAATTGCTCATTCTCTGACCTGCAACTGGATTGGTTCTTATGGAATATATAGTCCACTGTGGGAGAAGGCAGGATGTTGTTTGCTTCTCTGATGACACAACCAGGAGAGCTGGAGCGATGGGCCAGCCAGGGACCTGCAGATGAACTCTGGCCCAGCTCCCAGCCTTCCAGCCGCTAGCTCTCAACTCAGCCTCGCAGATTAGTATACTCACACCCAGGAGACAGCATGCAAGGCCATGGTCAGAGGCCTCTGAAATGCAGTCATTCCAAATATTTAATGAGATTCTCTCTCTCTCTCTCTCTCTCTCTCTCTCTCTCTCTCTCACACACACACACACACACACACACACACACACACACACACGCGCGCACATGCTATATTGTTAAACCAGACTGTATATATATATATTTTTTTTTTAGCGGTATGCGGCCCTGTCACTGTTGTGGCCTCTCCCGTTGCGGAGCACAGGCTCCGGACGCGCAGACTCAGCGGCCATGGCTCATGGGCCCAGCCGCTCCGCGGCATGTGGGATCCTCCCGGACCGGGGCACGAACCCATGTCCCCTGCATCGGCAGGCGAACTCTCAACCACTGCTCCACCAGGGAAGCCCCAGACTGTATATTTGATATAGTTTTATGGCACAGACACTTCAAAACCTCGCAGGCCTCCTGGATGTCTGTTCATTTTACATTTGGGCTTCCTAGTAAAAGCAGTGTCACCTTTCCTGGTATGAATCACACTCATCAGTGGCCCATGGAGCCATCAGGGTGATGGGCACACTGCAGAGTGAGCCCCAGCACCAATGCCCCTGACTACAGCCAGAATCCTGCAAACCCCTCAGCTGCAACGTTACAAGGTGACAGCCTGAAGTTGTCACCATCCCTGTCTGCTGTCCTCTGTTTCCAAGAGCAATTCTGAGACCCACCCAAACACCACACCTTCCCAAACCAGACCTTCCTCTGCCTGAATCGTTGGCTTTTCACTGCTCTGCCTGTTCCAGATAATTCCTGACCCATCCTCTCCTCTTTTGAGGTCACCTGAGAATGGGTTTTAGGGAAATGTGAGTTGTGGCCACATATTTGAGGGTAGGGAGACCAAGACTTGGCAGGAATGACAAGAGAGAAAACTGCATATAAGAAGTAAAGGACAAACGCATTCACTTATTCACTGAGAGCCTACGTAAATGTACTAGCTTCTCTGAACACAGTGCTGTGCAAGGGACACAGGCCTGTCCTCACGAGCCACAGAGGGTGACAGACAGTCAGATAACTGTGAGCTCATATGAGAACAGCTGGGTGCAGTCTGTTCAGGAAAAGTAACACATGCTATTTAAAAACAACAAACACCCCAACATAATGAATGAATGAATGAATGAGACTTATAGCAGAGTGGTCTGGCCCAGTTTGGGGGCAGGGAAGAGCCATTCAAACTGAGATCTGAGAAAAAGGATGGGCAGGAACCAACCCAGGGAAGACAGAGAGCTCCAGCAGGAGGGAGAACAAACGCCCAGGAGGGAGGGAGAGAGGATCCTCAGGTTTTGGGACCAAGAGCACGCAGGGAATTTAGGTCTGCTAGAGATAATTCTGGTTGTTTCTCCAGGAGCAGTAAGAAGTGGTGGGGTTTTTTGGGTTTTTGGGTTTTTTCTTTTTTTTTTTTTTTTTTGCAGTACGTGGGCCTCTCACTGTTGTGGCCTCTCCCGTTGTGGAGCACAGGCTCCAGACGTGCAGGCTCAGCAGCCACGGCTCACGGGCCCAGCCGCTCCGCAGCATGTGGGATCTTCCCGGACCAGGGCACGAATCCGTGTCCCCTGCATCGGCAGGCGGACTCTCAACCATTGCACCACCAGGGAAGCCCAGAAGTGGTGGTTTAACTACCTCTGGCCTCCTGGGTGGCCCAGATACAAGCCCCATCTTTCACTTCTGAGCAGGCCAGTTGAGCTGCATCAGTTCTTAGTGGACATGTTAAGAGAACGAAGAGCATTGGGGCCCCAGTGGCAGGAGGTCGTTGGACCACAGCCATGGACACAGTGGGAGGAACTGGGGGCATTTAGCTGGAGAAACTGGTCTCTGCCTTGAGCAGTTCAAGCCACCTCGTAGCAGACAGAGGACTGCTCGGAGTGAGCCTGGAGAGCGGCTTCCTGTCCACGAGGCAAACGGCGGGGCTTGGAGGAAGAACCTGGCCATGGTGAGTGCTGCCCATGGCTCCTGGTCTCAGGAGGCCACACAGTACCTCCCCATCTCTGGAGGCAGGCGCTGGACATGTCAGGGAAGCTACGGAGGGGCTTCCGCACTGGGACCCTGCAGTTTCCCTCAGGAGGGCTCAGAGTCCCCAGGTGGAACCTAAATCTGGCTCTCGCCTTCACGCCTTCCCTCCCGCTCTGCCTTGGGCCAAAGATGGGTGTATGTGAGTCTCACTGTTGCAAGGGCAATAAAAAACAGGCAGACAAAAGCATCCAAGTGGGTTAGGCATGAGTCAGTGAGAGGTCTAAGGGTGGTCAAGCTAGGGGCTTAAACTCTGTCCTGGGAACTCATTCGCAGCATGCCTGGGCACGGGGCAAACAAATGCCCATCAGCGGCCCCGAGATCACACCTTTTCAGCGACTGGGCAGAAAAGCTGCTTCTCATCCCTGGAGATTCAGGCGTAAGTCCTGATTCCAACTCTCAGCTGCCCAGACGGGGCCACGGGACCACCCAGTACCAGCCTCAGGGGACTGGCTGGAGGCAGCTCACTGATTCAGGCTGGACCACAGGTTCTCCCTGGAACTGGGGCCAGTGGAGGGGGAGGGGGACGCAGTTTCTAATCACCCAAACATCACCATCGTGGACTGAGAATATGGGAGAAGCACGTTCCTCCAAGGAAAACCAAAGTGCTATCAGTAGAAGAAGGAGGGAAAAGAGCTGGGCCATCAAAACCGACAGCTGTCCACTCCATTACAGAAGGACACCCACTCGTGCGCTCCTGGGTCCAACCCCACCTCCCCCAGCCTCTGCTTCAGCCCCAGAGAGCCTCCCACCGGAAGTGCTTGTGGACAGCAGGAGGGGAGCATGTCATCCAGTTTATACACTTTATCACAGGCTTAGAAAAACCCACCTGTGAAGACGAGGTTCTCCACCCTCCACACTCATGTTTGTTGCTAAAACAGCCCTGTCCCCTGCTCAGCACAGCGTTGCTGCTCTGAGAAGGTACACCTTCCCTATGACTTTAATTATCCTTCCAGACTCATTAGCACTAACGGCAGATGTTCTGACCTGAGGTGAGAAGGGACCCGAGTTTGGGGTTTTCCCTGAGCTTTTCTTCCCACTTCTTTAAGAAATTTTTCACAAAACATAGTATTTTTCTCTTTGGGGCCAAAAAAAAGTGGAATTACATCTCTGACCTTTCTCCCTTCTTATAGAAATATTTATGATCTCTCTACTAAATAATGGATTTGAAGGACAACTACATAATGTATAGGCATAAAATAGGATGCAAGATTTTAAATTATGTAAACCTAATTAGACTGAAAATCCTCTTCTACAGCCCCACATGTAGGTTTCCACATTCAAGGTACATGTTTCCTCCTTAGGTGAGTCAATATAGGTACCACTGTCCCAAAGATTCAAATTCATTACTGCGGGTGTTTGGATTTTTTTTTAAAGCTTTTTTCTCATGCATACACACAGAAAGTTAAATGTTTTCTTTAATTTCTGAATGTGTAAGAAGATGTTCGTGGATTTTAGAGGCGCCAGACATGTGCGTGCAGAGTTTTCCCTTCTCTGCCCCCCTTCTCTCTATGGCTCCTCTGGGCGAGGGGACTGGATCAGGTACCAAGTAAGGTCAGGGAAAGTCCTCTGGGCAGGAAGGAGCAGCTCTGACATGCTCTGAGCAAACTTTCCGGCTTCCTCTTCACATGCCCTTTTGTCACTGGCACGCCTCTTCCAGGAAGGGGAGCTTCTGTCCCACTCTGCCTCTGGACCCAAGACAGCCCAGCCAGTTAGCACCATATGACTAATTCAGATTCACTGTCATGGATCAAATCGCAGCAAAATATTTCCAGTTGCCAGTCTCTGTTTTCCAACTGTCCCTCTGTTATCCATCTAAGTAAACATTTGTTCTGCTTATCTTTTTTGAGCAAAGACATGAATCACTCGCCCAGAAGAAAGCGTAGCAGCAGCTGTTGCGCATTAGGAATCGACATTTGGGAACAGGGCCTGCTAAATGGGACTCCAGTATGGGGTTCGCTTTTTATTCGTCCTCATCCTAGAACAGGAAACTTAGGGCACTCTGGGAGACTCACCGCCAGGTCTGCCTACCATTGGTGGCAGGATACTGGAACAACCAGAAGCCCCCTACTCAGAAATTCTTCTCCTGGCTTGCCGAGGTACCTGAAATCCCACCCTTAGTGCTGCCCTTTGGCTGAAGAGGGATGCTATTTCCAGTAGGTTCGTGGGACAGTGCTGTGGTTTTGCCTGAGGTGGCTACACACGGACCGGTTTGCTGTCATTGAAAGCATCTTGCGGAGCCCTCTGTCAGACCCTGGCTTCTAAGGAAGGATGGGAGGGAACCTTAAAACGAGGGGCTCTCAGAGTTTGGGGGCTTGCAGCAACTTGCATGGAAAACATATTTTCTAATAGGCTCTGTGCTGGGCATTTCTAAACGTCTCATATAGGTGATTTAATCCTCAAAACCCAATCAGCTGGGAGAAAAGCCGACATAGTCAAAGCAGGCAACAGACAAAGAAACAGAAGTTTTGGATCAGAGAAGGCTTTGGGCCTGGTGGATTTTCCAGGCTGGGCTTGGAAGGGCAGACAAGGTTGACCTAGGTGGGGAGGAGGGCAGACTACACTTAGGTGGAGGAAACAGCTTTTGCAAGTGTGGGTAAGATGGGGATGCTTGGGCATAATTCTAATGGACCAGCTGGAACCGAGCAGAGTTGAGGGTACAGATTCTGAGGAAGTTCCGAGCCCCTCTCAGGGCTCAGGGTCTAACCTGGACAGTCCCCCGCCCCCGGGTGGCGGCGGGAAGGGCAGTGAATTCCATCAGTCTTCTGCAGCCCAATGCCTAGCAGGAATCTGCTTACCACACGCGCTCAATAAGTGCATATTAGTGGGGAGATGGGAATGACTTTAAAGATGGTCTCCATGATCACAATTTAAAATTTTTTACTCAAAAAAGATAAGAATGAAAAGACAAAGCTATTGATCGGGGAAAAAATTTGTAAATCACTTACTCAACACAACAAAGAACTTGTACCTTTAAGTATACAAAGAACCCTCAAAACGCAACTGTAAGAAAACAAACAACTCAATTAAAAAATGGGCAAACACTTCAAGAGACGCTTTACCAGAAGGATGTAAGGATGACAAACGGGCATGTGAAAAATATTCAACATAATTAGCCATTAGGGAAATAATGGCTGAAACTTAAAACCATAATGAGATACCATTATATACCTATTAAAATGGATAACATTTTAAAAATACTATCAATACCAAGCTCTGGCAAGGTCTAGCAACAGAAACTCTCATGCATTGCTGATGGGAATGAAAAATGGTACGGTCACTCTAGAAAAAGTTTGGTTGTTACCTATAAACGTACACTCACCATATGACCCACACAGTCCTATTCCTGGGTGTCTTCCCAAGAGAAATAAAAATCTATCTTCACACCAAAACCTATATAAAAATGTTCGTAGCAGCAACAAAGAGAAACACATATTGATACATGCAATAATTTGGATGAATCTCGATGGCACTGAGCCAAGCAAAAGAAACCAGTCTCAAGAGGTTACATGCATGTGATTTGATTCCACTTCTGTGACATTCTTTTTTTCTAATTTGTTTTTTTTTGTTCTCCTTTTTTTTCTAACATCTTTATTGGAGTATAATTGCTTTACAGTGGTGTGTTAGTTTCTGCTGTATAACAAAGTGAATCAGTTATACATATACATATATCCCCATATCTCCTCCCTCTTGCGTCTCCCTCCCACCCTCCCTATCCCACCCCTCTAGGTGGTCACAAAGCACCGAGCTGATCTCCCTGTGCTATGCAGCTGCTTCCCACTAGTTATCTATTTTACATTTGGTCGTGTATATATGTCCATGCCACTCTCTCACTTCGCCCCAGCTTGCCCTTCCCCCTCCCCATGTCCTCAAGTCCATTCTTTACATCTGCGTCTTTATTCCTGCACTTCTATGACATTCTTTTTTTTTTTTTTTTTTTTTTTGGCGGTACGCGGGCCTCTCACTGCTGTGGCCTCTCCCATTGTGGAGCACAGGCTCCGGACGCGCAGGCTCAGCGGCCATGGCTCACGGGCCTAGCCACTCTGAGGCACGTGAGATCTTCCCGGACCGGGGCACGAACCCATGTCCCCTGCATCGGCTGGCGGACTCTCAACCACTGTGCCACCAGGGAAGCCCTATGACATTCTTGAAGAGACACATTGTGGAGAACAGACCAGTGGCTACCAGGGGTCTGGGGTGGAGGGAGGCTATGTCTATAAAGGGAAAACATGAGGGAGTGGGTTTATTTTGTGGGGGTGGGTGATGGAACTCTCCTGTATCCTGACTATAGTAGTCATTACAGGAATCTACACGTGTTAAAATTCCTAGAACTTGTGTTCCATGAGGAAAAGGTGACCTCCTGACCTGCCTATGCTCCATGAACCAGACTGGAGAGGAAGCTGGGGGCCTATGCTTAGCAGCAGACTTTCCCCAAATCCCCCTGCTTTGGGTTTGATATTCACTCTAGCCTTTAACAGTGTCATCCTCCCATCTTCCAAAAAGAATTGGGGAGGAAATCTCAGGCTTATGAGTCGGGGCCTGGGGACACACTCCTCCCATGGGGTGTGTCCCTGTGCCATGCGTGGTGTCTCCTAAGCCTTGTGTGGTGTGTCCTGAGCTACTTGAGGTTCCACTTGGCAGACTGGCTCCTGCGCCGCTGCAAACATAGTAGAACAAGGTCCCGAGCCTCTCTCATTTTTGTTCTATCCTTTGCACTATCAGGTTATGGCTGTCAGCTCATTTTGTAAAAAAACAATGGTTTGTGTTTCTACTTGGCATTCTTGTTCTCTCATTTATTTGCCTTTTTTTTTCCTTTGGTGGGGGGTGGGATAATGATTTAGAGGGAAAAGATGCAGAAACTTCTTTGCCCTACCAGCTTAACCCAGACCTCATAACTACATTATCAGAAAGCTACTGGGGGTTGTGCACCATCGAAAGGAGGGATTAAACCAAGAAAGAAAAGACAGAAGCTCCAGGAAGCAGGGAATCCAATGGCTGAAAGAGGTGACGGAAATTCCCAGGTTGGCGGTGAGGAAGAACTCCAGACGGCAGCTGTGTAGTCACCCAAGTATGGAACCAGACTGCGATGTCAGAGGACTCAGAGGGGCCTCCAGCAGCAATGGAACATCTGAAACGTTCGACCTTGTGGAAAGTCCTGCTGAGAGGTTGTAAGGGTGGGAAAACTTAATCACATGTACAAAGAAAGTCAGGCAAATTGGCTTCAGAAAAAAAAAGGATAGAAACAATCAAGCTATCCTAGTATACTACCTGGCTCAACAGTGAACAATATTTATATAATAAACAATGAATGCTAATTTAACAAAAATTTGTGAGATAATCATTGTGAAGGAATGAGGGCGGGGGTGAGAGGAGAGGGGAGTAAGAAGGCCAAGGTCACACCACTAGTCAAAACAGGGAGCTGGGGTAGGATCCAAGCTTTTTTTTTTTTTTTTTGCGGTACGCGGGCCTCTCACTGTTGTGGCCTCTCCTGTTGCGGAGCACAGGCTCCGGATGCGCAGGCTCAGCAGCCATGACTCACGGGCCCAGCCGCTCCGCTCCGTGGCATGTGGGATCCTCCCGGACAGGGGCACGAACCCGTGTCCCCTGCATCGGCAGGCGGACTCTCAACCACTGCGCCACCAGGGAAGCCCCAGGACCCAAGCTTTTAAGTGCCTGCTCCATGATGCTTGTCATGGGGTGCCCAGAGCAGCACCATCGATTAGGGTGCAGTCAGGGTGTGTGGGCAGTGCAGAGTCCACAACAAGAGACAGTAGTATCCGTGTCTATCTTCCCCAGCAAGGGGGAAACTGCTTTGAACACCTCTGTGGTTCTGCCATCAGTGTGGGCTGGAGTGTGACAAGGGCCCTACCCTGGGACTCTGGGTCCTCAGTTATAAACTGGAAATGAGCAGCCTGCTCTGTTCCCAAGCTTGTTGGAAACAGACAGTACAAGCCCAGCCTCACTTGCCAGTGCCCAGCTGGGAACTGGGACCACAAAGACCATATCTGAATTTCAGCTGATACTTAGAAGCCTCCATCAGGATGCTCAGCTCAGAAACAGGATGAAATCCCCTTCTTCACAGGTCTCTGGAGGGAGCAGAGCAAGGCTGCTTTTCTCATCAAGCATCTGATTCTGGAAGAACTTATCCCCTAAAACCCAGACAACAGTTGGAGGGACCAGCCTGGAGAAGGGGCGCTGGAAGAGAAAGGCAGACCGACACCCCACACGCCAGGCTCAGGGCTCCCCACTCTCGGGAACTAAAGAGGTGTGTTAGGTCAGAGAGAGAAGTTCTAGAACTCTGATCCTTGTCCTACCTGTGACAGCCAAAGTTATTAGGTATTTAAGGACCATTTTCTTATTTTCCCCTTCTGAGGATCATTGACATTCATCTCATCTTTTTGTTTGTTCTAAGTCCTGCTTGTGAGCCCTCGACTGTGATGTTCCCCTGCCAGAAGTGCCTTCCCTCAATCTGACTCTTCTCCACTTTTCCAGAAAAGGGCTTAGATGGGAAGGTCACAGGCCCAGGAACCTGTAGCCCAGGACTTCAGAACTGAAAGCCCAAACTCTATGACCCACTTCCTCTTCTAAGCCACTTACTGTTGCACCAGAATTGTGCACCTGAGTCTTTTTAATGTGACTGCAAACTCCCTGAGAACAGGAATTATATTAGGGTCAGCCAAGCTGTGTAAAAAATAGGTCCAACATGCAAAGTTTCAACACAGTTGATTTGATGTTTATTTCCTGCTCACATGGCAGTCTTTGAAGTGTCACTCTGGGACTCGTGCTCCTTCTAGTTTGTGGCTCCACTTTCCCTGGCTCCTCCTCGTCATCTGTGTCCAGCTTATGGAAGCGGCAAAGGCATGGAGGAGTGTTCCCAGGGGCTTTTTATGGGTTAGGCCTGGAGGTAGAACACATCGCTTCTGCTCACGTTCCATCTGACAAAACCTAGACAGCCACACCAAACTGCAAATGAGAATGAGAGATGCAGTCTACTTGTGTCCCCCACCAGGGTGTGGCCTTGGTAGACCAGCTGTTCTGCTGCCCCAGCCTCCTTTGGTGCTCCACACCCCCCAGAGCCAGCACAGAAAGGGACCTTCAGAGGAAGTTCCAGAGAACTTGGTGAGGTGGGCCCAAGGCTGCTGGTGCTCTACAGAGAGAGGAAGCTGGCCATGTCAGGGCTGAGTTCTACCTGGGGCCCCCTCGCACCTGTACCTGCCGAGCTGCTCAGACGAGGTGGGCCCTGCAGCAGCTGTGGTTGCATCGGAAAACAGACTGAAGGCTGGTCTTGACATCCACATAAACGTCAGCCTGGCCTCTGCCCGCAGAGGTAGCATCTGTGCAGAAATCCATGCTGTGGTGCCAGGCAGGTAGGCATCAGGCACCCCTTGAGATGCCACTGTGTCAGGAAACTTGTATGTCTGGTCCACTTGTCCTGGTCACAGACTGGGCAACATAGAAGATGAGGATGGCCTTGAAGAGACTGGTTTCGGCAGAGTGGTAAAAACAAGGGCCAGACTAAGAGCTTAAGGAAAGAACAGAGGTAAGTGGGCTGGAAGTTAACCTTGCCAATTAATTGGATAAAATAGGGCCGAAGTTGGTAATGTGTGTCACAACTCATGCACACACACACACACACACACACACACACACACACACACACTCACACACACATATGGAACAGGTACCCCTCTCCAGAACCCTTGCTTTCTGCTGCCGCTGTCTTAGCCCCCATCTTTCCCAACTTTATTCCCCCGCTGAGAGGCAGCTGACTCGGGATTCAGGTACGTTGGTGTGAGGATGTGGCTGCAGGCTGTATTGTGTTGTGGAAAGCCCCCTGGAGTAGAAAGCATCCTTTTTAGATGCCCTACCTTCAACATAGATCTTCACTCACCACCACAGCCACCACCCTAGGCCAACTGACTGCAGTGTCCTGCCGGGACCACGGTCCCTGCCTACTCACTGGCTTCCTGATCTCGCCCTTGCCCACCTAACCCCATTATCCACACAGCTGCCCTTGTGATCTTCCAAAATTGTCAACCTGATGGTGCCTTCCATTGGCTTTCCACATCCCCACCTCTCCATTCTCTTCTCCTGCATCACTTTCTTCACAGCAATTCATTCTACCCCTAATCATACTTTACTTCTAGTCATTTCACTTGGTTATGTGCTCTCTCCCTGGAAGGCAAAGTCTGTAAGAGCAGGCCTTTGTCCTCCCCACTTTTGTGTCCCGGCACCTACTAGGCATGCCAATGTTTATCGAAGAGATGCAGTTTCTTTAAGGCTCAGTTTCCTCAGCTATCAAAGGCGGACAACAAATTCTTGTGCGCTTCACCTCGTCGGGGTTTGTGGGGATTAAATGAGAAAAGGAGGCAGAGCAGACCCCAAGGTCTGTGACATGGGCAATGCCACGGGATCCTGGTGAAGGCTGCTGCCTAAGGATTCTCATTTTGCGGGATGCTTTCTTACCATCACAGGCCCCTTCTGAGGTTGAGCTGTGGTGTCTTCACTAGAAACAATAGCCACAGTCCTCCTCCCAGTTGAGAAACCTGGGACTGTACTGAAAATAAATTAGTAACGCCTCATTCTCAATGAAAAAAGTCTCAGGGAGATTTATAATTTTATTTTTTCTAAGTGTGTAGAATAACATAAATCAAAAGGAGCAATAGTCTACCTTGTGTTTTGACTACTTTGACCCTCTTCAACCTCTGCCAATTTTTATCTCATTTTTGTTTAACTTTATACATCAGAGTTTAATTTGAGAGCTGGTCAAGAAGACAGTGATGTATAGGTTACATCAAGTGCAGCCGAAATTACCCTGTCCCCGGGGACCTCAGGCTGAAGGGAGGGTCCCCGTCCTGTTTCAGGGGGTAGAAGAGGAATGGTACAGTTTGCCCCTTGAACCCAGCCCCCCTCCACCCAGCAGGCTTCAGTGTTGCCTCTCGTTTATCGGTCTGGCCAGGTTTGAGGCGCTCACAAGATTGCATCCATCCATGGCTTAAGCTACCCAGCACGGCCCCAGGCTCAAAGCATTAGCCACGGGGGACGATATCATTTTAGAAACCAGAAAAGGAGTTCTATTAGCATTGATTTTTCCTCTTCTTTAAATTGCTATCTTCTCTGGGAAAGTGTGCCCAGCTGGCAGTGTTGTCTGGCCAAAGAGAACACTGGCCTTGCTTCCCTGAATGTCCGGAGCAGGGCCTGGCATCCCACAGATTACTCGATAAGAATTGATACTTGAATGAATGAACGAATGAATGAATGAATGAGTTGCCTTCTGCTTCCTCATTAGTGTTGGTGTTCCAGCTGACCTCAAGTATTTTTGGAGAGGAGAAACACAAATAGGTGAATTGGGTCACTGACTTAAGAACTGGTGAGTTGCTGAGTTTGTTCTAGAAACTTCCTTACGGATGCTTGGGACCAGGGGGATCTTGAGATCTTCTCACCCACCTCTCGTCTGTCACATCAGTGTTCACCAAGATAGCCTGGCCGGGGGCTGGACGACTTCTACTAAACACCTCTAGGGACAAGCCACTCAAGCGGTGACCCAAGGGTTAGCACTTTGTAAATGTACATTTCCTTCACAGCACTTATCACAGTTTGAAATTACAGACTTGTGCAATTATTTGATTAAAGTCTGTCTCCCCACTAGACCCTAAGAACACTGACAAGTTCTGTAATTAATTCGCCAGAAAAGTCTGTTTGTTCACCTGTATCTCTAGGGCCAGGCACAGGGCTTAACATCTGGGAAGTGCTCAATAAATATTTCTGAACGAATGAGTCCAAAACAAACTGGCGGGGGGACGGTGCTGTGATTTGTCGTTAGCAAGGCAGGAAAGAGGTAAAAATGCCCAGGTACAGAAGTCATATTACACCTGACCACCTGACCCACTGTCAATCCAAAGGCCAGTAAGGGGATTGAGGGAGGCATTAAAAGGTAGCTGGATCTGGGAACTAGGTGAAGATGCCAAGGGTGGCAAATATCTCTGGTAGATTCCTTGTTCTGGACTTGTACTGCCCAATACAGTAGCTAGTAGCTACCTGTGTGGCTACTGAGAACTTGAAATGTGGCTGGTCTGAGTTGAATGTGCTGTAAGCGTAATACATACACCAGCTTTCAAAGGTTTACATGAAAAAAGGATGTAAAATATATCACTAGTAGTGTTATGTTGATGACATGCTGAAGTGAGAATTTAGGGCTATGAAATCAGGTTAAATAAAATGTATAATTGAAATTAAGTTCACCTGTTTTTTTTTTAAATGGGGCTATAATAAAATGTAGAATTGCATATGTAGCCAGCATTATATTGTTACACTGTTCTAGAGGAAAGTCCTTGGAGGAGTTATTAATTGGTCAAAAGCCTTCACATGAATGCCCACCATTGGAAAGGCTGAAAGTCTGTCTGTTCTGCAGCCAGCATGGTGCTAGGTACTCTACCGCCTAGTTAAACAAAGGTTTATTCCTTTGATCCAGTAATTTTATTTTGGGGATGTCCTCCTGTAGAAGTAATCTGAAGTGTGAAAAATTCTTTATACATAAAGTTATAGTATATCATTGTAGTGTTATATAATATGAATGAAAAAGAGGAAATAACATAAACATCTAAATAGTAGAAGAATGATAATCTCAACTATAAGATCCCTACAATGGAATATTATGCAGCCATCAAAAATTCTGTTTACCAAAGATTTTATTCTAACCTATGGCAAAACGCTGTGACGATGTTCAATCAAAAATATGAAATCCTAAACTGCACACATAATACGACTGTAACCCACGAGCAACAGCTCAGGGGAAAGCGAGTGGAAGGGGTTCTACCAAACCATTACAATCGTCTTTGGACAAGGAGATGAGTGACTTCCCTTTTCTTCTTTCTAGTTTTACGATTAAATGTTATTTAGCAAGCTTTTGATAAGAGAGAATTGTACACATCTTGTCTCAAGTCAAAAGGGCCAGTCTCAGGAGATTGCTTGACTGTTGTAACAGCTGCGGGTGGAGAGGCGCGCCGATTCTGGATTGCCCCTGGAAGCACACACAGTCACAGCAAGCAGCGTGTACCTGGTGGGTCATGCAGTCCCTTAGCCAAGCACCCATGTCCTCCATCGACCTAAGACTCCTTGAGAACAGCCACTGCAGTGTGGTCCCCCTCTTTCCTCCTGCCCAGCACAGAGCGGATATGGCCCACAGCCCTGCAAGAGGGTACTGCACCTCCGCTGGCTTCCTGCCGCACCCTTTCCCGCTCTCCTTCCCCTGCGCTGGGCCCGGGAGGCCCACCTGGACGGCTGTTTCAACCCTTGCCAACTAGCTTCTGGTGGGGTTTACCCAAAGTGGAGTCTTGGCAGGAGAGGGGAAGAAGGGAGGGCAGGGCAATGGGAGATGTCATTCCCTGGTCACCTCCCTGTGGGTCTTCTGAAGGTGGCAGCTTTAAGATGCCCTCCTTCTGGTTTCCAGGAACCAAGGACCATCTCATCTCGTTCCCCGCAAGCCTCAAGCTTTGACAGTTCTGTTCGCCTTCTCTTGTGCATCCCTTCCCCCTTGCCATCAGCCCCTTCAGGAAATCCTTCTTGGATCACCCTCATTTGAGTGTGTCCTCTTTCCTGCCGGGACCCCAAACTGACACAGGACTTAACTGAAAGCACAGCTCCTGTGCCACCCAGCATACCATGAAGAGAGGCACAAAGCACTTCCTAAGATGCTGGGCGTCCCTGGGCCTTGCGCTGTGGAGAGTTGGGGCCGAGCCCTGGGGCCGACAGACCCGAGTTCAAACGCAAGCTCTACCCCTTCTAATAGCCATGAGGTCCTTCACTTCTCCAGGTCTCACCTTCCTCACCCGCAAAATGGAGTAAGAACACCTACATTGCGGGAGTATTGTGCTGATGAAACGAGGTAAGATACCTATACTTCTTAGCATGTTGCCCAGCGTGGGGTAAACTCCAGCAAACGTTAGCTCTCACTCTTACTGCTATTATTAACCGGGGCTGTCAGCCTCGTGAGTGCAAGTGTCCTGTCAGACCACCGCATCCAGAAACGTGCTGCAACTGGGACTAAATGGCCCTCCTCCGTGTCCTGGGCTGCAGAGGACCTGCACCCAGCCGCATGTTCCGCTCTGCACTGCCCCACGA
Organism: Aethalodelphis obliquidens; assembly: GCF_003676395.1. Taxonomy (NCBI): domain Eukaryota; kingdom Metazoa; phylum Chordata; class Mammalia; order Artiodactyla; family Delphinidae; genus Aethalodelphis; species Aethalodelphis obliquidens. The sequence continues at coordinate 2,253,955 of NW_020837987.1, read as the reverse complement.
ATGGAGAAGGGGGTTGGGTGGGTGGCCGCAGAGCTAGAGGAGAGGGTGGGAACCAGCGGGACGTGCAGTGCTTTGTGAGAAAATCACCTGTTTATTTAAATATTGTACTCATGAAAAAAATGCCAGAATGAGAAATATGGGCATTTATGGTAATAATCAAAAGGGAGGGAGTAGGGATACATAAATGATCGAAAATACAGGAAAGAATGATAAGACATTTGAAATAAAAATTTGCATCGTTAAAAATATCTGGACTTCAACCTCAGAACGAGCGTATCTTTTAGAAGCTCTTCGAAAACACTTCCCCGCTCTCTTTGTCTCTTTTCTTTATAAGCCATCTTCTCTTTAGCTCCCTTTGGGAAACTTCTTATAAATGAGGATTTGCCTCTCAAGGGATTACTCTGGTTAGGAAAGTGTTTTATTAAAAAATATATGTTTGCCACAGAATGCTGAGCGATATAATTAGCTGGTCCCTTCTGTTTTATTTCAAAAGGCTGTATGGCCAAGTTCTAATTAAACATATTCTCAGGACATTTGAAATGTGGAGGTGCCTCAGAAATGGGCACTAAAATGAAGGAAGCGAAGGCTTGGAGGATGTAAGCCGGGATGCCGGTGCTCTGGCCACAGCGTACCTAGCATTTAGCCTCATTTCTGTTCCTGAGTGCACAGCTGCCGCGACCGATGATAAGTCTGCCGCAGCTACCCTGCCCTGCATCTGGGAGGCAAAGAGTCCTGGGCTGGGATTCTGGGGACCTGGGTATGTGACAGGTCATCATGTCCGAAGTGAGAGCTTTTAAGGTCCCTGCTAGCCCTGACTTTTTTTTTTTTTTTTTTTGCTGTACGCGGGCCTCTCACTGTTGTGGCCTCTCCCGTTGCAGAGCACAGGCTCTGGACGCACAGGCTCAGAGGCCACGGCTCATGGGCCCAGCCGCTCTGCGGCATGCGGGATCTTCCCCGGCCGGGGCACGAACCCTCGTCCCCTGCATCGGCAGGCGGACTCTCAACCACTGCGCCACCAGGGAAGCCCCCTGACATTTTGATTGTACGTCTGGATGGGTTCCTCTGTCTAGTTCTGGCCACATAGCATAACAGTGTTCCAAATGCCCGTACTTCATTTTACTCTGTGAGTCCAGGAATAAAACACAAGGCCATGGAATCTCGGTCTTGATGGCTCATCCAAGAAAGGCAGGGTGAAGCCCTCATTTGCAAATGAGTAGAATGATGCTTGTTTCCTCCTGAAAGAAGCAAACGACCTGAAGATGGAAATATTCTGTCTGCACACAGCAGGACAGGCTGGGAGCCCAGAGTTGAGTTTAAAACAACCTCTTCTGAAGTCTCCCACCTTGTCACCCTGGTGGCACCCTCACTCTTTGCAAAGCATTTACACATCCATTAAGACCTCTTTAGAAGCAAGCAGTCATTGCTGAATGATCTCAGTCATTGCTGACGGGGATACGCAATGATAACAGCCACTTTGGAAAACAGTTGAGCAGCTTCTTCTAAAGTTACACATACTCTTACCATAAGACCCAGCAATCCCAATCCTAGACATTGAGACGCAGGAGAAATGAAAACTTATGTTTACACAAAACCTCTATGTCCATGTTTATAGCAGCTTTATCCACAGTCACCCCAAACTGGAAACAACCCAACTGTCCTTCAACTGATGCATGAATGAGCAAACTGTGGTACATCCATACAGACTGTTGAAATACTCAACAACATGGATAAATCTCAAATACTAAGCGAAAGAAGCCAAACTCCAGAGGTGACATACTATATAATCCCATTTATATTACATCCTGGAGAAGGCAAAACAATAGGGATGAAGAACAGATCAGTTGTTCCTGGCGTGGGAAATGGGAGTGAGGGGCAGGAGGATACTTTGACTATGAAAGGGCAGCACAAAGGAGAGTTTGGGGTGATGGGACTTTCCCAAACCTTGATTGTGGTGGTAGTTACACGACTCTATGAATTTGTCAAAACTCGGAGAACTGTATACCAAAAGACTGAATTTTACTCTATTCAAATTAAAAAAAATAAAAATTTAAAACCCTGGCAGCCTTGGTAGTGAATGTGGTGGCCTTTTGAGGTTGCCCTGCCCCTTATTCATTTCACCCTATAAGGGATTAAGTCTATCAAGGTATGGCATTCTCTGGTGATGACTACTGTCCACAGAAGTGGCCCCTGAAAACTGGAGGGAGGGACATAGATTACATGGGCCAGGGACAGGTTTTTTTTTTTTTTAAATCTCTTTCCTATTGGATGTGGACAAAAAAGAGGCAAGTGGGTCCATTTACCACTTGTGACCACTCTTGAAATCATGAGACAAAACACCTTGAGGATGAGATGATCCTGACAACACAGAGCTAAGAGAGGGCAGAGAAATCTAGGTTCCTGTTTGTATAATTGAGCCAGGATTTACCTCTAGACAATTTCCTTAAGCTAGTGTGAGCAGGGGGCTGTATTACTTGCAGACTAAAGCATCCTAGGAAATGCAGTCAGGGAGCTCGTTGAAACATTTCTGTTCTGATCCACAGTCCCAAAGCAACTTGAAACAAACTGGGCAATAAAGAACTTCTATGAACAATAGAAAACATATCCAACAAAAAATGGGGAAAGGACTTGGACAGGCACCTCATGAATAAGGAAATCCAAGTGACCACAAACATATCAAAATGTACTCGATCCCATCAGCATTCACGGACATGCCAATTAAACACAGAGAGACAGTAAAAACAACCACTAGAGTAGAAAATATTAAAAAGAAGGGGAAGAAAAGCTTATACTATCATAAACTGACAAGGATGTAGAACAATGGGAACAGTTAAAAACTGCTTGTGGGCGTGAAAATTGACATAATCGCTTTGGAAAACAGTTGGGAGTTACAGATATACATACTCTATGACTTAGCAGTCGCACCCCGCCATATATGTATAACAGACAGCATGGATACTGTTATGGCTATTATGAAAAATGCCTCTGTGAACATGAGTCCGAGGGAATTCTGGAGAAGTGGCCCCAGAGACAGACGACCCGGATGGTTACAAGTTTTGCTTTACTTCATTACCATTTATTCCAGCCAGAGTCCTCTTAAAAGTGTTTGCTTTTAAGTAAAAGTTGAATCCTTTGAAAAGTATCAGTTCTCTCTTTTAAGTCTAATGTGTTAATCTGACGGAGTGCTCTTTCTGATTGATTATAGTTCAGACCAGATCTGTGCCTTACAGAGACTACTAAGACTTGACACAGCTATCCTGTCCAACTGCTCCTTATCTGCCTGGAGATCTTTCATCTTAAAAAAAATTAAATCATCAGGGGCTTCCCTGGTGGCGCAGTGGTTAAGAATCCATCTGCCAATGCAGGGGACACGGGTTCGAGCCCTGGTCCGGGAATATCCCACATGCCGCAGAGCACCTAAGCCCGTGCGCCACAACTACTGAAGCCCACGAGCTCTAGGGCCCACGTGCCACAACTACTGAAGCCCTCGCGCCTAGAGCATGTGCTCTGCAACAAGAGAAGCCACTGCAACGAGAAGCCCGCACACCACGACGAAGAGTGGCCCCCGCTTACGGCAACCAGAGAAAGCCCGCGCACGTAGCAACAGAAGATACAAGGTAGCCAATAAATAAACAAATAAATAAATAAAATAAATATATAAAAAAAAATTCAATCATCAGGGCCAGACCCAGACACGCAGGAGACCACACCCAATGCCTCTTGTAAGTGAAATATCTACTGTGGGTCCAGGCATAAACTTCATGCATTTTCCTTGTATAAAATCCTTTCATGCTCTTATTTGAGCCTATTGACTTTATTTAAAATATAAATCTAACATGCCCAGACGTCTGTTTCCAAGACTCCATGTTTACCTTAGAAAGGTAAACGTGGCAGGGAATGGCTACGAGAGCCCGTGACACTGTGTAAGAAGACAGACAGAAAACACCTCAAGTCACCTGGGTTTCTGGATGCATTTATTGTAGGCACAACAATGAAATGTTAAATTAGAAATTGACTAAACCCTTTTTTAAAAAACAGGAACATGCGCAGTGCATAAGGAATGATTATCATCCAATCTTTAGCAAACCTTACTATTCAAAAAAGTTGTTTTATAGATATTTTCCTGTAAGGAAGTCATTCTGTGAGAATGTAGAGATGTTAATCTAAATCCGAGTCTCTAGAAGCATATGTGTGTGCATAGGTGCAAATATGTAGACCTGCACACATACATGGACACGGATGAACAATGAAAAGTAGTATCTATATTGTGTGTGCGTGTGTGTGGTGGTTTGGGTCCCATTAAAAACTCAGAATTTGGATAGAATTCACCCTGATAGCTGAACAATTATGGAACAGCTGCATCCTCAGAACAAAATGACCTTTTCATCAAGTTACAAAACATTAAAGGTTAAAGAATGTTTGGAAGGAAGTTAATACTTTTAAAACATTGAGAAAATTGCCATTCTTTCAAAGACCTGACCAAAATGAGAGCAAAGTGCCAGAAGGCATCTACGAGCCTCACCCCGAGGAGGGGTGACATATGTGCATCGCCTGCTTCATTCAAAACTATGAATGAACCTACCTCCTCAGGAAATGAGACAAGGTGGGCCTGGGAGCCGCACAGCACGGGAGCTCATGAGACGAACCCTTAACGGGCTGGCTCCTAATTGCAATTTTGAAATCACATTGCTTCTCCTCTCAAGTAGCGATGGCAAGGCGAGCAAATCAATGAGACTGTCAGATTTTCCAGGCTTCTGACCTGGATGGTGCAAATTCCACTCGCTACTAACAGGGAAAATAGAAATATCAGTGAGGCTCTTCACCAAACCCCTTCCTTTAATTAACTCCCAGAAAGGCCTGGAGAATCCACCTGACTTGCCCTACAAATGCCCACTCTTCCCAGGAAGTCAGGCGGTCTGTGTTCTGCCCTGCCTTCCACACCTCCCCCCTTTCTTTCTTTTTGCCCCACTCGAAGCACCTGCTTGCAGCATCCTCCAGGGCATCCAACCTCAGCCTGCTTATAAGCCTTTGTCTTCAGGGAGGTCTGACCCTGTGGCAGCCCCTCTCGCAGTGGCTGGAGGAGGGGTCACTATCATTAGACAACCACTGTATGTCAAGCTCTTCACCAAAGCACCAACATGCGTCATCCCAGGGAAGCCTCACTCTCCCTGGGAAGTGGGATCTGCTGTGACTTGCCCATCGGCAGACAGCTAGTAACACCGTTCCTCTGTCAAACCCCGGTCTGACCCTGAAAGCTCCCGGGAGGCAGCGCAAGGGAGCAAAAGCTTCAAAGGACTTCTCTGACTTTGATCAAATTTTTCCTCCCCAAGTCCCACTCTGCTTAGGAAGGAGAGAGCCGCCCATTTTAGTGATGAAGGAGGTGAGGCTCTAAGAGCGTGGGCAATCTGCTTGAGGTCACTTGGTGAGTTATAGGCCGCCAGCCCAGGCCCTGCCTCGCATGGGCAGAGCTTGCACTCACCTGTTGCGTGCACACGTGCAGCTGCTCACTTGGCCCTTCTGTGCTGCTGATAGGTGCTTCTCCTAGCCACCTTCCCTCACGCCTTCATGCATCCTGGGCTGGAGAGCCAGCTCTCTACTTTCTCACCTTTGCTGTCTACCTTCTAGACTCCTGACGTGCCCCAGATAGGACCATCCTCCAGAGAGGTGGCATTTCTGGACATTTGAGATGGGTGTGTCTCCATGACAAATTTCCCCATTGGAGGACGACTCTGGCCCGTTTTCAAGTCTCATTTTTCCTGGCCGACAGGTGAGGCCTGAGGAAGAGGAAAGAGGGTTTGTGGGCTGCTGGGCTGCTGAAGGGAGCCCTCCCTGCCATGTGCCATAGAGCCAGGGGGACTCCACAGGCCCTCACTGTTACTGTGACTGGTAGGCCTTCTCCTAGTGGGAACCCTACCCCCAGGCATTCAAGTTGGCAGGGACTGAAGATTCTCTTGAAAATTAGGGAGGACCATTTGTACTTGAACTTACCCCTTCCCCAGCTATTTCCCCCAAGTATTCCCAGCAAAACCAGAGCCAGAGCCCCCTCTCAGCAGCCAAAACACTCCTAAACACCTTAAATCAGTGGTCCCCAACCTTTTTGGCACCAGGGACCAGTTCTGTGGAAGACACTTTTTCCATGAACCAGGAAGTGTGGTGGGGATGGTTCAGGCGGTAATGTGAGCGACGGGGAGCAACGGGGAGCGACGGGGAGGGATGGAAAGGACGGGGAGGGATGGGGAGGGATGGGGAGGATGGGGAGGGATGGGGAGGGATGGGGAGGATGGGGAGGACAGGGAGGGATGGGGAGGACGGAGAGGGATGGGGAGGGATGGGGAGGGATGGGGAGCGATGGGGAGGGATGGGGAGGGATGGGGAGCGATGGGGAAGATGGGGAGGGATGGGGAGAGATGGGGAGCGATGGGGAGGGATGGGGAACGATGGGGAGGGATGGGGAGGGATGGGGAGGGATGGGGAGGGATGGGGAAGATGGGGAGGGATGGGGAGGGACGGGGAGGGATGGGGAGCGACAGGGAGGGACGGGGAGTGACGGGGAGCGACGGGGAGCGACGGGGAGCGACGGGGAGTGCAGCAGCAGATGCAGTTTCGCTCGCTTGCCTGCTGCTCACCTCCTGCTGTGAGGGCCCAGAACCTGGTCTGTGGCCTAGGGGTTGGGGATCCCTGCTTTAAATGATGCAAAAGGCTTCTTATGAATTAATCCCCCTATTTGGGCCACAGATTTTAAAGGTATTGATAATATCTCTAAGGTGATCAAAAGTCAAAATTCACTCTCTGTCAAATTTGTATTCAGTACCTACCATTTTTTTCTATGTGTATTTACAGTTAGCCAGCCTGGGTCAAGGCTCTGAGAGCCCGCTGCCCCCCTGCACCAGGGTGCCCCGTCTCCAGGTGAATGGGGACTATGGGGAGGATGGCTGCAGATGACTGACTTGAGTATAGCTTGTCTCCAGAGAGGGCCCTAGAGGGCCCTCTGCACTGGAATTCACACTTCCCTGTTGGCTGCCCACCAGCTGCCTTTGGCAGGGGGCAGGGGTGGGGATCAAGCACTCCCTGGGGCAGTCCTTAGCTGGGATCTGCCTCTAAGTCCTGTTGAGATGGAGAAAGAGCAGTGTGCTCACCACTCCACAGTAGAGAAAGACAATTGCACTTTTAAAAACTCTGTACTTAAAAAATATCTACAAAACAGAAACAGACTCACAGACATGGAGAACAGACTTGCGGTTGCCAAGGGGGAAGGGGTGGGGAGAGGAATGCACTGGGAGTGTGGAGTTAGTAGATGCAAACTATTACATTTAGAATGGATAAACAACAAGGAGGTACTACTGTATAGCAAACTCCTGGGATAAATCATAATGGAAAAGAATATAAAAAAAGAATGTATATAGATGTATAACTGAGTCACTTTGCTGTACGGCAGAAATTAGCACAACACTGTAAATCAAATATACTTCAATTATATATATATATATATATATATATATATATGCCTGCAGGGCCATGGTGGGCCCCAGGGTACTTGGCATCGATGAGCCATGCGGGTGCTGGGAAGGGAGAGATGCTGAGCAGTCAGGAGCTATCCGCTGGTCCTTGATGGAAGCCAACCCAGTGTCCCAGAGAAAGTTCCCCGCCGAGTCCTGAGCCACAGTCAGAGCCAGGCCAGGAGGCCAGCTTCCCTGCACCTGCAGAGTCCCTGCATTCCTTAGAGTCCAGAGGCCAGCACCATAGCAGAGCCAGTCTCTTCTATGTGCACTTGCACACTCCCTTATTTCCACACTCCTCCTGACTGGTGCTGTACACGCGTTCCCTCCTTGCATGCTTTTGCACACCCACAGGAGCTCCTGCCTCGGGGTGTGGGTGCTGCCTCCAGGATGTGTTTTTCTATGGGAGGAGTTCTGCTGCTGAAGCCTGTTGTCAGCACACTGGCACTGCCTGCTCAGGCTTTCCCAAGAGCCAGGCTCCCGCAGTGCCCCAATCTAAGTCCCAGCTCCCAGCGCCCTGGAAAGCCCGGCCTGCGGGGACGCACAGTCCTCCGCTCAGGGCAAGTTGGATTTATCTGCTCCAGAATTTCAATATTGGAGTGCTTTGGAGAAGGTGGTCAAGATCTGGGCGGGCGAGGGTCTTATCTTGAAGTGATCTCAGTGGAACAAACACTCTGTTTTAACAGAAATGCTAGATTTGTTAGGGGAACCTAGAGAGGGGAGTTGGAGTCAAGGGGCTAGAGCTGTTCTTAAACCCCTCCTTGGCGTCACCACCTGCCTCTACCATCCATCATTAGGTCCAAGCGCAAGACCCACATGGAGACCGCAGAGCGCCTAGTCCTCTAGGCCAGCGGTGGGAGCTCCCCAGCCCCCCGCCCCACCTCCCGTCCCTGGGGCGGGAGCAGCGTCCCCGCCGTCCCGCCTCCAGAGGGCGCTGTTGGAGAGGTGGTACAGCCAGCTGCCGCCGCGGGCTCAAAGGGGGCGCCCCAGGGACTCCACCTCTAACCCCTGGCCTAATTTGAATATTTCATTGGCTGCCGCCAGTCTGGTCAATTTATCATGCAAATGCGGGTGCCCTCCGCGCCAGAGAGGAGCCGTCGCCCGCGCAGGAGAGCGGCGCCCGATTGGTGGCCGAGACAGCTGCATTTGTAATATTTTTCTTTGGGCATTAGAGTCATTTACCAATGCCATCGCCTCAACTCGAGGCACTGAATCACAAGCCACTTAAAGGTTTTTATTGGCAGCTTTGAAACTTCTTAACATGTTCTTTTATTTTAAATCAAGTGTCAACCTATTTCTGACCTCCCCCCCCCAAAAAAAAACCCCACAAAAACTGCAGCAGCCACAAACTATTTTGTTCCCTCATCATCTGTGCACCGGGTGACCGCCCCTGCCTTGTCACAGGGAGGAGGACTCGACCTCTTTGGGGTGAGCACTTGGTAGACCTGAAATAAATTATCTTTGCGAATGCATACGGTGTTGAGAGGGTACTGACAGAAGAGAAAACAAAAAGGAACCAGAGAGTAGGAGGAAGAAAGAAGATGAAGGAGATGCGGGGAAGAGAAGTGGCAGAAAGACGAAGAGGGAAGGGAGAATTCAGAGCTCCTGTGCGGAGGAGGAAACTCTTGGAGTTATCAAAGCTGCCAAGATAAGAGACTATCTGAATACAAAGAATCTGAACCTGCTGGCCACCGTGTCCCAAAGAATTCTGGCTCTGCTCTTCTGGAAATACAAGGGATATGCACCAAGTTTCAAGAAGTAAAAATGAAAAAGAACGAGGCCCCAGCACAGTAGCCCTCTATTGTACCTGCCCTACTGAGAATTGTGCTAGGTCTCGGTTTTTCCCGTTTTGATATTCAGTGACAAACACAAAACCATAATATAAAAGATAGAAAAGAAGAGCGATATAGAAGAGGAGAAAGGGGAAACGAAATTCCTCCTCATCTTGCAAATTCACTGGCTGGTTAATGAGGTCACCAGGCTCACTGGTGCAACACTGGGGCTGTCTGGTCTGAGAAGACCTGGTGGTTTGATTTCTGAGACCTCCTCCTCTCCAGGGTTGCTGCATTGCACGAGCCTGAGCTCAGCCTGCTAGTGATTCACAGGCACGATTCTTTCCGCGGAACTTGCACCCGCGGGAAGAGATAAGCACCTCCGCTTTCGAGCTAGCAAGGAGCTGCTTACTTCCAGCCAGGGGTGGGCCCCACCGTGGCTGCAGCTGTCTGGAGTGTAGTTTACTTTTTTCTTTTTTTTTTTTTCCTTAAGCTTTGCCTAAATGGTTTATAAAAATCCATTTCACTCAGAGTGGGAAAAAACACGCAACGCTGCAGCGAGTAATTCTGGAAATTCCCCGCGCAACTGAGGTCAACGCGTGGGATTTGATCAAAGGGCGTTTTGCCAGTAATTGTGCCCTCCAAACTGGCCTTAATGTACATCTGTCCTTCTTAGACCGCAACACGAAGACTTTCTATTTTCTTTAATTTTAGGTCTCCTAAAAAAGTTTTTTGAAAGTTTGGTGAACGACTGGGCTTGAAAGAGAATTATACAAGAAAGGGGAGTGGAGTCTAAACTGGGCTCCCCATATCTGAAAATCTGGTACTGAGAGCAGAGGAGAGCCCGGGGGTGGTAGGGAAGAAAAATCCTCAGCGGGTCTTGGGAAACCCCAGAAAGTAGTCCCTACCAATCACCCAGCTAGGAGATGGGTATGTTGGCAGACCTGGCTCCCCTCCGATAACCGTGTTCCCTCCCTCCCTGTTAGGTGCATAGTTTTTAGTATTTGTCTTGAAATACGTTTATAACTGCCTGGAAATCCCGAGTCGGAAGAAAAGAAAAAAATGAGTCATCAAGGAGGGGGACCTGCCAGCCCTGGCTTTTTAGAGGGCTTCCATCCAAAGTTTAGGAAGTCCCAGTCATGCCCAGGAGTTCAGGGATGGCCTGGGGGCCGCCTTGCTCTGCCCCGCCCCAGCTGACAGCGGACCTCAAGGCTGGCCAGAGAAGATCAAAGGTCCTTTTGCCTTTGAGTCGGGTGGTCCTGGTGGGATTGGCAGACCCGCAGTGAGAGTAGTTGGCAAAGCTGGGCCAGGCCTCTGTGGCGGAGCCACAAGAAATTTACAAAGTAGAAAGCCCCCGCCTGAGGGGAAGGGTTGGGAGCCTGTGTACCCAAGTGTTGGTGGGGCGGCGGGGGGCGGGGGGGTTAGCTTCACATTCTCAACACCAGTTCTTGACCTTGGGCCAATATGTCTACTTTTCTTCCAGGAGTGCCTTGCCCCGCCCCCAGTCCCATCCAGGCACGCCTGATGCAGCTCCCCCAGGGCTCCACAGAAGTGGCATGAATATACCGCTCCGATTTTCGAAGGTTTATTGCACGTCAAAACTGTAAAAGTTCTTGGGAGAATTTACAGACAAAACATCTGGTTCGTTAAAACAAAGCTACCGGAAAAAGAGAAACAAACTTCACTGCTGTGTAAATGCACTTTTAGCAAACAATTAACCGCCTGGCTAGGGCCTGGCCCCAGGGTCCAAATCCTTCTCGTTTTGGCAGGGGCTGAGGTCCCGGGCCCAATTCTTGGTTGAGGTGTGCAGGTGCTGGCAGTCAGCTTCCCTGCACCCAGGGTACTTCCTACTGCCTAGCCCAGATTGTGGCGAGGAGGAGTGTGAAAGCGGCCGAACCAGAGCGCCAGCGTTCCAGGAGGGCGAGGGCTGGAGAGCACTTGGCGCCGCCTCCCCTGGCATTGCTGGGCAGGCAGTGGCTCCCCAAAGGCCCACCGCCCGGTCAGATGCCCTCACACCTTGAAATGGGGTGCAGACTCCCAGAGCGCGCCCTGTCCCTCCAGGCGGCCCGCGCCTCCCTCGGGGCACGGAGAACCCCTCTTCAAGGTCTGGGCTTAGGCCCCTGGACCCCCAACCTACCCTGGCTACCCTGCCTGGACCGGCAGCTTCAAGGATGCTTCTTTCCGGAAGGCTTTTTCCCTCCTGGCCATCCCAAATGAGGACACACTTCATTCAGCTTGGCTTGGGTCCGGCGGACTCTCACCCACTGCCCTCAACTGCACCTTGTAGACAACCTCGGCTGCCTCCCGGCGGTAGCCCGCCTGCTCCTTCCCCAGCGCGAACTTCCCGACTCCAGACGCAGCGCGCTGCAGCCGGATCCCTGCCCCTCCACCGCACACTTTTTTGGAGCCACGCCTGCGTACTTCCCACCTCCCCAACTCGTCCGGGTCGGGCTCAGGTTAGCCCAGGGCAGGAACACCCCCGGGGTGGTAGAGACCCGCTCAGGTAGGCCCTGGCACTGCGGCCTGGGGCTCCTTGACTTCCGAGAGCTGGAGTCGGGCCTCTAACCCCTGACCTGAAGGAGCCGCGTTTGGAAGCATTTGTACTGAACAGGGCTCAGCATCCCGCCGCGGAGAAGGAGCGGGGTTCTACTGGGCCCCAGGCGCAATCTTGGGGGTCAGGAGTTGTCTTCATGGCCCCTGGGAATTTTCGGGGCTCTTAACAGGGTGAGCCACCTGGTCGCAACGGGAGCCGCCAGTTTCCCCCACGGGCGTTTGCCACCGGACATTTTGGTGTCTCCCCACTGTCCCTTAGGCAACTTTCTCCTTTTACTTTTAGGGGTGTAAAAAATTATTCCCAGAAACACGGCACTTCCCAGAGGTGGGAGCATTTAACTGGCCTGGAGGTTACTTTTTGCGTGACTCACGCGTGTAAGAAGTTGCCAGGTGCTTGTGCTGGGCGGAAGCCTGTTGTTGCTTTTCAAAGGAATGGTCTCTGCAACTCTTCAGAGTGGGGTACAAAGATTTCTATACAGTGTGCCTTCTACAGAATTCTAGCTCCTCCGCCCGGCGCGGGCTTTTCCGCCCTCTAGTCTAGCGCGAAAACGGCTCGGCCGCTGGATGTGGTGCGCGAAGCCCGCACCCTACAGCGTGGTCCGTCCGCCCTGAGAAAGGAGCCCCAGCGAGCGCCGCCGCGGCCGTCTCTGGCCTCCTCCGGAACCGCGCAGACCTGGGCGCACGCCGAAAAGCAGTTCCTGTATCCCTTCGAACTCGGGAATCGCGGAACGAATAGAAGCACAGGTTTTGACCTGCTTTTGTAGTCGACTCGGAGGGGCCGAACTCACCAGGCACCCGGACAGATACTTTCACGGTAGGAATAATGCAGATATATCAGAGAAAGTGCCAGGGACAGCCGCCCCGCAAATGTCCGAGGAGGAGTAGGTTCTATGTTCGCTCTTCCTCTTAAGTTCTTGGGAGGACAAGAAAGGCCCTTTGGCCCGGCCAGACTGATCAGGGACATATGTGAAGGTGTCTGTCTTCTGGACACTGGGGGGGGGGGGCGGGGGCGATAGGGAAAAGCAAGAAGCAAACGCAGGGGAACATGCCACCACCGCCGGGGTCAGTACTCTGGAAGAATTGCCGGGAACCCCCTGCAAAGCACTGGCTTCTCCAACGTATGGCCCTGCTTTCTCTCCCGCTGTAAGTAAAATGTGAATTACAGACTTACTGCCACCCAGACACTATTTCTCCCTAAATCTAGCCCGTGGTTCTCACTGGGATCCGCGTTTTCTTCCCTCCTCTCGCTCCTCACTGTCAGGCCATGTTACAAAGCAGCCAGGCGGGGCCTGGCAAAGTTTTAGATTGAGACCTCCTGGCTAAGACCTGCCTGGCGACCTCGACAGCCTCAGACTCGGCCCAGCAGAAGCGGGTTTAAGCCACGGAGTTCAGGTAACTTCCAGGTCTATACTATGCGTGCTGCGGATTTGGGAAACCTCCCTTTCTTCTTTCCTATGCCGTATCCAGTTCACAGAAAAGGGGCAGAGAGAACTTGATGGAATGCAAGGTTGACACTGTCCCCCTGCATCTGTCCCATCCTTAGAATGGCCTGCAAAGCTAGTCATGTTTAGAGGTCCCGGTATTCAAGGGAGTGCGTGTGGCTAAAAGATCCCCGTAGAGATCCGGGTTCCAGACTGTGCCAAGCCGGGCCGGAACCCTGTTTGCGTGTCCGGGCAAAGTAGCGCGGTCGCAATATGCACTCCGCATAGCCCGTGTTGTGCGTGACGGGCTGTCGCGGCGATGTGAAGCTCACTGACACTGATGGATGCGCCAATGGTTGGACGGACAGATGTTGGGGCGGATTGCACTCCGCGCGGCCCCTGAACTGGGGAGGGCGAGGCAGCGATCAGGCTGTGGCTGCCGGCGGCGCGGAGACGGGAGCTCAGGCCGAGGCCGGCAGGGGGAGGGGGCGGAGGCAACTGAGGTTGGGAGAGCAGCGCGAGGAAGGAAAGGAGTGGGGAGCACAAGCCAGGGCGAAACTCTCAGCCTTCCGTGCGCGGCGCCCAGCGCCGTGCACTCACTACAACCGGCGGGCCTAAGTGGGCGCTCGGCGCGTGGAAGGTGAGCCGGGGGCTGGCAGGAGCTGACCTCCCGCGGCGCCTACCCTCCTTCAGGCAAGTGGTGCTCAGTGCCGCAACCAGAATCCTAGAATCCTGAGGCCACGGGCGGCGTCTGCCAACTCACCGTTTTCTCGTTCGCAAAAAGCGTTTCACGCCCTACGGCCGCGTCTCCCGGGCCTGGAGGGACAGTCGTTTTGGCCTCTGCGGCCGCAGGCACCAACTGCACGCCGCGCCCCCGCCCCCGACTCCGCCTCACAAGGCCAGCCTCCGAGCCCAGCCTCCGCTCGACTCCGACTTCCCGCAACCACCCGGGGTCCGCATCCCGCAACTCCGAGCGCTCTTGCGCGCGCCAAGGCGCAGGAGACGTCTTTATAGCCCGGGAGGACGGCGGCGGCACATCTGCATTCAGGGAGGCGTCTGGACCGAGCCCAAGCTCTTAGGCTGGGGGCGAGCGGAGACTTTTGATCTTACCGTCAGGGTGAGATCACGGTCTCCTAGTCTAAAAGAGAAAGCATGCCTGTGAACTTTTAAAACAAACTTGCAAAAACAATCACAAAGAAAAATAAAGAAAAGAGGGGGCAGAAGAAGAGGGAGAGACTAAAAAAGAAACATAAGGTGGGGGGGGCGGGGAAGGAAGGAAGGAAGAAGGCCAGGGTTTGCAGCTCCCGGAGCGCTCAGGCAGCCAGTCCCAGGGCACTGGGCTCCGGCCCTCGCCGGGACTCTCGGACGCTGGGCCCAGGAAACTCCCTGGGCCCCAGCGGCGCGCCCGGGAGCAGCACCGCCTCGGGGGCAGTAGGCCTGGCGGCAGCCCCCGCATTCCCGCCAACGCCGCCCGGCAGCGCCCGGAGCCGGCCCCGCCGCTGCCGCCCCATTCCCGGCCCAAGAGCTGGCCTAGGGAGACGCAATCGAGCCCACAGCGCATCGATGCGCCGCCGCCCGCGCCTCTCCGGCTCCCGCTCAGTCGGCGCCGCTGGGGGGTCGTCCCAGTGAGCTCCGGCCCACCAGCGCCCTAGCGGCCGCCCGTAAGTGAGCCCGCTTTACCCCGCAGCCAACGCAGCCCTGCCAGCTCCTCCTCTCCACGGCCCGCCGGCCCGGCCCGCCGCGAGTCTCAGCGATCCCAATCACCCAATCAATAATCAATTCTGTTTGCTCAGTACTGCTGGCTGGCCGGGCGCAGGGCGCGGTGGCCCCTCTCTGGGCGCCCCGGGGCGAGGGATGGGCTTGGGTGCCCGAGTTCCTGACCCCGTCGCCGTCCCGCCCTGCGATCTGCCTGCGCCGGTGGTGGGGGGCGCGCCCCGGCGCCTAGGTGGCGAGGGGCGGGGTGGAGGTACCCTGATCTTCCCAGTCAGGAGAGGAAACTTGGAGGCACCCCCTCCCACACCAACCCCCGGGACGGCCCGGGAAAGTTTGCCCGGAAAAAAAAAATTGGGGGAAGTGGCTGCGGCGGGTCCCGGGGGAGGAGCCCTGGTGGCGCGGGGTCTGAAAGCAGCCCCCACCCACTCGGGCCCGCGCCCACTTCCTCCCCCGAGGGCGCCGGCGCCCGCCCGCGGGCCCTGCCATCCCCGGGGGTGCGCGGGCCCAGGCCCGGGGGTCCGAGCTGGGGGCTTTGGACGCGGCGTGTGGAGAGAAGTGCGGCCTGGGAGGGGCATCGGGGGACGGCCAGGGGGCGAGGCCGGGTGGGGAAGAGGGGCGGGCGGGAGTAGCTAGCGGCCCGGGACGGGCTCGGCCGGGCCGGCGCCGCGTCCCTGCTTTCGCGCACGGGGCGGAGGCGGAGGGGCGGCACCCCCTCCCCAGACTGGGCGGGGGTCCTAGACAGGCCCGGGGCCGGGAGCGGGGGCGCGGCGCCCCCGCGGGCGGGCGAGTGACACGATCATCTCCTTTTCCTTTAAGCTTGCCTGTTGCCGACGCCGCCGCTCCAGCCGCGCAGCGGGCATAAGACTGGACCGCCGAGCCCCGGGCCGCGGCGGCGGCGGCTGAGCGCCCCCTCCGATGCCGTGACCCCCTGCCCGGGGGCGGGGGCCGGGGCTTCACCGGCCCGGGCCGCTCCCGCGCTCCTCCTCCCACCCCTCTGCCCGCCTTCTCCCCCTCTCCCCGCCCCCCGGCCCTGAACCCCGCGCACCTCGTCTGGGGACGGGGCGGGGGGGGGGCAGGGCCGCCGCTCCTCCCCGCCCCCTCCTCCTCCGGCCTCTGGAGCGATTTGTCAAACTTCCCAATCCGCCGGCAGCGCGGTCCTCCTCCTCCTCCTCCTTCACCACCTCCTCCTCCTCTGCCTCCTCCTCCCCCCGCGCTCCTCCCTCCCCGCGCCTCCCTCTCCCGCCCTCCTTCTTCCCTCCGCACGTTCGGGGATCGCGGCGGAGCGCGGAGCGGGGGGGACGCGGAGAGTCGGGGCTCAGCAGCATCCTGCGGGCGGCCGCTCTCCGGGGGGGGAGGCTGAGAGCCGGCCCGCCTCGCCCCCCCGCGGGCCCGCCGCCCCTCCCTCCCTCTCCTCAGCCCGGCAGCGGCGGCGGCGGCGGCAGCGGCAGTCGCCGGAGGAGCATCATGCCGAGGAGGAAGCAGCAGGCGCCCCGGCGCGCAGCAGGTACGAGCCGCTTCCCCTTCCTCCTCTCCTCCGCCTCCTCTTCCTCTCCTCGCCCCGCGTCTCCAGCCGGCGGCGACCCCGCTTCTTGCCCCGTTCCTCGCCCCTCTCGCTCTGGCCGCGCAGAGTAACTCCGGGGCGCCGGGC
The DNA here is from genome assembly GCF_003676395.1 of Aethalodelphis obliquidens. Lineage (NCBI taxonomy): Eukaryota > Metazoa > Chordata > Mammalia > Artiodactyla > Delphinidae > Aethalodelphis > Aethalodelphis obliquidens. The sequence goes on along the minus strand of NW_020837987.1, from coordinate 2,237,355 downwards.
TCGCTTGCCGCTCTCCTGTCTGGTGCGTGCGCCCGCCTCACGGACCGGCGCCCCCCGGACGCCCCGCTGCGCTCTGCAAACCCCCCCCCCCCGCCCCTTCCCGCTCGCACCCACTTCGGGAACCGTGCTCGCTCGCGGCGAACTGAGCCGGGCTGGGTCCCTGCCTCCTCAGCTCTCTGCCTGGCCGCGGAGAGAATGGGAAGGAGCCCTCTTCTGTCTCTTTCTGTGGGGGCGGGCGGGGTCACCTGAGTTCTCCGGGACACCTTCCGTGTCCTCCCGCGGCCGGCCGGCGGGGGACTGCCTGGTGTCTCTGCCGAGCGAAAGAGAGCGAGTGAGCGAGCGGGTCCCTTCGGCCACCTTACTGCTAATCCGATTGATTCTTCATGTATTGGGCCCAAACCGGGCACAGCGGTGGAAAGCAGAGCGCACAGGGTCTGGGTATTGTCAGATGACTGTCAAGTCGATGTTAGATGCTGGCGTTCCCTTTTCCCCGGTTTGTTTTCGCTCACCCCCACCCTCCTTCCACTGCTTCTCCCATCCTCATCTCCTCATAGCACTTAGTTCTGGGACGTGTCAGAGTACTTTCTCCCCATCACCCCCCGCCTCTTTTTTTTTTTTTCCAGGAGTGTCAACTCCTTTTAAGACTGAGCCGGGTTTTTTTTTTTTTTTTTTCTTTTCTGGAAAAAGCATTGAAAGCAAAACAAAACCCACACACATAACATTATTTTGCAATAATGTCAGTTGGGGGCATGTTGCTTGGAAGAAGGGTTTCTGGCCCTTTGCCACCCTTGATTTGATGACTGATTGATTGCCCATCATGCTGCTGCCTTTGATCTATTCATTCCCAATAAACATCAATAAATCACTTGAAATGGTGAGGCCAAGCTCTGTGACGTCACTAGGGCCCTGTCAGTGCAACTTCTGGGATTTGGGGCGGATTGCTGAGAGGACCACATATGGACAGGATGTATTTTGATATGAGTAACACTCAGATGTGCAGAGGTTCAGATGCTGCCTGAAGGGGAGGGTTAAGTGGAGGTTCATTTCTTTTCTTTCCTTTTTTTTTTTTTTTTCCTTCTCTTCCTTTCTTTTCTGTTCTTTGCTTTTGTGGAAGAAGGGAGGGGAGGGAGAAGGGTCAGGGCATTGCCTGGTGCCCTTTTTGGATGAAAGTATGGTACCCATGTTGCCCCAGAGTGCCTGTAGTAGCAGTGGGGGTGATGGTGATGGTCATTTCTGTCACTTCAGCTGGCACTGCCGGTAGAGCTCACACACCGGCTGCATCTGAACTTGAGTCTTCTCACACAGGATCACAGAGAGGAAATGCTGTTCTTTCTTCTCCCAAAAATGTACTGTCCTGTCCTAAGAAAATCGTAGAAGAAAACAGACTTGGTTTGGGGCATATATTACAAATTTTGCTTTCTGTCCTCAGGGTTACCCAAATTTAGAAAGTTTGAAAATCCCAGTAGTGGTTGTAGGGAGGGTGCTGCCTCTCAGGTCACCTCCTGGCTGGTGCTTTTTGCCTATCCCATCTTCTACTTTAAATTCCAAGCTCAAGCAATGAGCTTATCTACCCAAAATAAACTCTCAAAGTTTGGAGGACTCCTTCACAAAGTTGGGCAGTAGGAGTGTCTTGGACTGCTTCCAGTCTTTGGGATTTTTTTCTTTCCTTTTTGGATGCACATTTGAAGGTATCTGTGTGCCTCAATCAGATGAACCATATGTGGCTGCATCTTTACATTTGGTTTAGAATCCTCTCCGCCTTTGCTTCATCTTTTTCTCCCACCTTGCCAATCTGAGACTCTTATTTGATAAATTTCTGCTAAAAATAGTAGAGGAGGAGGAAATGTGCTGTTGGTTTTATTTATCTATTTTTTTAAAGCAACCTGTTCACTGACCTTTTTGCACCTTTTAAAAAGCCAGCCAGGAAATCTCAGGTCAGTTAAGAAATATTCATTATATAAAAACTTGACTGCACTACTGATAGGAGCTGGAAGAATGGTTTTGCTCTATCAAAATGACCCGTCAAAACGACTTTGTTTCATATTTGATTTAATTGTCTCTCTCCTGACAGGCACATTCATCAATAGCTTAATGGTCAATCAGAAGTTGGCAGCATGAGTGCTTTTTTTCTTTCTCATACCCGGGTTTTGGATTTACTTTATCAGAATGCCTCTGCCTAATGGACGTGTGGAGGAGGGGGGGAATGTCTGAAGGGCTACTTATTTAGGAGAGTGGAGGAATAAAAAAAACCTTCCACATCCAGGCTGGTGATAAGTATGCACAGGCCAATAAGTGCGCTGTGTGAGTTTGTTTGTTTATTTGGACGGACAAGAAACTTCCCATTTTTTTCTCCTTTTTTCAGTTCTCCTAGCTGCAAGTTATAAGGTTCATGCCTGCGTTTGTGGCATACTGGGAGTGCTGACAAATTGATTGCTTTGTACTGATAGAGAGTGGGGAAAAAGAAAGATGTCTGCTGATTGGTAACTGGAAATCCATTCCCCAGCAACCTTGAGGAGACTGGAGAATTTTTCCCCCCTCCAAACTGAAAGGTCCGTTCAGCCATAAAAAAAGAAAAGTTGTTTTGCCAGCTTCATTAGTGTTCACCTAATTAGCTGTAAACCTGATGGATTCCTGACAGCTTTAATGATTGGAGATGACAAGCTCGACGCAGTGTCATCCAGCAGAATTAGGTTTGCAGCTAGTTTGATGTAATCAAGTTGATATTACACAGTCCTGGCTGCCTTTAGTTGTGCATTAACTCAATTTTCTGCTGCAGGTGACAAATGGGCTTTGGTACCTGGATAATCATGTCATAGGAATTAGGGCCCTTTTAATGGTCTGGGGGTAGAATAACAACCACAAAGGGCTGAGAGCTGGGGAGAGCGTGCAGACATAGCACACAGGTGCACACAGTTTTTACATCTAGGCCAAATGTAACACTGTTCTCCAGAAGGCCAAAGCAGGCTCCAAGAATCCCTGAAAAGACGTATTTCTGCCCTTTAGGATTTCTCTGTTTTTGATAGAAATTATGCACGGCTTAGTGTCTTTCCTTAAAGGGGAGAGAGAAATTTCTTCACCTGCTGAAGAGAAACCTGGGCAGGAGTTTCCTTTCTCCAGGCATGTAATTTTAAAGGGCTATACATTTGTGCTGGACAAAAGCTATTGCCTGTAGAAGTTCAGAGGAGCGGGGTTACAGAGGCCCCTGTCCTTTGGGCAAAACGACCATTTTCCCACTCTCCTATGTGTAGCATTTGTTTTTCAACAAGTATTTTTTGATAATACCGGAAAAGAAAGTCAAGCAGTACTTAATAGCAGATCACATTTTATTCTTTCCTGTTCATTTTCTGGAAGGAAGTGTAAAATCATTAAAAGCCATTGCCTAAACTCCACCCTCCCCTCAAAAAAAAAAAAAAATCCAACAAATGACAACTTGCCACTGACCTTTTGAGTCTTATTTGGTGAAAGAGAATAACCTTCCATGGAGTTCTTAGGTGGTCCCACTGCAAAGGTAAACCTTCAAGCATCTTGACTTCTGTCAAAGTGGTTTGGAGCCCTTAGGACCTGCTGGGGTAACAGATCACTGTGGGTCCCCAAGGAATAGGATAAGCTCATGGTGGCACAGCCTGGGGGTTTTTACTTTGTCGGTAGACACGGGCAAACTAAAAGGTGGCACACCTGGCGGTGTCCAAGTAACACCATCCCAACCTTCCTAAGTCTCGTGCACATACCAGGCAGCTCCAGAGAGGAGCTTTTCTCTCTTGGAAGTACATGGAGCATTCAGGAAGGCATTTCGGCATCAGCCTTGGGAATTTATTTGCTCTCAAACCTGCCACACGTCTCTCCTTTGGACAGACGTTCTACCCTGTAGCAAGGTGACAAAATGACTGGTTTTGGTCGCTCTGTGATTCCCCGCACCCCTTTTCCTACAAAATGAAAGGAGCAATGTAAATTCTAAAAAAAGAGAAATCAAGAAGCTGAAGGGGAAAACAAAGAGGGCAGGAGGCAAGGCTATTCCCCTGGACATCCACACAGGGGAGAGAAGCTTCCCGAATCAGCTGCTGTGCCCCCATTATCTTGACAACTGTCAGTTAGGGCTTCAGTGCTCTCCAGGGCCACCCTTGATTGTGAGCAGTTGATGTTGTCATTTTGTTCTCAGTTTTGCCTTGAGCGTGCTCGTAAACAGGAGCCAGGTAGTCAATAACTGATGTATCAGCAGTTATTCCCCAAATTGCCTCGCAAGTCTGCATTTTTCCTCTTTTTTTTTTAAACTAAAGATTGTTTTGTAAACTGATTAGAATGAAAGGTGACTGCTCAGGGCCGGGGGAAATGCCGTGAAACCCAGGTGAGTTCCCAGAACGAAAACCCTTCGTTTCCCTGCCCTCCCCTTCTGGGTTCTGGAGAGAGAAGGGTCACCTTCTTGAGGGCGAAGCGCCTGGCCCTTTTTGGGGGCCTTTGTCTTTCCCTGGTGTCTGGCAGAGCCAGGCCGGGCGAGGGCTGTGGATGCAGGCGGGGAAGGAGCAGGGAGAGGATAGGAAGCCCTGGTCCTGGTGCCCCACAGCCATGTTTAATCCAGTAACAGGAGCAGGCCAGTTATGCCGAGTGTAGTTTGTGAGGCTTTCCTGCTGGCCCATTTTTATTCCTGCCTGTCACTGGACAAACTATAAAAATAGCTTTAGTCTTGTAGTAGAAAAAAAAAAATAGGGTGTGTGTCTACCTTCTGTGTTTTTGTGCAGCCCAGGTAGGTAGGCCTTTCAGAGAAGCTCTTTTGTAACACCCCTGCACCATCATCCTGCAGCCCGTGCAAGGAAATAGGACAGAACAACACAGTGGTATCACTCACCCCGGACCCTCTCAGGTGTTCAGTGTGTGTGTGTGCGCGTGTGTGTGTGTATGTGTGTGTTCTAGTTATGCTCCAAATTGTGGTTTCTCTGTCTGAAGTTAAAAATGAAAGGTGAATACAATATATTGTATTTGGTAACAATGGTATGCACTGGTACATCGAGACAGATAATGTGCAGTTGTAATTAGACTCAATAGACAGGCAGTCATTTTTAAATTCTTTTGACACATGCATAAAATAGTCATATAATAAGATAAGATGACAATTTTATGTTAGGTTGATAAAGTGTCCCGATACTTGCATTTAAACGTCTGTAAGCCTTTAAAAAAAGTCTAGACAGATTAATTCTAGTTTCCAGTATTTGCAGTTAGTCATTAAATTAATTTTCAAATTCTACTAAACAATGGCTATGAATATTTCTTTTTCTTGCTGGAGTCTTCTACCTGAATTTTAAGGAACGGATACATAGATCTGGTAGCTTTCTCAAATTTTTCAACATTTGTAAACATTTACGTTAGACATGGGTGTAAAAATTCAGGTTACTGTTTGTGATTAGAAAGACGCTATGCATTTTTGGAAGTAAAAAAAAAAAGCAGTAATAGAACATAATCTGCTTACGACCACTTGCCTGAACGACTGTCATACTCCACTTTTAGGAATCTTTATTAGAAAGATTACACAGTGTCCTTGACCAAATAGTGAATATTTTATAAGCCCCATTTAAAAAAAGACATTTTGAGCACATACACTTGATTTGATCAGCACTTGGATTCTCGGGTTTAATTACTTTCAATTCTGTAAATTATTTTAGTATTTCAACAAGAGTGGCCTAAGAGACGTATTGGGGGTCGGGAAAGCGTTTTTCTGAAGGTCACATTGCCCGGACTTTTTGACCATCTCCTTACCTTATTTTTCTCAAATGTGCTAAGGTGTGGCTCTTGAAGAATCATTTAAATTTGTTTGGGCTTAATGATAAATTATTAATTCATACTGTCAGGACACATGTTATTAATTATGACTGTGTTTTCTTCATCCAGAACAGCTGTTGGGGAAACAGTGTAAGTTCAGATTGTCTTCAAGGGGGAGGGCGCCAAAGCAAGGAACTCACCAACTTCTTGTCATCATCTTCCTGATTCCCTTGCTTGGGAATAAAGGATTGCAGGGGGCGGAGTGAATAGGGAGAGAGAAACTATCAATTCTAGACCAAGATGGGTACTGGCAAATGTTCCCTAATGTAACTTTTTAAAAAGCAAGCCTAACTCTCCATGCTGTAAGTCCAGGTGAGATTCTGAGGTGGTACCTGCTTCCTTCCCCAGTCTGGTCTTGGACTGGCTTCCATTCCACCAATTTCTCTTGTTTTCTTCTTCCTCTTGGGTAGACCGGAAGGTCACGTTCACAAGTTTATAGTAGCAGAAAGCAAACTACTTCGAATGCCTGTTTTTTCCCCAAACTGGATCCCATCCCTTGGAGAGCAAAGGGCTGTTTGGTAATATACATGAAATGACTCCAATTCATTTCCTTCTGATTTTCCATCCCCGTCATTAAATCTAGTCCTATGTATTCAGTTTCCTCTGAGTTCTTTGAGGAATGCATGTTGCATAAAATAGGCAATTTTTAATGAACAATTTAATGTAAATGGGTTTTGAATTTAAATTAATATTAATGAAGCCTTGAATGAATTTATTTTGCATACGTAAAGGCTTGTAAGTCTTTCACCCATGTGCTTTCTCCTTTATGTAGTAACATTGGTTGGGTGGATTAACCAGTGCCTTTTAAAGATTCATGCTTAAAAAATTAAATTGATTTTATATGTCCAATAGCGCCAACTTATTATTAGGCAAAAGTGTTACTTAAGGTAAGGGGAATATACCTCATTTTTGATTAAAGCTCTCCGTCTCCATTGCCCTGCCCTTCCTGAAAGCTGCAGTTGGTTTGGCACTGCTGCCAGGGAAAATACACACCAACAATAGTTACTACAATCAAGATGTTTTCTTTCTTTGCCTTACCTCTAATGCATTATGTATCCCGGGATGATGGGAAGTTCTGTAATTAATTCTGTTAAATGTAATTGCTATAATCACTTTGATGTTACACATAATAAAGGTAATATGGTAAGCACATAAAAAATATAAACACCTTATTGTAACACTCCTGCTAAAATTCCATCTCGTCAAGTCTGGTTTGTAGACAAGTGTTCTCAACTCTTTTCGGTCATAGGTGACAATTTATCCGAGCTGTATTCATTGATATTCCAAAGGAGAGTCAGTGATTGGAAAGGATGGGCCTTGGCTTGAAAGGGTCTTCAGGTTGGTTGCCTAGGAATCTTAGTTCCCCTTTCCTTAAAGATGTGGCTAATTAAGGTGACCATTATTTCTGGAGAGGAGACAGGTAAACACTTCAGAAGGGCCTATGGAATGAAGTAAGAGGTATAGGAATGGAAAAGGAGCTCAGAGAAGAATGAGAGTGGAGTTTTCAGATCAGGGGAGAGGCTGTTCTGTAGGTTTTCTCATCCTCATGGTGTGGGATTATGGGAAGTGCTGTGTGTGCACGTGTGTGTGTGTGTGTGTGTGTGTATGTGTGTGAGAGAGAGAGAGACAGAGAACATAGGAGCATGTGCTTATGGGTAACAAGAGAAAGCCACCTTTCTGTAACAGTGCAATAAGGGAAATTAGCACAGAACATATGCTTTATTATTATTATTTATTGCTATTGTTATACACCTTTCATGGGGGCATCTGAGGACCGTGCCTGACTGTTGCACATCCCGCCACGGAGCTGGCCGACGTCGCCTGTTTGACAGAAACCTGAGTGACCTTTGAGACTCCCCCTGCCACATCTCCATGCACCTACCCTGGATCCAGGCCACTGTAGGACATAAGTTTGCCAGAGACCCCAAGCACACAGTTCTTGCGGGATGTTTCCAAACACGTTCGAATTCTTCTTTGCCATCATAGCTTGCAGGAGGTGGAGGATGTGGTGGGAGAGGAACCTTGTCGTTTACTTTTCTCCCTGTGGATAACCAGGAATCAACCTAGCAGGGAGGTTTGACCCCCGTCATCAGCCGGGCCCTGTCTCTTGTACTACAAAGGCCAAGAGGTCTCATGACCCGGTGTTGGCCTGAAGGCTTGGGTGTGAATTCTCTGCATTTATATTTTGTTTTTCGGTGTGTTGTAAGGCATGGAGTCTGTAAATCAGGCATACACAGAAAGAAAATAAGGGAAAGTGGATGTGGGAGAAGGGGATGCCTCTTCTTCTTTGGAGGAAGAAAAAGGTGTTTGCGGATGGTGCTGAGATGCAGTGACAGCAAGTGGTTCCCTCGACTGTGCCTGAGGCCCAGGGAGCTGGGTCTGGCTGTTGCTTTCACGG